>NW_022589707.1:15550474-15848329 GCF_004348235.1 Phoca vitulina
GGGGGGGGGGGGGGGGGGGGGGGGGGGGGGGGGGGGGGGGGGGGGGGTATAGAGGATGTTAGAGGTTTATCCCCTCTTTGTGCACTGGTCAAAAATCCTGGGCAAGGAGGTAGTTTGGACAATGTGACAATGTATCACATACTGGGATGCTTGCTCCGCCGCAAGAGTGTTTCCTGCCTTTATTCAGTGACAATGAATACCCAAAAGAGTTTCCTTTTCAGGAGTTCAAAATTCAGACAGCCCAGAGGTGAACAGAGCGGCAAACAAAGGCATAGGCCCCCGTGTGCCCTGTGCAGCCACTATTTGAGGGGAGGAGGAGAGGGGTTCTGGGGGCCTCCTGGGGAAGCCAGGGTAATCTATTTAGAGGTGGGAGGAGAAGGAAAATGGCCTCACGGGACCAGAAAGTCTACCACGAACTTCAGAGGAGGCAAAGCCAGAGCCTATGTGTTACTTCTGGGGCAGGAAATACAAGTGATGAAGGAAAGGAGGAAAGATCTTTTAGGGACTGGAGTGGGAAGGTCTGAGGGAAAAACTCAGGATATTCGGTTGTCCTTCCTCTGGTGTGTCCTCTCATTCTCCCTTGTCACCCTGTTCCAAATGATCTCTCTACTCAGATAAATCAGATTTATTTCCCACCTATTTCTCCACTAAGAGAGCACAGGAAGACACAGGTTGTTTTCAGTTCCTTTCATTGATTCACTAATTCATTCAACAAATATTCCTCTGACCTGCTTCTTACATCAGTAAGTCCCAAACATTTTCGATTAGTGGGCCACTTCAGGGGGAGCAAAATATCCCTTATTAAAAGCATGATTTAGGGACACCTGGGTGGCTCAGTTGGTTAAGCGACTGCCTGCAGCTCAGGTCATGATCCCAGCATCCTGGGATCAAGTCCTGCATCGGGTTCCTTGCTCAGCAGGAGGCCTGCTTCTCCCTCTCTCACTCCCCCTGCTTGTGCTCTCTCTCCCTCTCCCTCTCTCTCTGACAAATAAATAAAATATACATATATTTTTTTAAGATTTTATTTATTTATTTGACAGAGAGAGACACAGTGAGAGAGGGACGCAGTCACCAGGATCCTGCTTCTCCAGGGCTGTGGGGGGCCAGCTTTCCTCCACACACCTATAACCCACATCTTGGCACACCATTGGGGATCTCCAATCTGACGCTCAGAGCCTAGCCACTAAAAAATTACAATAATAGGGCCGCCTGGGTGGCTCAGTCGTTAAGCGTCTGCCTTCAGCTCAGGTCATGATCCCAGGGTCCTGGGATCGAGCCCCGCATCAGGCTCCCTGCTCGGCAGGAAGCCTGCTTCTCCCTCTCCCACTCCCCCTGCTTGTGTTCCCTCTCTCGCTGTGTCTCTCTCTCTGTGTCAAATAAATAAATAAATAAATCTAAATAAATAAACAAACAAATAAATAATTACAATAATAATAATAAAAAAAATCCCTAGAACTAATCAATGGAAGGCATGCCTGTCAGTGACACAATGATGACTCAAACTATGTATCTTAAATACTGGGAACACATTTTAAATTTATGCCCCAGGGCGCCTGGGTGGCTCAGATGGTTGAGCGTCTGCCTTCGGCTCAGGTCATGATCCCGGGGTCTTGGGATCGAGCCCCGCATCGGGCTCCATGCTCCTTGGGAGCCTGCTTCTCCCTCTGCCTCTCTCTCTCTCATAATAAATAAAATCTTTAAAAAAAATAAAAAATAGGGCGCCTGGGTGGCTCAGATGGTTAAGCAACTGCCTTCGGCTCAGGTCATGATCCTGGAGTCCCGGAATCGAGTCCCGCATCGGGCTCCCTGCTCGGCAGGGAGTCTGCTTCTCCCTCTGACCCTCCTCCCTCTCATGCTCTCTGTCTCTCATTCTCTCTCTCTCAAATAAATAAATAAAATCTTTAAAAAAATAAATAAATAAATAAATAAATAAAAAATAAATACATTTATGCCCCAAACAAAATATGGACATTTTATTTAGTTTTAAAGATTTTATTTATTTGAGAGAGAGAGTGTGCATGTGGTGAGCACAAGCAGGGTGAGGGGCAGAGGGAGAAGCCGACTCCCCGCTGAGCAAGGAGCCCGATGTGGGGCTCCATTCCAGGACCCTGGGATCGTGACCTGAGCCTAAGGCAGACACTTAACCAACTGGGCCACCCAGGCGCCCCAAATGTGGACATTTTAATATGACACTATCGTCCCTATTACCAGTGTCATTCCTACGAAAGTCCCTGCCTGCCTGCTAAAATTGGACTACACTGGGAGAGCCATTGGCTAGAGGCAGCCTGCTTGGGGGCCATAGAAGACTTGGTGTTCTTTAGATACTGATTCTTGCCAGTGAGGGGTATGAGGGTTCTTTGTCATTATTGTAATACTCCTAACAATAGCCTCCCCAGCTACCACAGGTTCTGAACCAAATGAGAACAGGGCGTGGGAATCAGATAAATTGAGATGAAAATACAGCTTTAGGGGCAGATGGGTGGCTCCGTCTGTTGAGGGACTGACCCTTGATCTCAGCTCAGGTCTTGATCTCAGGGTCTTGAGTTCAAGCCCCATGTTGGTCTCCATGATGAGCATGGAGCCTACTAAAAGAGAGAGAGAGAGAGAGAGAAAGAAAGAAAGAAAGAAAGAAAGAAAGAAAGAAAGAAAGAAAGAAAGAAAGGTAGCTGGTATCTATATCCAAACAGGCTTCCTATTTTTAATTCCCTGAACTAAGCTGACACAGTCTTTAGCAAAGCAGCTGGATAACTACAGGGCACCCCCATCCTTCCTGCCAAGGACTGGTGGCTCACCCCATGGAGTGCCAGAGATCAAGAGAAGGATTAATGTTATTTTCCCAGTACCATTCCCTCCCAGAGAAGCAACCAAGAGTCTCCCTTTAATGGGGCAAGGTAGGATGCAGAGTGATGAAAATAGCCTTTATAAACCCTTTACTCTCAAGTAAATGCATAGTTTATCTGTTTTGGCTTTCCGGAAAACAGAGCTTGAGGCAAAGCTTAAGGGTTAATGTTTCACTAGGGAGATTGCAAGCCCAGGGCAGCAAGAGTGAGGAAGAGAGACGAAGTAAGGAAAGAAGGGAAGCAAATAATAAGGTCATGCGTTATCAAGTGGCTAGGGCCTCCCAAGAAAATACACGTGGTTGTCGCTTAGTCACTTGGGATATCTCCAAAGACTGGAAGAGTCCGCTGGGGAGAAAGAAGCAAGCAACCAATGGGCGGTGTCTCCCGGTCTCCCCTCCCTTTTTGGTCAAAGTTTTCTCCCTAGGGGTTAACTTGCTGTGTCTGGGTTGTGTGGGCCCTTCTGAGCAGCTGCTGGGAAACCAGAAGCTCCTTGAGCCCAGCTGGGTTAGCCTGGGGTGCTGGAACTGCTGTGCCCTCGCTCCCTCGGGGGGGGGGGGGGGGGGACTGACACAACGTCCCGAGCCAAATAGAGCAATAGCAGTGGCTGGGACTCTAGAGCCACGGAGAGCAGTCTACAGTCTCTCCAGCTGGGAAGCGGGGCAAGATGTGGCAAGACGGCTTGGGAAGGGGTGGGGCTTGGCCCATCTAGGAAGATGTATAAACTGGGCCCAGAACATGAACTTACAAAAGAAGACCCACCTTTGTTCTGAATTTGCTTAGGACCGTGATGCGCAGAGCGGTCAGATGTCTCGTAACTGCAACTTTGATAAGCCCTGGTTAAGGTAAAAAAAAAAAAAAAAAAAAAAAAAAAGGATGTGCATTGAGAGATTTCTTGTGCTCTCTCCTCATGATGAAATAATCCAACTGTCTGCAAGGGCCCGGAGGCCTTGCCAGTCCGAGCGGGGCCGGCAAACGTACAGAAGGCCTGGGTCACCGGACCTTCCACTAGCCAGGTAGCCCCAAAACATGGCAGTGGAAGGGCATCATTTTCATGTTTTTTTCAAGCTGTATATGATATTTTTATTTGTTGAGATCTATTTCACGTATCCCGAGATTCACTCTTCTAAAATGTACAACTCAGTGGTTTTAGAATATTCACAAGGTTATGCAACCAGCAGCACAATAAATTTTATTTATTTACTTATTTATTTATTTATTTTTAAGATTTTATCTATCCATTTGACACACAGAGAGGGAGAGAGTGCACAAACAGGGGGAGTGGCAGAGAGAGAGGGAGAAGGAGGCTCCCCGCTGAGCAGGGAGCCCCACGCGGGACTCGATCCCAGGACCCTGGGATCATGACCTGAGCCGAAGGCAGACACTTAACCGACTGAGCCACTCAGGTGCCTCAGCACAATAAATTTTAGAACATCATTACCCCCAAAAGAAATCCCATTACCCATTAGCAATCACTTCCCATTTCCCCCTCCCGCAGCCCAGGAAACAATGAATCCACTTTCTGTCTCTATAAATTTGCCTATTCTGGACCTTTCAGATAAGTAGAATCAGACAATATGTGGCACAGTGTGGCTGGCTTCTTTCACTTAGCCTGTGTTCAGGGCTCATCCATGTTGTTGCACGTGTTAGAATTTCATTCCTTTTTATGGCTGATTAATATTCCATTGTATGGATATAGTACATTAATTTTTCCATTCATCAGTTAATGGGCATTTGGGTTGTTTCAACTTTTTGGCTATTAGGAATAATGCTCCTATGAACATGTATGTACAAGTTTTATGTTTTCATTTCTCCTGGATACATATCTAGGAATAGAACTGCTGTGTCATACGTTAACTCTATGTTTAACATTTTGAGGAATTGCCCGACTGTTTTCCGAAGTGGCTGCACCATTTACTTTCCCACCAGCTATGAAAGAGGATTCTCATTTCTACATATCCTCACCAACCCTTATTGTCTGTCTTTTTGATTATAGCCAACTTAGTGGGTAAGAAGTGATAGGTACCTCAGCATGACTTTGATGCGCATTTCCCTTATGACAAATGATGTTGAGCATCTTTTCACGGGCTTATTGGT
The DNA here is from genome assembly GCF_004348235.1 of Phoca vitulina. NCBI lineage: Eukaryota > Metazoa > Chordata > Mammalia > Carnivora > Phocidae > Phoca > Phoca vitulina. The sequence continues at coordinate 15,555,409 of NW_022589707.1, forward strand.
CATGGCGAAATTTCTCTTCAAATCCTCTGCCCATTTTTAAAATTGGGTTATTTCTCTCTTTATTACTGAATTTTAAGAATTCTTTACATATTCTGGGTAGTAGAACCATAATCAGATATATGTTTGCAAATATTTTCTGCGTTCTGCACCTTGTCTTTTCACTTTCTTGCTGTGTCCTTTCAAGTACAAAGCTTTTCAATTAAAAAAAATTTTTTTTAACTTTTCAACTTTTTAAAAAGATTTATTTATTTATTTCAGAGAGAGAGAGAGAGAGAGAGCACAAGTGGGAGGGGCAGGAGGGAGAGGGAGAGAGAGAATCTCAAGAAGACTGCGCTGAGTGCAGAGCCCTCCTCAGGCCTCGATCTCACCACCATGAGATCATGACCTGAGCCAAAACCAAGAGTTGGACGCTCAACCGACTGCGCCACCCAGGTGCCCCTAAACTTCTCAATTTTTAAAAAAATATGTATCTGATGCATATCTTTTTATCATTTTATGCATGCATGTATTGATGTGTACTTTTTTGAGATATAATTGATGTATATAACATTATATCAATTTCAGATGTACAACATAGTGATATATGTACAAACTGATTTTTAACCAAGTAGAAGGTGATTGAATCACACCTATCATGGTATAGCTTTTTTTTTACATATTTATTTATTTATTTTAGAGAGAGAGGGAGAGCACACATGGTGGGGGAGAAGGAGCAGGAGAGAATCTTGAGCAGATTCCCTGCTGAGTGTAGACCTACCACAGGGCCGACAGGGGGCCAACAAAGGACTAGATCCTACAACCCTGAGATCATGACCCAAAATCAAAAGTTGGACGCTTAACTGACTGAGCCACCCAGGCGCCCCAATCGTGGTATAGTTTGGTGACAATCCTCTCTCCTTCCCCTGCCTGCCATCACGGGCCAGTCAGCTGAGGGCACATTTCCTGGACCCTTTGCCCTGTGACCACTGGAGGAAGGCCAGGGTAGCCAATATGCCCTGAGGGAAACCTAACTGCCTCATAAAACATTGGGAGAAGTTAGAGAAGACAAATTCAGGGAGGAAAAGGGACCAGGAGTCCCAGTTTCTCATGTTAGCTTTCTTTTTCTTTGGGCAACTGAGCAAATTCATACATCTCACTTTCCCCCAGTGCAACTCCACTTCTCCTCCAGCAAAATTAGCAGAAGATACCTGGCCAGCATTGAGAGGACTAAGAAGAATTTGGTTAAGTGCCTTAACCAAAAATTTCTTTTAAGTTCCTGGTTCAATGTAAACTATTGTAAGTGTAACCTTTCTGGTATTAGCCAGTTCCCTCTGCCCTCCCCCCTCCCCAGTCTCTCAGGGGTAAGCAGATGAATTCCCCAGGTGCCTGTGACAGCTGGGATTGGAATTCAGAACCCCAGATTTGGAGGCCATTTCCTTCAGGGCCAGTGCCTCCCCATTCCTTCCCAGAGAGGCAGATTGGAGCAGTGGGTGTGGAAACCCTGACTCCACACTTCTGCCTTTTAAATGCAAACGTCTGTTTTAGGCACAGAAAATACAAAGATGAACAAGACCGTTCCTGTGCACAGTGCAGTAGGGAACCTGGACTGGAAATGAATAGCCACTCCAACCACATGACACCCACAAAATAGAAGTGCTATGTAACATGGAACCTGGCAAGGGTGACCTGGACTCCAGTACATGGTCTCAGGTGGGCAGCCATGTTTGCCCTTGACCTGCAATAGCCAAACAGGCTGGAGGAAGGGGCTAGTCCCACATCTCGTGGGACAAAAAGGGACTCTCTCTCTCTTTCTCATAGCACCTTTAGTGTAAAGAAAAGTTGAAGTTCTTCTCAGTCAACAGACTAGAAGATAAAGGACCCTTCCACCAAAGCAGGTGACGCTTCCATTTCTCCATTCCTCCACACTTCTGCCATGTTCAAAGGGAAGGAGAGTCCAGAGGAGGGGAGATGGGAGAGGAGGAAAGAGGATGTTTGGTCAACATCTGTTCCTGCGGTGATCTGGAGCAACATGGAAGAATAGGACTGATTTGTTTTGTTTTTATTTTTTAGATATACTTTTATTTTTAGATTTTATTTATTTATTTATTTTGAGAGAGAGGTGGGGAGCATGAGCAGGGGGTGGGGCAGAGGAAGAGGGAGAGAATCCAAGCAGACTCCACGCCAAGGGCAGAGCCTGACACGGGGCTCAATCCCACGACCCTGAGATCGTGACCTGAGCTGAAATCAAAAGTAGGATGCTTAACTGACCGAACCCCCCAGGTGCCCCTAAATAATACCTTTACTGAGCTAATTCACTTACCATACAATTCACTCAAAGTGTATAATTTAATGGTTTTTAGTATAGTCACAGAGTTGTGCAATCATCACCACAATCAATTTTAGAACATTTTCATCGCCTCAAAAAGAAACGCTTGCAAAAAAAAAAAAAAAGAAAGAAACGCTTGCACCCCTTAGCTGTCACCCTCATTCTTCTATCCTCCCCAGCCCTAGGCAACTATCAATGTATTTTCTTTCTCTACAGATAGGCCTATTCTAGACATTTGGTGTAAAAGGAATCATACAACGTGGGATCCTTTGTGACTGGCTTCTCTTTGCAAAATATCTTCCAGGCTTATCCATGGCAGAGCGTGTAGCAGGTTTAATTTCGCTTTATGGCCAAATAATATTCCATATTCCATTGTATAGACAGATCCCATTTTGTTTATCCATTTATCAGCTGATGGACATTTGGGTTTTTCCACTTCTTGGTATTATGAATAATGCTGCTTATAAACATGCACACACGTTTTTGTATGGAGGAGTAGGACTTTTCAGCTAATCATTATCAATCATTTATTAACTGCCTGTTGTGTACATAACATGGAGATGGGAGCAGGAATGAGAGAGGGGATAGAGGAAGGCTGAGGCCCAAAAGAGCTAAAATGTAAAATATAATTCCCCAACTATCCTCTGACTAAAGAGATATGAAATCAAAATATATTATATGAATCTTCAAGGATTCCAGCTCAAAAAGAAGAACTGGCATAGAGGGGGCAGTGAAGAACATCTGATTATCAGATGGTCATTACCTTAGTCATGGTGAGCATTTCATAATGTATGTAATTGTTGAATCACTATGTTGCATACTTTTTTTAAAAAAGATTTTATTTATTTATTTGACAGAGAGAGACACAGCAAGAGAGGGAACACAAGCAGGGGGAGTGGGAGAGGGAGAAGCAGGCTTCCCACTGAGCAGGGAGCCTGATGCAGGGCTCGATCCCAGGACCCTGGGATCATGACCTGAGCCGAAGGTCAGACGCTTAACAACTGAGCCACCCAGGCGCCCCCATGTTGCATACTTGAAACTAATATAATACTGTATGTCAACTATACTTCAATAAAAAAAGAGATTTATTTTTAAAAATCTGATTATGGACTGGAAACTAGATGATATTAGGGAATCACTGTTCATTTTCTTTTTTTTTTTTTAATTTTTATTTATTTATTTGAGAGAGAGAGAGAGAGAGAACAAGCAGGGGGAGCGGCAGGCAGAAGAAGCAGGCTCCCTGCTGAGCAAGGAGCCCAAGTGGGGCTCGATCCCTGGACCCCGAGATCATGACCCAAGCCGAAGGCAGCCACTTAACCGACTGAGCCACCCAGGCGCCCCTCACTGCTCATTTTCTTAATGTGTGATAATGATATGGTTATCAAGGAAAATGTCCTTATTTGTAGGGTATGCATGTTGAAGTATGTAGGGCTGAAGTATCATAGTGTCTGAAGGTTATTTTCAGAAGGTTTAGCAAAAAAAAAAAGTAGACACATTTCACACACACATGCCTATAGGCAGATAAAGCAAATATAGCAAAATGTGAACAGTTGTTAAATCTGGATGGTGGGTATTTGGGTGATCATTGTATTATTCGCTCACATTTTCAGCATCTTTGAACATTTTGCAAACTGCAAACTGTAAAAAAAAAAAAAAAAAAAAAAAAAACCAAAAAACTAAAGCAAGGTAAGGAGATAAAAGTAAGGGGTATACCTTTTAACACAGGGTGGCCAGGGAAGGGCTTCTTTTGAAGACAGGGCATCCGAATAAAGACCTCATGCAGAAAGGAGGGAGTTGGCCCTGAGGATGTAGGGGAGAGCATTCCAGGAAATGGGAATAGCAGGTCGGAGGCCCTGAAGTGGGAATGAGCTTGGTGTGTCCACGAATTCAAGCAACTAGAATGTCTGAGGGGATGTGGGGGAGGTAGGGAATGAGGTTGAGAACGTAGCCTAAGCCTAGATTATATAGCATCACAGAGGCTACAGAATTGAGATTTTATTCTGAGTTTAAGGATGACCTACTGAAGGACTTCAGTGAGTGGCGAGTGATTTGGGCTGAATTATATATATATATTTTTTAATAAAGATTTTATTTATTTATTTGACAGAGAGACACAGCGAGAGAGGGAACACAAGCAGGGGGAGTGGGAGAGGGAGAAGCAGGCCTCCCGCTGAGCAGGGAGCCTGATGCGGGGCTTGATCCCAGGACCCTGGGATCATGATCTGAGCCGAAGGCAGACGCTTAACGACTGAGCCACCCAGGTGCCCTCTGAATTATATTTTAAAACCCCTGTCTGGCTCCTGGGTGGAGGATAGACTGTGATGTGAAGGTGGGGGTCCTGGGGGGGTAAGAGTGGCCAATAAATGGATTTATTGCAGGGAAGGTGGTACCTTCGATGAGGTGATGTACACAGGGAGAAGGGGTGGGGTTTGGCAGACATGTGGAAGTGAGCTCTCATGGAGTTTCCTCACGGACTGGGTGTGAGCATGAGGAAAAAAACAGTCAAGGGACACTCCAAGGACAGTCAGCAACTGGCCGAATGGTAGTACCATCTGCTGAAATGGGGGACACTGGAGACTTTTTCTTTTCAGAGGAACATTAATTTGGTTTAGAATGGCCTGGAGGTCTTCGCGGTCACAAAGGAGGTGGAATTTGGGTTGGGCCTTCAAAGGAATGAGTTCATCAATGTCAACAAATTACATTTTTCATTTGAATTAACTAACAGGGTGGCAGGGCCAATTGCAAATGTCATGGGCTTTGAAGTTGAGGAACTGGATTTGAATCCCAATGCTGTCATTTACTGGCTAGGTGACCGTAGGCAAAGTACTTAACTTCCTTGAGCCTGAGGTTCTTCTTCAGTAAAATAGGCAAATACCATCAGCTTTGCCAGGTTGTTAGGTTCTAAGTAACATACGTTGGCGCAGTGCCTGGCACACAGTAGGGCTTCTCCTTTCCCTCTGCACCCCCCACCTGGTCTTCTCTCTCTCTCAAATAAATAAAATCTTTTTTTTTTTTTTTTAAAGGAGAACTTTGTGAGCTTCCAAGGGACTGCGTTAAGCTGTTAATGTTCTGTTGCCTTCTCAGCCACAGCCTTCCTTTTTTCCTTTTATTCGTTCCACATTTGAGCATTCACTGTGTACCACATGCTCTTGTCGGCATTGGCCATAGAGCCGTACGCGCAACAGACGAAATCCTTGTCTTCACAGAGCTTACATTCCGGTGGGGAGAGAAGACACACCACGAGCTAAGTAAAATACAGTAGGTAGTATGTGAGATATTGGTAAGTCCTAGGGAGAAAAGCTAAACAGAGAGGGAGAAGAGGTGCTGGGATGGCGTTGGGACTGCAGTTTGAAATAGGGTGCTCAGGGAAGGCTCTACAGAGAAGGTGACATTTCTGCAGAGACCTAAAGGGGATGAGGGAGTAAGCCCCGTGTTTATCTAAGTGGAGACTTTTAGATTTAGATTAGAAGACTGGCAAGGGCAAAGGCCCTGGGGCAGGAGCATGCTTGATGTATTTGAGGAACAGCAAGAAAGCCATTGTGGCTAGACAGAAGTGAGGGAAAAGGGTAGGGGCAGCTTCTGTCAGGCCTGGGCAGCCTGTGATGGCTTTGTCTTTGACACAGAGTGAAATGGGAGTCTCTGAACAGTGAGGAGACAAGATTTGATTTATGGTTTAAAAGGATCACTGGCTTCTGTATAAATGAATTCGGGGGTTGAAGAGAGGAGGTCAGCTGGGAAATGATTACAGTAATGATGATGACTTGGTAGAGATGGTGGGAAAAAGATTCTGGATATACTTCATAGTAGAGCCAACAGGATTTCCTGATAGTTTGGATGTAGGGTGTTAGAGAAAGAGAGGGGTCGAGAATGGTAGCCCCAACTCTGACCTGAGCAACTGGCAGGATGTATTAGGTCGAACCAAAGTGGCCAATATTTGACTGTTTTTAACTTTAGAAATGGCAGTTTCTTATATTTCAACTTAATAGTTGCCATTTACTGACTGGGGAAAACTATATGAGGAAGAGGTGGGGATGGTGTCAGAAGTTTATTTTGGGACTTCGGGAGATGTCGAAGAGGTAACTGTATGTATGTGTCTGGAGTTAGGGGCAAGGCTCCAATCAGAAGTGTACATTGGGGAGTCAGAGTATGCATGGCAATTTAAGCTGAGACTGGATGAGGTCACCCAGGGATTAAAAGTAGATAAAGAAGAACAGACACTGAGGGCTGAGTCTGGGGCCTCCAACATTTCCAGATCAGGGAGATTCGGAAGCAGCAAAGGAAGCACAGGAGGCTACGGGTGGCAAAACAAAGGCTCCCCACAGGACGGCTGGCCCAGGTGAGCGTTCCCTGGATGGAGCTGTCAATAGTTTGAATCTTGCTCCCTCCTTGAGCCTTGGCATTGGGGTGTGCGTGCGTGCGTGCGTGCGTGTATGGGGGGGCGTGATAATATTTTATATATGACTGGCACTTTAGAGGATGCAACATCTCTTCCATTTGATCTAGGCAAGGGTAGTGCCAGTATTCTCGTCCCATTTTACAGATGAGTAAACTGAAGCGCAGAGGTTAGGTTACTTGCCCAAATGATATCAATAATAGGCAGCAGGCCTGGGACTGGAAGGGGTTGTCTGTCCCTAAGTTCCATGCTCTCCCTGAATCATGCCGCTTTTGGGGGATTGCTGTTTGTCCAAGGAGCCCGTTGCCACAGGTAGTAAGCACGACAGCCTGTGCAGGAGATGAAATCTTTCTGTCCTTGCTGCCGTCTGAGCTGCATGTGCCTGAGCTCCCCCTGACTGCTTCTGTGGGGACAAACTGTAACAGGGTTACACGGAGATGGCTTGAAATGATTACATTTCTTTCTGTCTTTCTTTTTAAGTTATCTCTACACCCAGTGTGGGGCTCGAACTCACAATCCTGAGATCAAGAGGCTGAGCCAGCCAGGTGCCCCTTGAAGTGATTTCTAAGCTTTTATTTCCATAGCAGCAAAGAAACGGCTGTTATTTTGCTGTCTAGAGGGGTCTGGACCTGTGATCTCAGATGCCGAGAGTGCCCGCTCAAAATGAACCCATTTCCCAATAGAAATGGTCAAATGGAATCAGGAGGCTTTATTTGAGGGATCTTCACATTTGGTGGGGACAGTGATAAATTCACTTTGGCTTTAGAGCTCTTGTGTTAACAGGTGCCTTCAGCGAGAGAGAGAGAGAGAGAGAGAGCAGTTTTTGGGCTGTGTGGGCTGGGGTCCTCCACTCACTCCATCAAATGATGGCTTTCCTCTTGTTCCCTCTTAGTGTATTGCTCAAAGCATTATATTCTCTCCAAACTTGTTTGCTTGCCTTTGGGAAGCAGCTCCTGAGATCGGAGGCTCCATTGGTCAAGCTTGGCCCTGCCCTGGGGAGAGATAAACAGGCCCAAATACATTTCCCAGATTGCAACACTGGTGACTCAGGCAGGGTGGACAGCTGTTCCTTCACGGCACCCTGCTTGTACCTGATAAGGAAAAACATGGTTCATTCCAGCACATTGCCGTGTGCGTGCACACATACAAACAGACACTCCCGGGCCCCAGTGTTGTCTTAAATTATTGACATTCTGAATAGCTAAAACATTGGATAAAAAAGGTGAATGCAAAAAAAGAAAAAAAGTAAAGGAAAAGGTGAGCACATACTTACATTGTTCAAGAGGAACTCCAGGTTTTGTAAGCCAAAAAACTAAGTCAAACAAAGGCTGTCATTTGGCACCACTTTGGGGCCACCTTTTGAACCTACCTGGTCAAGGGCAGATTCAGGAGTCCCCTGAGGCTCTGGAGAGATGAGGGGAGGGGTTGCAATGGAGGAAAGGGGATGAAGTCAGAACAGAGGAAATGGATTTACAAAGGAGCAAATGGCAAAGCGCCCAGAGAGAAAAGGCATGTCATAAAAATGTGAACATACTTTTACCACAAAGAGAAAGAATTGACACTATTGACATCTTAAAACAAAAACAAAAACATAAAAACCCCACCGGAAGGCCTTTCTCCTTCAATGATAGAGAGTGCATAAGGAGTGGGGCAAATGGGGGTTTGAGATTAATAATATAATAATACCACGACCAATAATATATTTATTTCATCTTGTAATCAACACTTCATGTTACCTTTATGAAAAGCAATTTATAATTTACAAGGGGCTTTCACATTAATCCTTTCCATTTATTCCATCAACCCACTCAAGTGGGTAGGGCATTATGTGCCCCATTTTACAGATGAGAACATTGAGGCTCTGGGAGGCTATCTGCAATTAGCTGAGGCATAATTAAGGGCTGGGGAAGGGCAGGTTTGTCCTGAGTAACCCAGAGCTAAGATACGTACTAGACAATAACTCTTCTCTAGGTGATTGCTTTTCAGTGACTTCTCAGAGGGCTAAATCTCCATTGGGTTTCTAGGTAGAGCAGCCCCACCTTCTTGTCTGGAACAAGTGTCTCTAGACACGTCTCTGAAATTTTTGCTTAGTGCTTAGATCACAGCAGCATAGCATCTGTAAAAATTAAAGCCCACCAGGGATAATTTCTAGATCCACCCCATGCCCTTTTTTTCTCAAGAGTCCCATCCTTGACTTGTTCTTTCTGTTCTGGAAGAAAACACCTTTGGGTCCTCTGAGGCTGCCACCTTGCTCTCAGGTTGGGAGGAAACATCCTTATTTGCATAGGATATTATGGAAGCACAGGACTCACCTGGAGGGGTCAGGCAGATGTTTGGAAAGTGCTGATGTCTATTGGAATCTTCAAACAATGGTTCTCAAACTATGGCCTGCATCAGAATCATCTGGGGAACATGTTAAAGACATCGACGTCCAAGCCTCACCCCAGACCTTCTGAATCAAAATTCCCAGTGGCAGGGCCTGGACATTTGTGAGCTTAACAAGCTCCCCAGATGATTCTGAAGTACACCAAAGGTTGAGAATCACTGTCTTAGCACGTGAATGTGGGTTACTCAGGTGAAGGAGAGTGAGGAGCTGTGCTGGGAGAGGAAGTAGTGACAACAGGAGCCTGGAGAGCCTAGGGGAGACAGTCAGGAACGATTTTCTGCTCTATCCTTATCTCCCTTTAACAAAGTGGTCACATAAAAGGGGTTAGAAATCTCCTCAAGTCCTCCTTCTGACAGAATTGCTATGTGCAATAGGAAAGACCAATGTACCCCTTTTAGAAGCAGTTAAAATAGTCTGTCCTTCTCAGAAAGTGGAGTAGAGGTTATCAGGGACTTGGGGGGCGGGAGTGGAGAATGAATGAGGAATTATTGTCTAATGGGTATGGAGTTTCTGCTTGGGATGATGAAAAAGTTCTGGAAATGGAGGGTAGTGATGGTTGTACAACATTGTGAACGTATTTAATACAGTGAATTGTGCACTTAAAGTGGTTGAAATGGCAGATTTTATTTTATGTATATTAATCACACACACAATTAACTAGTCCTTTGGAGGGATGGAATGATAGGAGTAAAGAATGCTCAATTTTAGTCGATAGCTGCTGCCCCAGGTGTGTGTGTGTGTGTGTGTGTGTGTGTGTGTGTGTCTACGGGAGGTTATATAAGGGGACCCATCTCACAGCACATGGTCTGACAAAGTACAAGTGTATTCATAGGAAAGAGGGAATAGATAAAAATTTTGGCAGCAAAAGTGTGATATAAACATCAGGAGATGCCTAGATCACTCTTTCCTGCCCCCTTTGCCTGGTTGACTCCTGGGTCCTAAGCCACTTCTTATGGGGTGCTTTGTAGAGCAGTGACTCTCAAACTTCACATAAGAACCACCTGGGGACCTTGTTAAACTGCAAATTCTGATGCAATAGGGCTGTGGTGAAGCTCTAGCCTGCATTTCTAACAAGTTCTCAGGTGATGCTGACACTCTATATCTACAGACCACATTGGGAGGGCTGTGTAAATTTAAAGTCTTTCTTAGTTCACCATAGCCTCATGTCCAGCAGAGTGATTTGCACACAGTAGGCGCTCAATAATTATTTATGGAGTTAATGATGGAGTATATAGCATTGGTACAGGAGTGTGGAGGGCAGAACAATCTTTGTCCTTTGAACTACAGCATATTTTGGGTGTTTCTGCTTCTATCAGTCATTCCCTTTTTGAAATTACCTCATACTCTGTGGGATAAGGATGCTAGTACCAAATTATTTCTGGTCTTGCCAACTTGCTGCCTCAAGTCTAATCCTTGAAATCGTGGCCCTCTCTACATGGAGGGTAATGAACCCTGCTTTGCAAGCTCTGGGGAAGCCTTGCTGTAGTCTACAATCGCTGCAAACAGATTCTCTCCATCCAAGGAGGGGGCAGGATGCAGAGAACCTGCTGGTGTGGGAATTTCCAGATTTTGGTGCCTATCCTAGTAATTGCCACCTCAAATCAAATGAACAGCATTTTTAACAGTGTATATGAGAAGGAGGTTCATCACCCTAAAACACACAAATGTCATAATATTGCCATTATTTACTATTATCATTTATGATGATGATAACGACACTGGCAGTTGAGCGATTAAGTGTGTGGGGGAGTTGGGGGAGGGGGCACAGGGCTCTGAGGGCAAGAGAAAAAGGAACTACATCTCCCAGAACCACCCGGGAAAGTCCACGCCGCGGCGGCGGCGCCCCACCCCTTTCGCCTGCTGGGCCCGCCCGCCGATGACGTCACAGAGGTGACGTCACGGCGCCCAGAGCGAGGCTGGGGTAGAGAGGCCGACTGAGCAGGAGTCGTCCGCTTGTCGTGGAGGCTGCTAGGGAGCCGGCGAGAGGGTGAGCGGGCGAGCAGACGAGCGAGCCAGAGCAGGCAGGAGGGAGCGACGCGCGGCGCAGAGTAGCGCCGGGACCAGGCCGCGGAGGAACCCACAGCCGGAGAGGGGCAGCCCGAGCCGGGCGCCGCGGGGTCCCCACCCCCACTCGGCCGGACAGTGCCCGGTGTTCCCCCGTGCGGGGGGCGGCGGCGGCTGACGGGACCGGACAGGACCGCGGGGGTGTTGCCACCTCCACCGAGAAGCCGGCGCGGCCGCGGGCTCCTCAGAGCCGGGGCCCGGGGCCCGTGATAGACGGGCCGAGGAAAGGAGAGAGGCGGCGGCGCAGGCGACGGGGAGGCAGCGGCGACACCATGTCATCCCCCAGTCCGGGCAAGAGGCGGATGGACACGGACGTGGTCAAGCTGTATCCTTCGTGGAGGGGGGATTCGGGCTGTCGAGTGGGGGCGGTGTGGGGATGCCCAGGGCACCCCTGAAACCCAAGCAGGGGCCCTGGGGCACTCCAGGCCACTGTCCGAGGCTCCCTTCCTCCACTCCCTCCCCCCAGTGCCTACGGCGGCTCCTTGGCACCTCCCAGGAGCCAAGAGCCTTTTCAGCTCCCCCCTTTATCTGCAGCACCCCGAAATGTGCGTTGTTCCTCGCTCTTCTGCACCCCCATTGCCCGTGACTTTCCTCCACGACGTTTTGGATTCCCAAGACGGCCTTTTTTTTTTTTTTGCAGGACCATCCACCTCTCTTGACCACCGTGCCCACCTCAGGGTCTCTCCTGTTTGCTCGCCCTGGATTTAGGGACTCGTGATAGAAATTCTCGAGAGTGAAGCCTTTCTTCCTTTCTTGAGATGCCTCCATTCCCTACATTCACTATGCTTCTTGAACTGGGGTAACTCAAGTGACCTCCTTTATCCCTAATTCCTTTCTATATTAGGAAGAGTAGTCTGCTCAGTGCCCCCTGTTGTAATAAAGAGCTCTGAGTGTTTTAAATCGGAGACCCTTGTTAAGCTTTCTGGTCCTTAGAAGAACCCCACCGTTTTTCTTTTCAGTGACAAAGCCTGTCCCACCCATAGTTGGATGTGGTGAGGACCCCCAGGCCCTCCAGTCAAGCCACCCTCCATATTGTGGATATGACAGCTGGGGGAGGGAGAGAAAGAGGATCTCTCCTTGACAAAATAGCCCCTGTACTAGCCACTTAAGCAAACTCCCTCTCTGAGGGTAAGGTTCTTGGGGGAATAACTGCCCTGATTTTACCAAGTGACACCCTTTATTTCCACCCCCCCCAACTTTATGTACTCTGGAGGTAGCAGTGGGAAAGCTGTAACTGATAAGGGGCCTTCAGGCAGTGGTTTTGGTTGGAGTCCAGACTGATTATTTCATGACCAGCTAGAGAAATTCGCGAAGGTTCCTGTGACAAATCTAGAAAATTTTTGAGGGGTAATTTAGAGGGTTGGGCTGGGGGAGAGGAAATGAGCCCAGTGTTCTGAACAACTAATCCCTGGGGAGAAGGGGAACCGGGGATGGGGAGTGGTGGTGTGTGAAACGCAGTTAAAAAGTCCTGTCTCCTGCTTCTCTTTCTCCCTCACCCCCATCCCCCCACCATTTCCCCCTGTTGCAGGGTTTTGTTTATATAACTCAAGTTGTTTGGCTAGATTCTTCAGGTGAATTCCTTCTTTCTTCCTTTTATTTGTTACTCTTTTTGATTGGGCATTTTTCTCCTTTTTAGAGATTGATGATTATTGTTAAATACTCAGTTATGGAATTCTCCGAAGTTTTAAAAAAAGTAGTGTTTGTATTTGGTTTGGAAGTGGGGGATGGGATGGAAGTTGCCTGGGCAAGAGATTTTTTTTTTTTCCATAATCTTTTCAGGAATAAGGTGTTTTTCTCCTCACTCAGGAAAACTTAGCTAGAAATTAGGAACAGTAGATAGACTTCTAAGTTTTAGGGTTTGAAGTTTACAATTTTTGGGAGGTGGAAGGGGGGGATTACAGAGAGGAGCAAATAATGAAATACATGTTCCAAATATATGTCTAGGCACAAGCGAAATTGACTGAGCTGTTTGTGACTGTGATTGAGTTTTGTAAATGTGTGAATGATACCAGTAATGTTGGATTTTCATAAGGTTGCCGGAAAACTTGTGGCTATGGCTGTGTGTACATTTTACACAAAGCAGTTTCGGGTTTTATTTTTGTTTAGAAACTAGGAAATGACATGGTGGCAGAATCTGAGTTATTTTTATCCTGAATTAAGAGTTACTGTCACACCTAATGCAATTTTCTCCCTAATGTTTAATTGGGATGGAGGTGGAGAGAGAATTCCAGCTGTTTTTGATCAATGTCAGAGTCTTGAATTATATACATGCATATTTTTTAGAAGATTGAGGATAAAGGGTGAGGCCTAACTTGACCTGATGCCTGTTCCATATAGTGCCTTTTGTTCATTTAGTAGTTGTGGCATCTAGAATGATTACCGCATTTAGGAGTCGGGGTGTGGGGGGTGGAGAGGGAGAGGAAAACAGACAAAGAACAGCAGGGTGTCTTTCTCTTTTTTCTTCCCCTAAGTGGCTTATTTCATAGCTTATTTTTAGTAGAAGATGAAGAAAGGCAAAGATGCATTGGCCTTCTGTTCTTTCCCCACCTTCCTCCTTTCTGACAAAAGAAAGCAGAGGCGCTTTAAAATCATAGATCTCTGAGATAGGAGGACAACAGTCTCGGGACTTAAAAGCCAGAGGTTATCTTTGTTTCATATTTGTTATTTTCGGGTCTCACGTAGTTTGGAAGTTAAAATTTTTCTATTTCCTTTTGTGTGTGCATGTGTGTTGTGGGGATGAGAGATTTTGTGGCCTCTTTTCTCTGTTGAATTCGTATTAGTAGGCCCAGATGGAGCCACTAATTTTTGAGCAAGGTATATTTAGCAAAAAATTGAAGGAAAAATTTTCCAACCCACTATTAAAATTAGTACAATTGTGTGAAAGGGCCGGGGGTTGAAAATGAAAGATGGTGGAGAGGAAGTAGAGAAGGTCTGAAGGAATGTACTTGCTTTTTGCCCCTCAGTGCCCCTTGATGATTTCTTTGGTTTGGAGGCCGATAGCTGGTTTCATTGCAATCTCCTGTTTCAGCCCATTTTTGGTTGTCTCCTGAGTGTAATTATGCCACCACGATTTACAGCTTGGCAGGGAACCTATATAGTAGGAAAGTAGCGGTGTGGGGGTAGGGAGAGAAGGGGATGTGTAACTAATTGGCCACTGCTTTCCACCAGCTCGCGAGATTCTTTCGGAGACACTGTCTCTGGTTGTTGTTTGGAGTCGGTGATATTTCTTTTGTGACGGGTTGGTAGGAGGAGAGCTGACTCTCAAGTTATGCAGGGAGTGAGTGTTTTGCACCGATGCACTTAATAATCTGCTGGGCGATTATGTTCTGAAACTCTGACTCATTCATTGTTTCTGTTCTGATCCTTTCCTGAGGGTTGTGCAAACCTCTCCAGGAGCCTAGAGACTGATGTACTGACTTTTGGGCCCTGTAGGAATGTGTCCCAGTCAAAAAACTTACAGTCAGCCCAAATCCTGTGCAATGGTCGTGAATAGTGTGGCCATTTGTTTGCAAAGTCAGGTAGATTGGTTATACTGTGCTGTTCCCAGCCTGGCAAGCATTGAGGTTTCCATCTCTGATTATTTAGATCGTCTGAGAACTGGGACTCTGGTGACCTTAAAGCGTGATTTGCCCTAAAGGAATATCGGTTTAAATTCTCCCTGGTGGAGGAACAAACAGCTCAGATTACACGGGTTTCCTTGTTGGTGGGGGTTACTCGTCTCACCCTGTTGCACAGCCTGGTGATCCTTTTATCTGTGAACCAGTGGCCCCTGCTGAAGGCTGGAGCTGCTTGTTTTGGAAAAGCGTATGCAGGCAAAAGGCCTCAGGCACAGCTCCTCCCAGCTCATTGGCTGCTCTGTTACTACCCGGAAAAGGAGGAGGGGCGGAGCTACCAAACAGCTGATGGAGTGTGTGACCAGAGTGTGTTTATATACAAAAGAAGTAGGGGCTGGGGAGGCCTTGTGAGTAGTGTTACAGGATGAAGTGTATTTTCAAGGGATAAAAAGAGGAAAACCTGACCTTTTAGAGTACAAGAAATAAATGTTCAAGGTTAAATCAGAAACGTGAACCTGGTAATAATGGGGACTTGGCATACGCTGTATTTGTTATTGGTGAGATTTTGGAACTTTATAATAACTAAGTCTTCAGAGGGAGTTGCAGTAACTTAAAATAGGATATGCCACCACTTTAAATGTACTTATATGACTCACGCAGGGATTCAAAAGGATGGTAGAAATGTAAATTTTCCCTGCAAAAGCTTGAAGAGTGCTAGAAAGGGGCAGTGACTTTTACTAAATTCATTAACGGCATTAGTGAAGTCTTAGAGAATCCTGGGTGTCTGCTTTAGGGTTTCAGACGCTTTCAATAACAAGTTCATCCCCCTAAAACATTTGAGCACCGTCTTTATGCCAGGCTTGGTGCTAGGTGCTGCGGGTTTAGTAGTGAAAAATTTCAGTGTGGGTGGTCATGATGCTTATGTAACCAGTTAAAACAAAACAAAAAAAGTAGAAGCTGTTTATAGTAGGTCAACAGTCTATGTAGCAGCTTTTTGAATAACTTGTATTTACTTCAGAGTTGACTTTTCAAGGAGTAAAAAGGTTAAAAAGTGAATTTTATGCCATGGGATGTATGGGGGATATGTATTCCTAGTATTTTAAAGATAGATGTTAAAAAATGGAAACAAAAACATTAAAACGCTTAGCTGTTTCTTTCACATCAACTTTGGTATTTTGTTGTTAATCAGTAGTTATTCTATCCCTAAATCAGTAGTCTTTGTTACTCTTTAATTTGTGCTCAAAGTGTAGATAATTCTGTAATCTTTTAACTAGCTCCAGTGTCAGTTAGAGAACCTGTGTTTTGCTTTTATTTCCTGTGGCCTCTGTTTTTGTGAGATGATGAGGTGGAAGGTGGAACAGTTTTATGGTCTTCAAGCTAAAAGTTAAAGCTTTGGCAGCTCCCAGTGTTCTGAATTTGTCTTCTCTGCATAGATTTTGGTGACAAATATAACGCACTGGTACTTATTTTTGTTAAGCAGGAACCTACATGAGTAAGCATTCACAGCTTCAGAACATCAGAGTCCTGCAGTGCAGTTCTAGTAAATTACACACACACAAGCCTAAAAATTCATCTTTTGGGGGAAAAAATCTTTTGCAAATGTGACCCTTAAAAGTCACTTAACACTGTTTGTGTGCATGTATTAGAAAAACCTGGATTTGTTGGTTTCCTAGTGTTGTGCAATTTCCCTAGCACCTTGACCAGCATGTTTTATATGTGTGTGTACACATGGACTTATGTGCATGTATACACACACAAATATGTAATAGTATCTTGTTCACTTTTTTTTTTAAGATTTTATTTATTTGAGAGAGAACCAGAGAGCACAAGCAGGGGGAGTGGGAGCAGGAGAAGCAGGCTCCCCGCTGAGCAGGGAGCCCGACAGGAGGCCGGATAGGAGGCCGGATAGGAGGCCATTCCCAGGGTCCTAGGATCATGAACTGAGTGGAAGGCAGATGCTTAACCGACTGAGCCATCCAGGTGCCCCTATCTTGTTCACTCTTAATAGATTTGATGATTCCAAGAATCGTTGCATTTTTAGGCATGCAGTTCAGACTGGTAAAAGTGCTTATGGTATAATAGCTTCTTGACTATAGACCCACAACATACGTTTTAGTAAAATACTTTAATGAAAAAACTTAATTGGATTATGCAAGTAGTAAGGTAATTGAGGAAAGTATAGGTTACAAAAAGGGAAAGAAAAGAGTCACCCATAATTCTATCCTTTAAACAGTGGTTCTCAAACTTCAGTGTGATCTTAATTACCTGGAGGGTTTGTTAAAACAGGTTGCTGGGGTACCAGCTCTGGAGTTGTCTGATTCAGTGGGTCTTGAGAGCTTTTTTTTTTTTTTTTTAACAGGTTCCCAGATGATACTGGAAGGTTTGTCCAGGGACTACAGTTTAAGAACCACTGTCCTCAAATATTAACCTTACAGTGTTTTTTCTTACCAGTCTCCTACCCCCCATATATTATTTTCATACTATATGTTGATCATACTGTATGTGCCCTGTTTTTGCTGACTACTTCTTACAGCTTATTTTCCTGATTAAAAGTCTGAAACATAATGAAGAGGTCATGTAATATGTCATTCTATGCCCATGCCATTGATTTAATTCTTGGCCATTTTTCTGTGATAAGATTGAAATTAACATCTTGCGCATAAGGCTTTTTTTGTCTTTTTGGATTATTTCTGTTTTTTACTAGATCAAAGAAAATAACCATTTGAATTAAAATATTTAATTTCTTTTTTCTGTTTTCTTCTCGAGCAAAGAAAGTAACCATTTGAATTAAAATATTTAAAAATCGTGGGGCCCCATACTCTGTGCTCTCATTTTGTTCTGTTGTGTTTTAGTTGGTGTGATTTCAGCAGTGAAGCAATCAACCTGTCATAGTGATGACAAATGAGTTCTGATCTCTCTGTTTTAAACTGTGTGTGTGTGTGTGTGTGTGTGAGAGAGAGAGAGAGAGAGAGAGAGAGAGAGATAATGGTGATCCTTAAATTAAGGACACTTTTGTACTTCTCAAAGTGCCTACTGTGAGTTGGTAGGTTAAATATATTACATTTGTGATTAGATCTGACTGGCAAGAGCTATAGAATTAGTTTTGGTATCTGGAATTTTTTTTCCGTTTGTTTTTTACTGAGGTATAATTGACATAACTATATATACTTAAAGTGATAAATTAGATAAGTTTTGACATAAATATCACCCATGAAGTCTATCAACATAACCATTGATCTGATTTCTGTCACTATAGATTATTTTGCATTTTCTAGAATTTTATATAAATGTAATTATACAGTATGTACTTTTAGGTGAATTCTTTCATCATATTTTGAGGTTCACCCTGTCATTGTATAGCTATACCACAATTTGTTTATGCATTTACTTCTTTATGGGCGTTTGGGTTATTTCTAGTTTGGAGCTATTACAAATGAAGCTGCTTGGATGGATATTTTCTTTCTCTTGGGTAAATATATAGGGATGGAATAGCTGAATCATGGGGTTGGTATAAGTTTAACTTTTTAACAGGTGGCCTGAATTTAATTTTGACTGATGATTGTATTTCACACACAATTAAATTGTGACATTGAACTATTGTTTGTTTTGTATTTTAAGGGAATCCCATTAAATAATATTCTAAAGCACTGATTTCTAATCCACTCTGTCAAAGCTAGTTTTGTAACTGTTTTTCTCTCTCCTCCATTCAAAATTAGTGAACGAAATTTTCATTGTAAAATATTTTTGTTTTATGGCCCTTTGACATGATACTTTCAGGAATTATGGTCACAAAAAACTTTTATTTTTGCATTTGTTAGTAAGACTATCCTTTTCTGAAAAGATAAACACACCTTTTGTTGATGGTTCCCTTTCTTTTTGATATTGATAAGAATTTTTTTATGTTATTTTTACTTAGCACCTCCAATTACATTTATAGCAGTTTATAAATATTGATGTAGAACTCTGTTGAGGTCTGAATAGTATCTTAATTTTCATATGGACTAAATTCAGGAACCAATGGCAACTCAGGCAGAACCGGAAACAGATCATATGTTTCCTTAATATGTTTCCTTAACGTGTTTCCTTGATAGTTTCCTTAATATGTTTCCCTGGAATTTTTTTAAAGTTAATTTTTAACAAAATAGGATTTTTTTTTTTTTTTTTTTTTGCTTTTTTACTTTTTGGCGTTACACGATGTAATTTATTTGATAGGTTGATAGACATTGCTGTAAGAAAAAAAAGACATTGCTTTGTAGTAGTTGCTATTGTCACATTCTTATAAATGACAAGCATTTGAATTTATATGCAGGTGTTTGCGTGCATGTTGCTTTAACAATTAACATACTACTGGCAGCTGGAGCTTTTAACTTGGCTAACAAGAAAGAAGACAGCTTCCTGGTTTATGCCTGTTTCAGGTTGCAATCGATGACTATTTGGTGGGGAGACTTTGGGTTCAGTCATCAGACGCAAGGATGGTGCTCTGAGCATGTTTATTAAGAGAGTGTTATTTTCAGATTGCCAAAATGTAATTAAAGTGCAGTATAGGAACCTCTTGAAAATACAGAAAAGTCTGTGTACTTTTGAGAGACTGTTGTTACATTAGTGATTCTCAGGTGGGGTGGGGGTATGGTGATTCAGTAGAACTGTCTTTCTGTGTAGGTACTATTGTAGTTTCTTCTCTGTACCTCACCAGATGCTTGCAGAGGGTGTCTGGCTGTTTGCAGGCTGGTGCTTGTGTTGGCTGCTGCGCCTGGCGGAACCCAGATCCTCAAGAGCCAGGTGGTGGAAAGCCCCACAGGGCAGCTGTATGTGGGCGAAGGATCCTTTTGCCTTCCCCCACTTTTTAGGCATCCAGGGCATAAGATAGGAGGTGTATACAGGTGCTGCTGATCTTTTGACCTGGCCCTGCTGAGAAGTCAGGGAGGAGCAGGAAACCCATGTGAAGGGGAGAGGCTTGGCTGAACTTTGTCATGCTCTGGAAGACAGTCATGGCCGGTGGGTCTGCTTCTGGGCCCACAACAGGTACCACTTGGAGGGACCATATTTAGGGATATAGAGTATTACTTAATTGGGAATGGAATCTTATCTCTTCAACTTCTCAGTCTCTAACTTTTAGACATTTTTAGGGAGGCATTATGTATAAAAGAGATATTCCCTATGTGTGAAATTGTTACTAATATTGTAAGTTATGAGTTTTCTGTTTAACATTAAGCAAAATGTTTCTTTTTCCATATATCATGTTTTTATCATGTACACTTCTCAAGGTTTCTTGGATTCTAAAATCTTAGCTGAGGTAATATAAATAGAGTGCGCCTGGTTCGTGTTACCTCAGAAGCAATTGGGTTACTGCTCAGCTTAGTGAAAATAAATTTAGTTGTTTTGTCCAAATGGTGCCATTATAACTCTGGTTACCTGGATATTGCTTTTCAATCAGTTGACTTTATGTTGCTTAGTTTCAGAAATGTTGATTAATTTAAAAATTAAAAAATGGGGGTAAACCTTTCCATTGTGGTTACCTATAGGAAGTTGATTCAGTTAGAATTGTGTTCATAAGAGATCACTGGGTGTAATATAGTTGATTATATTGTTTTATGATCTTACAGACTACTGAATGTTTAGTACCCTTTTGCTAATCTATGTAAATCTGTATATAAATTAGTAAGTCTCCTTGGGAACACAGCCTGAAACTACATAACCCTTTTTGTTTCACTCCAGAGGAAAGAAACAATTTACTTTTTTTTCATTAACACTCACTTTTGTGTGGCCTTTATATATGGTCCCACAGCTGTGAATTAGTACTTGGTCAGACCGCTGATTTAAACTAAGGCTTTTATAATGAAATCATCCCATGATGTAGATCTTGGAGGTTTGGGGTTTTTACTGCACAGTATATTCACATTCACATATTCAAAGCACATTAAAATGTAGAACATGATACATGTTTGATAACAGAAATCACCGATCTTGGCAACAGCATTTGACATTATTAACACCTGTTAATTTTACGAAGTAATTCAGTCAATTCGCTATAGCCACCATCTTCATAATGAATAAAGGGGAAAAAAACTGTTTCTTGCCCCTTTATTCATTTGTATCCTTAGAGATTAGAAACAGAAACAAAAACAAAATACTTTTAAGTCAGATTTGTTTTATGGGTGGAAGAAAGAGAGGAAGTAGACCTTTGAGTGTGTTCTTTAGTCTGATTGTCTGGATTGCTGCCCATTTCTCCTGGCAGTTAAGAAAGGCAGGTCTTGAGTGCTGTCATTGATGATCAAATGACATATATTTGAGTATACCTGTATTGAATCATTTATATACTTGAGAACACTTACTTTGCTTCTGTCTTGTCATTCTATAGGCTCCTGGGTTAGAATAGTTAGGTACCAGATTCTATCTTTGAGTAATTAGTGTGGCATTTCCTTTGAGATTTAGCTGAGTTTTATAACCTATGAACCATGATATATCAAGAAGACTATTGGTGGCTCATCAAGACTATCATTTCATTTCATATATTTCCATTTGTATGTCTTTTCTTTTTCTGTTGGTGTTCCTAACTTACACTTTGACTAATTTCTCGAAATCGAGCAAAAGTTAAATGCACTGGCAGGAAAGTACACAAATAAACCTTTGAAGATAAGGTATTTCCAGATCTTTCACATTATCTTACATTCAAGCTTAACCAGAAGTAGTAGTGAAGCCAGATCCTTTTTTCTAGGAGTTTGGAAATCAGTATACTTGGCCTAGTTCACTTTGTGCGGTTTGGCAATTATTTATCAAACTAGAACTTATGCTAAAAATACATAGTAGTATACAACTTTGCTATGTGTCCTCTGAATGTAAAAACAGGCTATGCCTTAGATTTGCCTTAACTCTGTTCAGTGAAGTCAGACATAATGGAATGTGACACCTGAATTTTGTGTTCTTATACTTTAAAGGTCCTGGTCTCTCCTTGCCTCTGAAGAATTTGGTGTTTCTAAGCTAGTTTTATATTATCTGGTCAGTGTTTCTGAGATTCAGAAACTGCTGATTCTGCTTTCTTTGAATAAGTCTCAGGGTAGGAAGTCTAGAGGTCTTTATCATCCAGCATCCATCTGCCTGTGTTCTTAAGGCAGGGTAAACGGGAACAGTCCCCTACTCATGTGGGAGCTTATTCCCAGGATTAAGTTCTAGCCCCTTTGCATCTTGTAATTCAAAGAATGACAAATGAAATTCCATGTTTACTTGTGCTTGTTTTCCATTTTTGGGGGTGATCTGGTATGTATGCACAAGCCTTTGAACTGGATTATCTTAATTGACACAGATACATGTCTTACCTTTCCATTTGCTTAATGGGTAATAGAATTAGAAATTCTGTCTTTTATAGAATCAGAAATTAGTGTATGATTTGTATGCTTTTAAATTGGGGCTTATTGAATTGGATAAAACATAAGGATTTTAGTCTGTCAGTTCTGGTTGTTTTATTTCTTAAATGTCATTCCTACAGTGTTTTGTCAGCTCTGATGAAGTTCTGATGACATTTTAGTAGATATTACACTTAATTTTAGCATGGTTTTCTACTTGGAGAAAACCTGGAATGCAAATAATAGTATTACAAAGCAATGGTTGCTTTCTGAACATAATGGCTCTTTGAGTTGAGATTAATAATTGTATTATTTCTGGGCAATATCCTTTGTGGCTTTAAAAAAAAGATTGTATTTATTTGAGAGAGAGAGAGTGCATGAGCAGAGGGAAGGGGGAGGGAGAGGGAGAAGCAGACTCCCTGCTGAGCAGGGAGCCCAATGGGGGACTCAGTCCCAGGACCCTGGGATCAGGACCTGAGCCGAAGGTAGATGAAGGCAGATGTTTACCCGACTGAGCCACCCAGGCACGCTGCCCCCCCCTTTATGGCTTTAAGTAATAGTTTGAGAAATACTAATTCTTGGTTGTATTGCTTCAGATTAGGAGAGTAAACTCTGGTAACTTTAATTATTGATACCAAAAATAGAAGCCAAAGTTGAAATAAGGAGTCTATTTTTCATTCCTGACTTACAGAATCAGTTTTACTATTTAGTAGTCACATTTGTTATATGAAAAATAGAATTAAAAATAGTAGAGCCTAATGCCTTTGTTAATCTTATTTATGAATGTAAGAGTCAGAGAATGAAGAATGACACTAAGTAGGTCTTAATATAAATGTTCTGGTGTCTCTGTAGATTAGATGGCATTGCGTTTGTATTTTTGAGGTGTCTGAATTGTATGTGACCTGTCAATAATTTAAAAAAATAATATAAGCCCTGTAATAGTGCCTGACTTGAAGTTTTTATCTGCATAGAATGACATCATGCTATTCCTTTCAAAAACTTTGTATTTAATTACCTAAATCATATTTTGGTTTTTAAAAGGTAAATTTAGGGACGCCTGGGTGGCTCAGTTGGTTAAGCGACTGCCTTCGGCTCAGGTCATGATCCTGGAGTCCCGGGATCGAGTCCCGCATCGGGCTCCCTGCTCGGCGGGGAGTCTGCTTCTCCCTCTGACCCTCCTCCCTCTCATGCTCTCTGTCTCTCATTCTCTCTCTCTCAAATAAATAAATAAAATCTTTAAAAAAAAAATAAAAGGTAAATTTAGGGAATGGGAATACAGGTGAGTAAAAGGTATGTCCAGAGCCCGAATAGGATCCCATCAGAGTTTAAAAACAGTTCAGTACTTAATATTTTACATATTTTATAATATGTCTTTTAATTCTCTCCAGGTATTTTGAAGATATCTTCTGTAGAAAATTTAATTGCTAACTTTTTTTTAAGTAATCTCTACATCCAACATGGGGCTCAAATTCATGACCCTGAAGTTCATGCTCTATGGACGGAGCCAGCCAGGCGCCCCAGTTGCCAACATTTTCATTGATATTTAAACTCTGGGTGTCTTTAATGGATCAGTTTTGCTCCACGTTACAGTAATTTCAGTTACTAGTCTTAAGACAGCTAAACGTGTATAAAGACTTTGGATGCTTTTTTATTTTATTTTATTTATTTTTAAAATTTTTTATTTTTTTAAGTAGGCTTCACACCCAGTGTGGGGCCTGAAGTCATGACCTTGAGATCGAGTCACATGCTCTACTATCTGAGCCAGCCAGGCACCCCTGGATGCTTAATTTTTTATAAAAGTTGAGATGAAGGCTTGGGAAGTAACCAGCCTTTCTCATTTTCTACTGTTTTTGCCTTAATGTTTGATAACTTTTTACTTTTTTTAGATAAGCTTTTAATTTTGGATTTACAGAAAAGTTGCAAAGATCGTACAGAGAGTTCCTGTACCTCACTCAGTTCTGGTTACCCCCATGTTACGTTACAGAGACACATTGGTCAAAACTAAGAACAACCAACAATGGTTGTTTGGTATGTTACCGTAAACTAAACTTCAGGCTTTATTCATATTTTGCCAGTTTTTCCATGAATGTTCTTTTTGGTTCCAGGATTAAATCCAGGATACCACATTACAGGTAGTGGTCATGTCTCAGTATTCTCTAGTCTGTGACAGTTGCTCACTTCTTTCTTGTTTGAGAGAACATTGACAGTTTTGAAGTACTGGTAGGGTGTTTTTTGGAGTATTCCTCAATTTTGGTTTATCTGATTTTTTTTTTTTTACTACTCATGATTAGACCTCATAATAGTAAAGGTATTAAAATTGGCCAAACTCATTGTGGGGTTTTGGGAAGAATACCACAGAGGTGAAGTGCCCTTCTCATCACAAATGGACGGTATGAGGGGCATACCTGTGTCCTTAGGACATCACAGGTGATGTTAACCTTGATCCACTGGGCCTTAGTGGTGCTTGCCAGGTTTTTCCTGTGACGTTACTATTTTTCCTTCAGTATTCAATTCTTTGGAAGATAGTCACTAAGTGTAGCTGACACTCAAGAAGCCCGGGGGACTTTGGTTCTACTCCTGGAAGGAGTTACTGTTTTTTGACTTTTGGGTGTGTGTCTGTTTTGTTGTTGCTTCTGTTTTTGACTTTAAAAAATTTTTTTAATTTAAATTCCTTCTTTGATGTGGCCTCTTCTTTCCCTTTAGTTGTAGAGTTTGTTCGTCAGTCTTCAGGTTGATTTCTGGGGATATTTAGGATGATTTGAGAAGTTATCTAATTGTGTTCATGGGCTGAGGTGAACTTGTGGTCTTCTTACTATGCCACCATCTTCCTGCTCCTTGCTTTTGACTCTTAATTGTAATGTATTAGTGCATTAATCTAAGTTGTTAGCTTTTGTTCAGAAGTTACACTTGAATGAAGTATAGATTGGTATGGCCTTTTGAATGAAGTGTAGATGGTACGGCCTTATGGAAACAAAATGGGATGTAAATATATGAGGATGTGGTCTGGGAGCACACAGATTGTTGGATATGTTTATTTAGCAATTTGCAAATGGCAAATTTAACTTTCTACATTTGGCTGGTTTTAGATATGTAATAACATATGTGAAAATGAAGATAAACTTAGAATGAGCTGCAAAGGTATTAGTTAAAAGCTTCATAAGTCAAGGAATTCTATAATCTTAGGAGTTTTAGGGTGGGGTACCGATAAAATACTATTACATTCTGCATGGCTTCTTGTTATTAACCAGTTACATAATTAACTCAGAGAAGAATATATTCTTACCCACTAATTCGAGCAGAGGATCATTATTTTGGCCCATAGAAACATTTTATTCTAAAAGGAATGCATTTTTCACCATTTTGGTATCTTTTTTTTTTTTTTAAGATTTTATTTTTTTATTTGACAGAGACAACACGAGAGAAGGAACACAAGCAGGGGGAGAGGGAGAGGGAGAAGCAGGCTTCCCACCGAGCAGGGAGCCCGATGTGGGGCTCGATCCCAGGACCCTGGGATCATGACCTGAGCCGAAGGCAGACGCTTAACGACTGAGCCACCCAGGCGCCCCCTGAAGCTTACTTCTTTAAATGAGAAAATTCATTTTACTTTGACAGTTTTTGGTGTATTTTTATTTTGGCTGATGTTTTTGCCATTTTCTCCTTTCTTCCTTGGAATAATACTAACTGATGATGAAAGTCATAAAAGTATATACAATACATTGTTTTCTTTTTAAGGTTTTATTTATTTTTAATTTTTTTAAAGATTTATCTGTCAGAGAGAGGGAGAGAGCGAGCACAAGCAGGGGGAGTGGCAGGCAGAGGGAGAAGCAGGCTCCCTGCTGAGCAGGGAGCCCGATGCGGGACTCGATCCCAGGACCCTGTGATCATGACCTGAGCCAAAGACAGACGCTTAACTGACTGAGCCACCCAGGTGCCCCAATACATTGTTTTCTTGAACAGAGTATATTTATAGTTGAGGCTATTAGGTAAGCGACCTTTGGAAAAATAATAGATATTAAAATTTGGCCAAACCCATTTGGTTTCTAGGCTAAAATGTTAAGCTAAAGTATCTCTCCTAGGAGCTTCCTTGAAAATAGTGAGGAAGAAAGGTAGAAATTGAGTATTAATGGTAATTTATCTTGCTGGTTATAAACATAGTAATAAATAGTAATACATTCTTTGAGGTTGTAGAAGATAGTTCAGAATCTGTGTATCAACTCATGGGGACACCTGGGCTTTTGTGTGATATAGGTCAGAAGTGTTTATAACTAGCTGTTTATTGGTTTAGTAACCCGAGTGGTGCACTTTTAGACCTTTGGCCTTAAATAATACTAACACCTGGATGTCATGTAGATGCTGAGAGTCAGGAGTGTGGCACTTAGAGCCATCTTACTGGCTTGATGACTCTGTCAGATGTTGAACTGGTTCTTTTGTGTTTGTTTCCTTTGCTCATTTTAAGTCCTTCAAAAGAAAAGAAACGACTTTTTTTTTTTTTTAAAGATTTTATTTATTTATCTGACCGAGAGCGAGAGAGGGAACACAAGCAGGGGGAGTGGGAGAGGAAGAAGCAGGCTTCTCGCCGAGCAGGGAACCCGATGCGGGGCTTGATCCCAGGACCCCGGGATCATGACCTGAGTTGAAGGCAGATGCTTAACCGACTGAGCCACCAAGGTGCCCCAAGACTTAATTTTTAAAGAGCAGATTTAGGCTTATAGCAACATTGAGAGGGTACAGAGAATTTCCCATATCCTACTGGCCCCACTCATGCACAGCCTCCCCCATTGTCGGCATCCCTTACCAGAGTGGTGCATTTGTTACAACTGATGAATCTGCATTGACACATCATTATCACCCAAAGGCTGTACTTTGCATTAGAGTTCATTCTTAGTGTTGTAGATCTGTGTGTCCGGACATATATATAATGACATATGTCCGTCATTATGGTATCCTACATAGTATTTTCACTGCCCTAAAAATTCTCTGTACTCCACCTATTCATTCCCCTCTCCCCCAACCCCTGGCAAAATTCTCTTTTTATGCCTTTATAATTTTGCCTTTTCCAGGATGTCCTATAGTTGGAATCCTATAGGATGTAGCCTTTTCAGATTGGCTTCTTTCATTTAGTAATAATGGACTTAAGTTTCCATTATGACATTTCATGGCTTGATAGCTCATTTCTTTTTAGTGCCGAATAATACTGCATTGCCTGGATGTACCACAGTTAGTTTGTCCATTCAGCTTGGTGAGCTGTTTTTAGTGAATAGAGCTAATATTTTTCTTATGGTTCCTCATTTTTCCAGATTTACCTTTGTACTTAAAAAAAAAAAAAAGTATCTCTTAGTAGCAAGTAATTACATTTTATACTGCTGGCTCATTCTGTCCTCAGTTCTACCTTTCTTGACCCTTAATACTTGGCCTATAATGTGCTGCTTCTCATTCTGGTATATTTCAGTTTATTCTTACGGCATCTTTGAGGTGTTATGGCCCACTTTTTATGGCTTAAAAACCTGGGTTGCACAGGTTGGCTGAATGTTCTGAGATTGTAGAGGAAGTCCTTCTAGAGAGGAGTCTGAAGCCAATGAGAGTTTGTCATGCTTTTGTCCCTTTGGCACACATTTAACTTTGCATATGAAGTAGGTGCTCAGAAAACATCTGTTAAGTGAATTTTGATCCTAATATCCTATAGGTTTTTGCCAAGTCCTTGGGTCAGTTTTAGACTAAACTTTGGCACCTGTATGGAAAATTAGAACCCTATATACAGAAATCATGCTGGGAGAGGCAAATCTTCCTCAAATGATGACTTCAGTTCCTTCTGTACAGATGCCATTTGCCATTTCACGTACACTGCTCTTTTTTCCACGCGTGATGTGAGCTATTTGTGTTCTGAAATTTCCCTAAATGCTAATACTTTATTTTATTTTTTAATATTTTATTTATTTGACAGAGCATAGAAGCAGGGGGAGTGGCAGGCAGAGGGAGAGGAAGAAGCAGACTCCCCACTGAGCAAGGAGCCTGATGTGGGGCTCAGTCCCAGGACCCCGAGATCATTACCTGAGCCAAAGGCAGACGCTTAACCGATTTTGCCACCCAGGTGCCCCACTTTAGTTTATTAATAGTCATTTTCAGATGAGTTCCCTTTTAAGATTCTTTGCTGGTTTTATTTAAGATCAAAAAAGCTCCTAGGATTGTGGATTGGGGAAAGAAACAGTTGGAACTTCTGTTACTTTGTAAAATAGAATACCTTAAACTCATCAAATCATATAGCTTACTAATATCTCTGTACTTTGTGAAGTGTCTCAAGTTGCCCTTTTATAAAAATTATATGTGGCCTGTTTTTAGTTATTCAAAATAATGGGGAAAATAGCAAGATGTTTAAAATCTCATAGGTGCAAAACTTGAGGTTCAGTGATACATTTAATGTACATACACATAAATACATACACATAAATACAACTTTTTTCTTTGTGCATGGGCTGTTAGGAAAAGATTTTTACTCATATTATTGGTAAGTTCTTTAATCACTGGAGTTCTCAAAACAGATTCCAAAGTGTTGCCTGCAGACTCCTTGGGATCCTGGAGACACTTTCAGGGGGACTGTAAGGTCAAAACTTGTTTCATAGCTACGTTATTTCTTCTCCTCCTCCTTTTTTTTTTTCGCCTTTTTTGCTGTATTGGCATTTGCTCTGATGGTGTAGATCCAATGGTGGATAAAACTGTTGATGCCTTACCACGCCAGAACTGTGGTCATACTCAACATACTCTTCACCAGCACATACCTACAGTTAAAAAAGGGCAGTTTCATTTGAACATGTCCTTGATGAGGAATAAAGATAATTAGTAAATTTTGGCCTTCAATTATGTGTCTTTTATTTATTTTTTAAAGATTTTATTTATTTATTTATTTGAGATAGAAACAGAATGAGAGGGGAGAGGGTCAGAGGGAGAAGCAGGCTCCCCGCTGAGCTGGGAGCCCAATGTGGGACTCGATCCCAGGACCCTGGGATCATGACCCGAGCCGAAGGCAGTCGCCCAACCAACTGAGCCACCCAGGCGCCCTTATGTGTCTTCTAATATTCTGTGTGATGAAATGGGAAAACCTTTCCTGCATGTCGAAAGTATGGTGATGTTTTCTAGAAGAAACAACTTAGCTGATTTTGAATTGCCAACTGAACTAGCTGTTTTTCTAGGGAATGCCATTTGTACTTGAAAGTATGTACTTGAAGCAATTGTATGTTGGAAGAGAAGTTGTCATGTTGTACAAAGGCTAGGACATACTTTATTTGTACCTAATGCATAGTGTTGGCAATATAGTAGTTTTTTTTTTTCCCAAATTTTTATTTAAATTCTAGTTAGTTGACATATAGTGTAATACTGGTTTCAGGAGTAGAATTCAGTGATTCATCACTTACATATAACACCCAGTGCTCATCATAATAAGTGCCCTCCTTAATACTCATCCCCCATCTAGCCCATCCCCCACCCCCTCCCTCCATCAGCCCTCAGTGCTCTATGGTTAGGAGTGATACTTTTTTTTTTTTTTTAAAGATTTAAAGATTTTTTTAAAAAATAAATTTTTTACTTATTTTAGGAAGTGTGCATGAGCGGGGGAAGGGGCAGAGGGAGAGGGGGAGAGAGAATCTCAAGCAGATTCCTTGCTGAGTGTGGATCATGACCTGAGCTGCAATCAAGATTTGGATGCTTAAGTGACTGAGCCACCCAGGTGCCCCAAGAGTAGATTTTTTTTTTTTTAAGATTTTTTATTTATTTATTAGAGAGAGAGAGAGATAGCATGAGCAGGGGGAAGGGTAGAGAGAGAAGTGGACTCCCTGCTGAGCAGGGAGCCCAATGTGGGACTCAGTCCTAAGACCCTGGTATCATGACCTGAGCTGAAGGCAGACGCTTAACTGACTGAGCCACCCAGGCACCCAAGAGTAGATTCTTTAATAAAATATTCAAACCAAGTTGAATTGAATTATACAATAAACAAGGTAAATACACATTTAGCCGTGAAGGGAAATTGGTGTAATGTGAAGATGGGAAGTGTTTTCAGGTCAGTAAAGAGCGTTAGAGTTTATACTGTGTTTTATAGATTCTAACACCTTTTTTTCCATATCTCAACATCTTTGAAATTGAGATGTCTTACAGTTGGTGGTGAATCAGTTTGTCAGCTTCTTTGTTTCTTGATGTCATAAAATAATGTAGATACGATGAAATAAGGTGGCATTTTTTTTTTTTTCCATGTTTTTGTTTGAAGCTGAGGAGGAAACATTGAATAGCAGTTTACTTCTTGGGCTATAGGATATGTTACATTAAATTTTATTTTATCAGACCCTGAGTTGACTGGGCAGTTGACAGTGGGTCCATTGTTAGAATATTCCATTCATAAAGCATGTATCTTCATTCCAAGGGAGAAGACTAGATTCTACTGCCAGAATTCAGGCTTTTAAAATAAAATGTAAAATGTGATGTAAAATTTTTTTATGTGCAAAACTTTATTTTTCTATTTAATCATCGTTGTTGCTGGGAACATAATGGTGAGTATTGAGTTATTCCTATTTCTGTTGTAAAGCAGGCCATGGGAGATTTTACTGTGTAGCTCTTACAAAATGAAGAATAGTGGGGTGCCTGGGTGGCTCAGTTGGTTAAACATCTGCCTTTGGCTCAGGTCATGATCTCAGGATTCTGGGATCGAGTCCCTTGTTCAGCTTCCTGCTCAGTGGGGAGTCTGCTTCTCCCTCCCCCCCCCCCCCCCCCCCCCGCCCGTGCATGTGCTTTCTCTCTCTCTCAAAGAAACACAGTCTTTAAAAAAAATGAAGAGTAGCAGAATTGAAAGACTTAAAAAATTCTCTTTTAAAGATTTATTTTCAGGGGCACCTGGGTGGCTCAGTCGTTAAGCGTCTGCCTTCGGCTCAGGTCATGATCTCAGGGTCCTGGGATCGAGCCCCACATCGGGCTCCCTGCTGGGCGGGAAGCCTGCTTCTCCCTCTCCCACTCCCCCTGCTTGTGTTCCTTCTCTAGCTGTGTCTATCTCTGTCAAATAAATAAATAAAACCTTTTTGAAAAAAAGATGTATTTTCGACAGAGCGTGCGCATGAGCTGGGGGAGGGGCAGAGGGAGAGGAAGAGAATCCTCAGACTCCCCGATTAAGCATGGAGCCCAATGCAGAGCTCCATCCCATGACTCTGAGATAATGACCTGAGCCACTCAGGTACCCCTAAAAATTTCTTTTAATTAAAAAAATTCAATATTTACTAATACTGCACCGGAGCTTGAAGAAGTTGTAAGTTTACTTTTGGCTTCTGTTATTCTGAACCTGAGTACTGTTAATATTTATTCTGTGTCGTCTTCAGAGGACCTGGGAGATACAGATGCTCATTTGTGTATCTTTAGAGCAATTTCTGTTCTCTTGAAAAGGTCTATTAAAAGATGAGTTATTGGATTCTATTATTAACCTTATGCCTCTGTTTCATTCTGTATAAAAACAAAAAGGACCATAACATGGAGCTACAAAGATACTGTACAAGTAAATAACATAAGCATCCTTAATAAAGTTAGAAAGAGGGTAGGACCTTGGAAAAAGTACTGAGTCAAGTCTATGAGAGACGGCTTCCTGGAGGAAGATTGACTGTCCTAGAGATAGGAGGTAAATAAGCAAGAGGGCACATGTGGGGATGTGAGGTGGTTGGTGGCTTAACTCGGTTAGATCAGAGGTTGTAAACTAGTCACTGTAAGTATGTACGTGCTAGAGCACGTTACGTGTGACCAAGATATGTGGGTTGCTATAAAAGGAATAGGCTGAGCTTTTTGCTTTTTATGATCTAATAGACACTGGAACCAGTAGAACCACACCTGATACTTTGCTGGAGGTATGATTTCTCATCTGTCAACTAAAAGAGGATTCTTGGTAAATAATTTACCCATAGAAATTGAAATCTGATACGGGTTGGCAGGGTTCTACCGATGTTAATAGAAGAGAATGCGTGGGTTTGTGGCACATTATATGAGAATGATTAAGGTAACATTTTGAAATGTGTATACCTTTTCAGGTGTATACTGCATTAGAAAAATAAGATATAGTGGAATGACTGTAGGCTTTGGATTTGCAGCTGCATTTGGTTTCTTCAAAAAATGAAGAAAATACCACATTATAGGATTGTTGGAAGGATGATATGAAATAATGTGACTGCATTTAGTACATAGTTGCTTATTGAATAACTGAGGAATTGTAGTTGGCTGTTAGTACTAAGATGTGAAATAATGTAGCTGGTATGTGGAGTTAGCAGGTAAGCAGATAAGGGCAAGATTGAGGTTGTCAAGGACCCAGATTCCTTCTGTTTTCTTCTACCCAGCCACCTTTACTGTCCTAAAAGGGTTGCTCCTACCATCACATTAATGTTATATGCAGGAGGAGGAAGAAAGGGGTGATTAAGACAAACTTAAAATAACTAGCTAAGACTGCCTCCCCCCACCCCCAACTTTTAAGGAGCTTTTTTGAGTGTCCCTCCCTATAAATGGCACTTACATTCTGGGCCAGAAGTGTCAGCTGACCAACCCTAACTGCAAGAGAGGCTGGGAAACGTCACTTTTTTGACTGCCCTTAATAAAATTAGTTTTATTAGTAAGGGGAGGGGTGCCTGACTGACTCAATTGGAAGAGCATGCGACTCTTCATCTCAGGGTCATGAGTTTGAGCCCCACGTTGGGTGTAGAAATTACTAAAAAAGTGGAAAGGGAAGAATAGATACTGGGTTGGGTAAGCAGCAGTGTTTGCCACAATGAATGTTTGGTTTTTTTTTCTTTCTTTTACATATTTGGGGGTATTATCATTCAGGCTTGGCTTCCCATGCCTTGAATTTTGGTTTATAAATTTTATTTATTTATTTATTTATTTATTTATTTATTTATTTATTTAGATTTTATTTTTTTGACAGAGACACAGCGAGAGAGGGAACACAAGCAGGGGGAGTGGGAGAGGGAGAAGCAGGCTTCCCGCTGAGCAGGGAGCCCAATGCAGGGCTCGAACCTAGGACCCTGGGATCATGACCTGAGCTGAAGGCAGACACTTAGACTGAGCCACCCAGGTGCCCCTATAAATTTTATTTCTTGCCTTTATCCCATGTCTTCTAGATTCTGCTTTGCTGGAGGACTGGGTTTACCCGATAAAATTATTTACACTGGGGCATTAAGGGAGAAGACAAACCATTACCTTGTCTCTTTTCACTTCTAGTTTATCTTCAAACTTTTAACTCAGGACCTAATTTGGGAGGTTGGGAGAAGAGGGGCAGCATGTCAGTATGAAAGAAGACTGCCTGGCAGACCATCCAGTGTTCTTGCCCTTAACTCTGCCGCTCAGTGCTGCGAGACCTTGTGCCTTTTCACTTCCTTCTTGGTTATCCCTTTCCTTACATATCGAATAAGGAGGTGGCTTAAATGATCCTAAGTCTTTGCAACTTGAATACTATGATTTTTATCTGCAGACAGTTTGCATATAACTCTTAACTGTGTATGTATATGTACGTAAAATGTGAAAGATCTTCAAAGCCATGTGTATACCTGGCATTGCCTTCTAGGGAATAGAGAATTGAAAATAGCTTTATGACAAATTTTTTTTAGATTTTATTATGTTAGTCACCATACATTACATCATTAGTTTTTGATATAGTGTTCCATGATTCATTGTTTGCATCTAACACCCAGTGCTCCATTCAGTATGTGCCCTCCTTAATACCCATCACCGGGCTAACCCATCCCCCCATCCCCCTCCCCTCTTAAACCCTCAGTTTGTTTCTCAGAGTCTATAGTCTCTTCATGGTTCATCTCCCCCTCCGATTCCCCCCCTTCATTTTTCCCTTCCTACTATCTTTTTGTTTTGTTTTTTCTTTTTTCTTTTTTTTTTTTTAAAGATTTTATTTATTTATTTATTTGAGAGAGAGAATGAGAGAGAGCGAGCACATGAGAGGGGGGAGAGTCAGAGGGAGAAGCAGACTCCCTGCTGAGCAGGGAGTCCGATGCGGGACTCGATCCCGGGACTCCAGGATCATGACCTGAGCCGAAGGCAGTCGCCCAACCAACTGAGCCACCCAGGCACCCTGTTTTTTCTTTTTAACATATATAATGTATTATTTTTGTTTCAGAGGTACAGTTCTGTGATTCATCAGTCTTAACACAATTCACAGCGCTCACCATAGCACATACCCTCCCCAATCACCCAGCCACCCCATCCCTCCCAGCCCCCCCACCACTTCAGCAACCCTCAGTTTGTTTCCTGAGATTAAGAATTCCTCATATCAGTGAGATCATATGATACTTGTCTTTCTCTGATTATTTCGCTTAGCATAATACCCTCTAGTTCCATCCATGTTGTTGCAAATGGCAAGATTTTGTTTTTTGTTTTTTGTTTTTTTTGATGGCTGCATAATATTCCATTGTATATATACACCACATCTTTATCAATTCATCTGTTGATGGACATCTTAGCTCTTTTCATAGTTTGGCTATTGTGGACGTTGCTGCTATAAACATTGGGGTGCACGTACCCCTTCGGATCACTACATTTGTATCTTTGGGGTAAATACCCAGTAGTGTAATTGCTGGGTCATAGGGTAGCTCTATTTTCCTCTGTACTGTTCTCCAGAGTGGCTGCACCAGCTTGCATTCCCACCAACAGTGTAGGAGGGTTCCCCTTTCTCCTCATCCTTGCCAACATCTGTTGTTTCCTGACTTGTTAATTTTAGCCATTCTGACTGGTGTGAGGTGGTATCTCATTGAGGTTTTGATTTGGATTTCCCTGTTGCCGAGTGATGTTGAGCACTTCTTCATGTGTCTGTTGGCCATTTGGATGTCTTCTTTGGAAAGATGTCTGTTCATGTCTTCTGCCCATTTCTTGATTGGATTATTTGTTCTTTGGGGGGGCTGAGTTTGAAAAGTTCTTTATAGATTTTGGATACTAGCCCTTTATGTGATACGTCATTTGCAGATACCTTCTCCCATTCTGTGGGTTGCCTCTTTGTTTTGTTGACTGTTTCCTTTGCTGTGCAAAAGCTTTTTATCTTGATGAAGTCCCAATAGTTCATTTTTGCCTTTGTTTCCCTTGCCTTTGGCGATGTTTCTAGGAAGAAGTTGCTGCCTGTGTTCTCCTCTAGGATTTTGACGGATTCCTGTCTCAAATTTAGATCTTTAATCCATTTTGAGGCTTTATGACAAATTTTAAATTTTACTTTGAATCTTACTATCTTTGCAGATATGTATTGTAAAAATAAGTTCTGAAACTTATGACTTTCTTGGTTTGAATTTTTCCTAAGGCTTTTAGAAGCCCTGGACATCTTTATTTCTGATTTCCTGAGATAAAATTTTGCTTCATGTTTAGAAACCTGTGTTAATGTTAAGTTTGAGTAGGAAAAGCCTCTGTCTTAGGCCAGTAACAGTTGTTGCACTTTCATTTCTAGAAATGGATCCCTGGAGGGCATCTGGGTGGTTTAGTAGGCTAGGTGTCAGATTCTTGGTTTTGGTTCAGGTCATGATGTCAGGCTCCACGCTCGGCCCTTCCCTCTGCCTCTCCCTCTGCTCTCTTTGTCTCTCAAATAAATAAAATCTTTTTTAAAAAATGAAGGGACGGCTGGGTGGCTCAGTTGATTGGGCAGCTGCCTTCGGTTCAGGTCATGATCCCAGTGTCCTGGGATCGAGTCGTGCATTGGGTTCCCTGCTCAGCGGGAAGCCTGCTTCTCCCTCTGCCTGCCAATCCTCCTGCTTGTGCTCTCTCTCTCTCTGACAAATAAATAAAATCTTTTTTTTTTTTTAAGATTTTATTTATTTATTTGAGAGAGAGAGAGAATGAGAGAGAAAGCATGAGAGGGGGGAGGGTCAGAGGGAGAAGCAGACTGCCTGCTGAGCAGGGAGCCCGATGCGGGACTCGATCCCAGGACTCGATCCCAGGACTCCAGGATAATGATCTGAGCCGAAAGCAGTCACTTAACCAACTGAGCCACCCAGGCACCCATAAATAAAATCTAAATAAATAAGTAAGTAAGTAAGTGTAATTTAAAAAAAATAAACAGATCCCTGGAATTAGTTGAAGTATTATGAAAGTACAGTTATTAAAACACTATTCAGTGTTTTGTTTTGTTTTGTTTTAAAAGATTTTATTTATTTGACAGAGACAGTGAGAGAGGGAACACAAGCAGGGGGAGTGGGAGTGGGAGAGGGAGAAGCAGGCCTCCCGCAGAGCAGGGAGCCCGATGGCGGGGCTTAATCCCAGGACCCTGGGATCACAACCCGAGCCGAAGGCAGATGCCTAATGACTGAGCCACCCAGGCGCCCCAAAACACTATTCAGTGTCAACTGATCACCTGCTTACCTGAGAATTCAAATGCTTTGTTTACCATGTTTAAGTCAAACTTTGGCTAACTATGAATAAATCGGTTGTTACCATTATTACAGATGGTGGAATTAAAGCAAGATGTTACAGTCCTTGTCTGGTAATGGGGAGCTGCCAAGTTAAGAATGCCTTCTGATTTTGTCCGGTGGGGTGAGTGTATCTGTTCCTTGTATGTTTTAGGAGAGGGGGACTTAAGGTTCACCCATGTCATGTTTCAGTTTTGTTTTTCTTGTAGAGTATGTCATGAGAGGCAGTATGGTTTAGTAAGTGGGACAAGGCCTGTGCTAGAATTCTCTGAAACGGGCCCCCGGGTGGCTCAGTCGGTTGAGCGTCCGACATTTGATTTCAACTCAGGTCATGGTCTCGGGGTCCTGAGATGGAGCCCTGCATGGGGCTCCCCACTCAGTGGGGAGTCTGCTTCTTTCCTTCTCCCTCTCCCCCTCTCCCTGCTCTCCCTCTCTCTCAAAATATAAATACATCCTTAAAAAAAGAAAAAGGAATTCTCTGAAACAATGTAATTTCAAGCTAGTATATTTCTCTTTCATCTTTGTTCCCTGATCTCTGGTGTTATGAACAATCGATTTCAGATTGCTTCCGTGTTTTATTTAATTAATTAATTTTTAAGAGTTTTAAAAATTTATTTATTTGAGAGAGCAGAGTGAGCAAGAGAGAACAGGACGGCAGGGAGGGGCAGAGGGAGAGGGAGAAGCATGCTCCCCACTGAGCAGAGAGCCCAATGTGGGATGCGATCCCAGGACCTCCATATGTATGTATGTATGTATTTATATTTATATTTATTTAATTTTAAAGATTTTGAGAGCACAAGTCAGAGAGAACGTGGGGAGGAGGGGCAGACGGAGAAGCAGACTTCCTGCTGAGCAGGGAGCCCAACGGAAGGCTGGATCCCAGGACCCCAGGATCCCAGGATCATGACCTGCACTGAAGGCACATGCTTAACCGACTGAGCCACCCAGGTGCCCCAGTTATAGATCCTTTTACTGAAGTTTGGTTTATTAGTTAGAAATGCTATGATTCAGGAAATTGGTATCAGTTTTATGATTTTTCTAAATTACTGCATAACTTCTAATCACATAAAAAGAGTCTAAGCTTGTCCAAGCTACTTCAAATTATGATTAATAATGCAGAACCGATTTTAGGTTGGCAGTAATATTTACTGGTTAAAATGTAGTGGTAGGCCTTTAACTTGGACGTATTATAGATCTTTTTCTTTTCAGCTACCACATTTTTATGAATAAAACTACAAAAGCAGAGAAAAGTTCATTTTCTGGAAATTGGTTGATGAGGGTAATTTAGATAGAATTGCATAATGTTGGCATTAAGTTTTTGTTCAACAGATACTGACTGGAAAATTTTCTTCATAGTTTATGAAAAATCTCAGATACATAAAAGTGGAAAGAATAAAATAAAGGAATACTTACCTATCTTCTCACCATGTAGACTCAATAAATATTTTGCTGTATTTGCTTTATCATATATATTTTTAGTTGAGCCTTTTCCAAGTAAGTTGCAAATATCATAATATTTCTGCGTAAATACTTCAACATACATCTACAAAGAGTCAGGGCTTTTCCTGGGTTAGCACGGTACCATTATCACAGTAGAGGATATTAACAGTAATTCCACTGGTATCATGTAATTTTTCCATAGAGGAAATATTCAAGTGATGAGATTAATTTATCCATTTTCAGTGTAAGTAAAGCATATACTTTTACTCTAAACTCTTACTCTAAACAGTATTAGAAAGGCAAAGTTACGCTGAAAAGATTCCTTTAAAACTCATGTTATCCTAGTAGGGAAAATATTTTTCACACATTCTGGTAATTTATATAGTATGTGTGCACTCTGGTAATTTATAAACTACGCTTTTAGAGTTTAACTGTTAATAGCTGCCCATTTTATTTAAAGATTTTATTTATTAGCTCATGTGCACCTGCTCGGGCAGGCATGCCTGCGGGTGGGGTGGGGAGAGGGGGAGAGAATTTCAAGCAGACTCCCTGCTGAGCATTGAGCCTGAGAGCCCTCTGGGGCTTGATTTCACAACTCTTGAGATCATGACCTGAGCTGAAATCAAAGAGTTGGATGCTTAACCAACTGAGCCACCCCAGTGCCCCAATAGCTTCCCCTTAAAAATAAAAAGGGCAATTTATGTAGATTGTATTTGAAGTGGACCCATATTCATTGAGTTATTTTTTTTTTTTTTTTAAAGCAAAGTGGAGGCTAGATTAGCTTTTGTTGTATATGTATAAATTTTACACAAACTGTGAAGGATAGGGTACATTTAGTAAAATTTCATTTGTGTGAAACTTTGGAATAGATTCTTCAGATTCACAGAGGTCAGCAGAAGAAACTCTTGATTTGAATCCATATTAATATCTTTTGGAAAGGGGCGCCTGGGTGGCTTAGTCGTTAAGCATCTGCCTTCGGCTCAGGTCATGATCCCAGGGCCCTAGGATCGAGCCCCGCATCGGGCTCCCTGCTGGGCGGGAAGCCTCCTTCTCTCTCTCCCACTCCTCCTGCTTGTGTTCCTGCTCTTGCTCGCTCTCTCTCCGTCAAATAAATAAATAAAATCTTAAAAAAAAAATCTTTTGGAAATAGATTAACCCATTTTTCTGCCCTCAGAAAATGTGGAATGGTGAGTATAATTGGACCCTTAGGATTAAAGACCAGAGACAGTGATGCAGTAAGCCTAACAGAAAAATAGTAGTACACAGAGGGCGTGGTGCCAGTGAAGTGAGATTATGTACTTAGGGCTTAGCACAAGGTCTACACATAAGCACTCAAATGCTAGCTCAAGAAAAAAGAAAATAATGTGGAATACATATTGATTTGGAACTGTAGACACCAGGACATTTTCAAGGTTGAGTTTTGTTTTATTTATTTATTTTTGATGTGTTCTAGTTATTTGCTCATTTAAAAATATTTTTTAAATGATGAAATATTTTGAGCACCACAACCAATATGATGTGGAAATAAGATGAGGATAATAGAAGAGGATCCATTATTCACTTCTGTCAGATCATAACATTTTCCCGTATCTGAAAGAGAGAAGACCTGTAGTTACATTGATGCCCCTTGTGTAGTCCTCTCTGATTCCACTCTTCTCCCTCTCTTCATGAAATAATAGTAGCCACTTTCTGGGATTCTCTTTCTGGTCATTTTTTTTTTTTTAACTTTATGTATATGTATGTATCCATAAGTAACATGTATCATTGTTTTGCATGTTTATTTTTTTTTAATTTTTTTTTTAATTTTTTAATTTTTTAATTTTTTTATTTTTATTTTTTTTAAGATTTTATTTATTTATTTGAGAGAGAGAGAATGAGAGACAGAGAGCATGAGAGGGAGGAGGGTCAGAGGGAGAAGCAGACTCCCTGCCGAGCAGGGAGCCCGATGCGGGACTCGATCCCAGGACTCCCGGATCATGACCTGAGCCGAAGGCAGTCGCTTAACCAACTGAGCCACCCAGGTGCCCTTAATTTTTTTTTTTTTTTAAAGATTTTATTTATTTGACAGAGAGAGACACAGCGAGAGAGGGAACACAAGCAGGGGGAGTGGGAGAGGGAGAAGCAGGCTTCCCACTGAGCAGGGAGCCCGATGCGGGGCTTGATCCCAGGACCCCAGGATCATGACCTGAGCCGAAGGCAGACGCTTAACTGACTGAGCCACCCAGGCGCCCTTGTTTTGCATGTTTAAATAAATGGTATCCTACACTTTAGGTCAGTATTACTTCTGAGATTTATCGATACTGATAGAAGTAGCTCTACTTCATTTATACTCATTTATAAAAATTACATGCAGTACCATATTTTACTTACTCATCTTGTTAAGGTACATTTAGGTTACTTCCAGTTTTTCACCATTATGTATAGTACCATAAAGAACATTTATGAATGTCATTTTGAGCACGTGTGTTTCTGTAGGGCAGTGTTTTTCAGGCTTCTTTGTTCATTAGACACCGTAAGAAATGTATTTTACGTTGAGACCCAGCATACATACAACGTGTGTGTGTGTGTGTGTGTATGCATAATGGAAACTATAGTTTCATAAAAACAAAATAATTAGCTGAAAAAATTAGCCATAAAATGTGAGAGATGCATCCTTGAGGTATATATCTATCCTCTCATTTTAAAAAAAGTGCTAATTGGGACCCACATTTGACAAATAATGACCTAACGTGGATAC
This sequence comes from Phoca vitulina, assembly GCF_004348235.1. NCBI lineage: Eukaryota > Metazoa > Chordata > Mammalia > Carnivora > Phocidae > Phoca > Phoca vitulina. Next base: position 15,596,024 of record NW_022589707.1, read on the forward strand.
CCTGAAGCAGAATTGCTGGTCTTAATGGTGCACATCTTCAGCTTTGCTACAGAAAAAAAAGTTACTCTTTAAAGTGGTTATACCAAAAAACTTAAGTTTCGTTGAGACCTCCTGTTTGTTCATATGCACACCAACCCTTGTCTATAGCTTTCTAATATTTGCTAATCTGATGGATGTGACATGGTATCCCAACGTTTTTTCAGTCTGTTTTCTAATCATATTTTGAGTGCCTTTTCTCTGTCGGACCCTTGCAAAGGAGTAAAGATGCTACCAAGAAAAGTAAGATATGGCTCTTGTATTCTAGGACAGAGAGGTGAACTTTGTCAGCCTATGAGTGGCAGAGGGACACAGAAGAGGGAGTAATGTGCAGTCCACTTGGAAATGTGGCTCTTGTGAAAGATGAAAGTTGACCTTGGTCCTGAAAGATGAGTAGGCATTTTCAGACATCACAGAAAGTTGAAGGACATTCCAGGTGGAGAGGAAGGAACTAGGCAAAGGCATAGAGCTGCAAAAGCACATCATTCAAAAAATTTACTATTACTGAATGTACATGGAGTCCCTGGATTGGGAAGGCCAGGGGAGAAGCAGACGAGAGTCTGCAGATGTGTGGGCAGGCTGAGGGAGGTTTGTTCTGCAATGCACTGAGAGTCATTGGTGAAGGTTTTAAGCAGGGTATTAACAGGAGATTTTTTTTTTTTAGTCTAGAAATGGATTTTGGTATTTTAAAGATTATGTTCAGTTAAGCTTTTGTTTTAATTTCAGTTTCAAATTCATTAGTTTTTCTCTTATTATTGCCCTTTTGAAACAATTAGATAATAGAAATTGCTGTTTTTCTTTTGAACTGGAATTGGTCATTTGCTTTCCAAAGTAGAAATAATTGTAGCCTAGCATGTGATGCATTTGCTCTCATCTATACTCCTTGATTTGAGGTGGGACAGCAGATGGTCTTCTCAGTATTTTCTATCATCAAATTGAGATAGGTGTGTGTAGGTTTGGTAATTTTTTTTTTTTTTTAAGATTTTATTTACTTATTTGACAGAGAGAGACATAGTGAGAGAGGGAACACAAGCAGGGGGAGTGGGAGAGGGAGAAGCAGGCTCTCCGCAGAGCAGGGAGCCCGATGCGGGACTCGATTCCAGGACCCTGGGATCATGACCTGGGCCAAAGGCAGATGCCCAACAGCTGAGCCACCCAGGCGCCCCTAGGTTTGGTAATTTTAAAAAAAAATTTATTTATTCATTTGAGACACAGAGATAGCATGAGTAGGGGTTGAGGCAGAGGGAGAGGGAGAAGCAGGCTCCCCGCTGAGCCAGGAGCCCGATGTGGGGCTGCATCCCAGGACCCTGGGATCACGACCTGAGCCAAAGGCAGATGCTTAACCATCTGAGCCACCCAGGCGCCCTAGGTTTGGTAATTTTAAGAATTTGGTTTTTTGGACATCTTTCATGAGGGTATTTTTGATCTTTGCATCTCTTGCTACATCATAGCAAATATTAATATAGTTGTAAGAAATTCAAAGCTTGAGTGCCTGTTGTTTATCAACTGTGTGTGTGTATATAGATGATATGAGTCGTCTCTTTGGAGTCCTTGCCGCTTTTGGCATGCCTGAGTTGCCAGTCCTTTCTTTTTTTTTTTTTTAAAGATTTTATTTATTTATTTGACAGAGAGAGACACAGTGAGAGAGGGAACACAAGCAAGGGGGAGTGGGAGAGGGAGAAGCAGGCTTCCCGCGGAGCAGAGAGCCCGATATGGGACTCGATCCCAGGACCCTGGGACCATGACCTGAGCCGAAGGCAGTTGCTTAACAAATGAGCCACCCAGGCGCCCAGTCCTTTCTTTTCTTAAAGTAATCTCTGTGCCCAGTGTGGGGCTTGCACTCACCACCCTGACTGAGATCAAGAGTTGCATGGTCTACCAACTGAGCCAGCCAGGTATCCTTCTGCCAGTCCTTTCTTTTTTTTTTAGTTTTAAGAGAATACTTTGTTTCTGTTATCAGACCCACGTAGATAAGACCTAACATATTTAATACAGTGCGTTAACCCTGTACAAATGGAAAAAATTATGTTTAACATTTCTAGACCAATAAGGCTGTTAATTTCTGTACAATGCCAACCAAACATAGTACAACTGGGATACTTTTTCCAAAGTTGACAGCACAGCTAAAGTTTCCAAAAATTCAAATTATACATATATATGTGTATATGTATGTGTGTGTATATATATATAAATTTATTATATAAAAACACCAATAGCAGTATGTTACGCATCAATAGCAGCAACAGCTTTTCCAGGTTCTGCAGTCATCTGAACAAAATTATGGAGTGCCAGTCCTTTTTAATAGGAGCATTTGTCTTGTTTTAAGGCATGAAAGTTGAGGCCTACCAGCACCTAATTTAAATAGAAGCTTTTTTTTTTTTTTTAAGATTTTATTTATTTGACAGAGAGAGAGAGACAGCCAGAGAGGGAACACAAGCAGGGGGAGTGGGAGAGGGAGAAGCAGGCTTCCTGCCGAACAGGGAGCCCGATGTGGGGCTCGATCCCAGGACCCCGGGATCATGACCTGAGCCGAAGGCAGACGCTTAACCGACTGAGCCACCCAGGCGCCCTATGTAATTTTTAATTTAGGAGAATCATATGCAAGTAGATTTTAAGAACTCTAGATTCTGAACCTTACCGTTCAAAGTTGTAGTTGTCTTTCCTAGTTACTTGATGCTTTAAAAAATACCCACATCCCGGGGCGGCTGGGTGGCTCAGTGACAGAGCGCGCGCACAAGCAGGGGGAGCAGCAGGCAGAGGGAGAAGCAGACCTCCCGCTGAGCAGGGACCCCCCCCCCCCAACTGGGGGCTCCATCCGAGGACTCTGGGATCATGACCGGAGCCAAAGGCAGATGCTTAACCGACTGAGCCACCCAGGTGCCCCCTAAATAAAAAAATCTTAAAAAAAAAATACCCACATCCCTCCATGATAATCTCTAAAAGGCGTTTTTTAGTTTAGGACTTAATCCAGGGAGAACACTTTTTGAGAACACCATGCCTGGGATTAAGAGAATTGGACAAATTTGTATTTCCCAATATTCCTGCCTGTGGCCTTTCCTCTCCGAACTCCCTCTCCTCCCCAGTGTTGGTTCTCTCAGCCTTGTCTTCTGTCAGCCACCCAGCCTCCAGCGCACACGCAGTTCAGCAGTGGGGGAAGGATTAGGGATATGAAGGGTCTGTCCTCAGGGTAGGGGCTGGAACTGTTGTATTTACTTCCTGCTTTTAGCAAATGTAATACATGTTAACAACTTGGCAGCAGAAGTGGGCTGGATCAGGTGGCTACAAGGTGACTGTTCTAAAATAAACAAAATGAAACAGCATAATCTTGAATTTGTGGGCAACGTGTGGGACTGAGCAAATGAGACTTGTGCAGGTGGTTTGGCCATTAGCTGTGAGTGTGCTAGCAGTGTACTAGGCAAGTGGACAGGATGTTCTCTCTGTGCGCTGTATAACCTTGAAGCCTTGCGTGTACTTCATTTCCCCAGGAATGAAAGCTGAAACAGAAAAGCTCCATTCCTGGGGTGCCTGGGTGGCTCAGTCGTTAAAGGGTCTGCCTTCAGCTCAAGTCATGATCCCAGGGTCCTGGGATCGAGGCCCACATCGGGCTCCCTGCTCAGCGGGAAGCCTGCTTCTCCCTCTCCCACTCCCCCTGCTTGTGTTCCCTCTCTCGCTGTGTCTCTCTCTGTCAAATAAATAAATAAAATCTTTAAAAAAAAAAAAAAAAAAAGAAAAGCAAAGCTCCATTCCTTCCCCTTAGCTTGCAAAACCAAAGTAAGGCTTGTAAATCTGAACCTGGACCGTTGCATGGTGCTGGAGAGGATAGGACGGTTCTTGTCCCGAATTTGATTTTCGGTGGGGCTTGCTTAGAAAAAAAAAAAACAAAAAATTCTGGGGGCGCATGGGTGGCTCAGTTGTTGAGCGTCTGCCTTTGGCTCAGGTCGTGATCTCAGGGTCCTGGGATCGAGCCCCGCATTGGGCTTCCTGCTTGGCGGGAAGCCTGCTTCTCCCTCTCCCACTCCCCCTGCTTATGTTCCTCTCTCGCTGTGTCTCTCTGTCAAATAAATAAATCTTAAAAAATTGTTAGAACTTGAGCATAAATGGTTTTTAAAAAGCGAGAAGCACAGAACATTAATCACTTGTGATTCTGTAGCAAATGACTGCGAAGTTCAAAGCAAATCTGTTAAACAGGTCTATATAAGCTAAGCATGTTGGTTTCTGTGGTAGGTAAAGCTAATTTTTCTTACATCCCCCTTGAACTGGATATGTTTAATGGCAGAGAACTTCCGTGTTAAGCCAGTTATAGTGCCCGTAAAAGTTTGTTTAGTCTTAGAGTCCTGGACTAAATAAATGTGATTATCTGCCTGTAAAGAAAAAAGAGAGATGAAGTCATTTGAAGAAAAATTAACAGGTGCAGGAATACAAACTGAAAACATGCATCAGAAAACCTTCTGCGAGTCAGAGGGTTTTACGAATTTTTTCTGTTATGACATTAATAGTTGAACTTGGTGTGAAAGGCACATGTTACCTGGATGGACTTAGGAGGCTGGCAAAAGACAAGAATTTTTTTATTATAGATTGTCTTTGCATTGCCTTTGATCTGTTTCTAAATCCAGAACTAGTGATTGAAAGAAAACTCTGGAACTCAATATTTTTATGGCTTTGGAGGTGGTAGGTGAATTTGTGGGCAACATGTGGGACTGAGCAAATGAGGCTCAAAGGTGACTGTATGTTGGGGATTGGGGAGTTCTTTTGAAAGACAGGCAGACTGGGGTTTGGGCCTCTTAGCCTGTTGGCTTGGGCTTTGGCTACAGGTGCAGGCAGGCTGTTTTACAAAGAGTTAAAGTTCTGCTTCTCAGCAGATGCCTTTTCAGTGTTTCTCCCGGTGCTCTGACAACCATATGTGGGGAAAAATAGTCTTGTTCTGTTTGGAGGTTAAGGGCATTGCCTGCCTGAAAGCACCAGTAGTAGTATTTAATACTTGTTTTAAAGTTAGATGAAGAAAACTTCCCACCATTTAACAAAATAGAGCCAAGCCGCCTTTTGTTTTGTTTTGTTTTGTTTTTGGAAATGTGTTTCTACCACTCCTTTAAAGCTATAAAAATTAAACTATTTCATAGCCTCAGGGAAAGATGCTGCTTCCCCTAAAAATCAGTTTTAGGAGAGCTGGAAGTTGAGTTGTCAGTGGTCTATAACTTAAACTGATGATAAGCCTCTGAGTGCTTACTGTGTGTGCCAGGCACTGTGCTTTTAGCACTTAAGATACCTTCTCAGTCCTCAAAATAACCCCCAGAGGTAGATCCTGTTGTCATTTTTCCTGTTTTATAGACAAGAAACCTGAGGCTTAGGCCCCGGTCCCATGCCAAGTAAGTTGCAGGGCTGGGTGATAAACTTGGGCTTTTTGACTCTGAACCCACTAAAGTACACAGTAGTACTGATACTTCGCCAGACTATGTGGAAAGGAGGGTGGTCTTATTTGCCCAAGGGAGAGGTCTCCCAGAAGATAAGTTACTGCCTTAGGCTGGTGTTGAAACCAGAATTCAAACCTGGGTCAGTTTGAAGTGAAAGCCTGTGTTCTTTCCACTGAGTGAGTTATTGTATTACCTCTTAGAGTACATTACTCTAATATCTGATTTACTAAGATCTTTTTATTTCTGGTGCTGGCTGCTCTCAGTTTATACATAGGGTTGTTTTTTTTTTTTAAGATTTTTATTTATTTGCGAGAGAGACAATGAGAGACAGAGAGCACGAGAGGGAGGAGGGTCAGAGGGAGAAGCAGACTCCCCGCTGAGCAGGGAGCCCGATGCGGGACTCGATCCAGGGACTCCAGGATCATGACCCGAGCTGAAGGCAGTCGCTCAACCAACTGAGCCACCCAGGCGCCCTACATAGGGTTGTTTAAAAAGTTCATCTGTGAGGTAGTGGTTTGGAAACCAGAATACATCGTCTGCTGGCAACAGGTGCTTGTACCTACCCGCTGGTGGTTCTGAGGCCAGAGCCCATTGGGACATGATGCTTCCCCTTCTTGTGCCTGTGATACCAAAGCCAGTTCTTTTTTTTTTTTTTTTTTTTTAACCAAAGCCAGTTCTAAGGACCTACCCTTGAGTTCTGAGGAGGAAGAGAAGCAGATATGTGTTCCTAGTTGTTTCCAGATTCCATGTGTCTTTGCGGATGTTCTTTCCCTTGGTGCAAGTAACAACCAATAAATTATGGGGTTGAGGGTGAGCACAGAGCCTCTGAGGTCAGATTTGGTTCTGACTGTGGCTGGACCAGCTATTGGTTCTCCCATGATGTGAGATAAAGCTCTTAACTTCTCGAAGGCTGTTTCCTCATCTGTAAAATGTGTGGGTACCCTCTTTGTAGGGCTTAAATAAGACAAACGGGTATTAGGTGCTCAGCATAGTTATTTGGACGTCAAGAAATGATGGCAGTGATTTAAACTGCTTTATGGTCCATCTCTTCTCAAAGTCTTTGTAGAGGTGAATGCTTACTGGAGTAGACTGGTGTAACATTCTGAATCGGATTTAAGGTTAAGATTGGGATTCCCTTTATTTTGTAGTCACATGTGAATCAGTAAATTGCCTTGTAATTTAAATAGTGTGTCTTCAAAGTATATGTTGTAAATTTTTATATACCTGAAAACCTTGACTTTAATTGGAAATACAGTTGGTTGTATCGCACAACATTTTTAAAGGGTTGAACCTAAATTTTGATAAATGACTTCGATATGAATAGTCTTCATGAGTCTTCTAAGTTCTCGCTGCATTTATTTTTGTTTGTTTTTAAAATATTTATTTGAGAGAGTGCGCACATGAGTGAGGGAAGAGGCAGAGAGAGAGAGAGGGAGAAGCAGGCTCCGCTGCTGAGCAGGGAGCCCAGTGCGGGGCTCGATCCCAGGACGGTGGGATCCTGACCTGAGCTGAAGGCAGATGCTTAACGACTGAGCCACCCAGGTGCCCCTTGCTGCATTTAAATATCATGTACTTTTTGTTTCTCGAAGAAACTGAGGTAGGAATTGGGGATGGGCTTTGCCCAAGGGTTATTGATTAAAGGAGGGGTGGGCCAAAAATACTATATAAAGGGCCAAATAGTAAATATTTTAGGCTTTGTGGCCATTATGGTCCTTTTTGCGACTACTCGACTCAGCTGTCGCAGCATAGGGGCAGCTATCAATCATCATAAATGGATGGGCTTGGCACGGTACAGTACAGCTCGATTTACAAAAGCCCACAGTGCCATAGTTGGGGGACCCATGGACTAAAGAAACATTTCGCTGGAAAGCCTTACCTTGGTCCTACATCTCTCTCTGTTCCTCATGAGGATCACCCAAGACTGACCTCTGGGATCCTTTCCTGAGACACTCAGTCCCTCCTGTGCATCCCTGTCACAGTCTTGAATCAGTGAGTAAAACGTCTGAATGCAATGTCCCATCTGTATGTTGATGTAGATTTATTAAAGGTTGGTTTTCCCACAGGCTTCATCCTCAGTCGTCTTTTCAGGTGACATGCTTTACTGTAAAATGATTCAGATGTTTACATCTTCAGTTGAGTTGTTTCCCAAACTCTAGATTGGTGTAGCTTCCTGTCTTTCAAACTTCTCTCCAGAAATATCCCAACTGGTTCCTAAAACTTTAACATGTCTGATGTTGATTTCTGTATTATATCCTCCAAAGTCAGACTGTGATATGTATGTGTGTGTATGTGCGCGTGTGTGCGTGCACGCATATGCACTCACCTGTTAACCAGGTGGGAAACCTGAATGACCCCTTAACTCCTCCTTCATCCTGTTTATTCTCCCTCCTTGAGATCTTTACTCTCCGCCCTTTTCTCCACCCCTAGCACTACTGCTTTATTCAGGCCCTTGTGATCTACCTGGACTGTTGCAAATCATCTCACAGCTTCAGGGCTCCCTGTGGTTAGTCTCTGTCTCCTTCCAGCCTACCTTTCATTTTGCTGCTAGACTGATCCTGTTTTTAGAATACATCCGATCATGCCACTTCCTGCTTAAAACCCCTTAGTTGCTCTTCAGTGCCTGTGGCTTAAAGCCCAACCTGGGTATAGACAGTCCTTTTCATAGAGAGGGGAGGGGTAGTGCCTTCCTATGGTGAAGGTCCAAGATAGGGAGCTGCACCCACCCTGCAGGTGACCAGCCTTCTCAGAGGACAGTGGCTGACTGTTTTGCATGGCCCCCTTTCTTCTTCTGGCTAACTTGCCTTTATTCTTTAGTATTCACCTCAAGCTTTGCATTTTCCTCAGTCTTCTGGAACTGCCACGCCTATCTCCATATCTGCCACAGGTGCTCTTCCTCTCTTGTGTGTGCTCCAGTAGCGTTCTTGGTTTCCCCCATGAGCAGTTACACTTTACAATCAGCTGTGTCTTTGTGGCTTCAGCTCCCTCTCACCCCCCCTTGTCAGGCTGCTCCTTGGAGGGCAGATCCTGTGTCTTTTATACCTTTGTCCCCAGCTCTTAGAACTGTACGTTGTACACGAGCGTGGACATTTTGAAGATTTTATTTATTTATTTGACAGAGACACAGTGAGAGAGGGAACACAAGCAGGGGGAGTGGGAGAGGGAGAAGCAGACTTCCTGCTGAGCAGAGAGCCCGATGTGGGGCTCGATCCCAGGACCCTGAGGTCAAAACCTGAGCCGAAGGCAGACGCTTAACAACTGAGCCACCCAGGCGCCCCTGAGTTTGGACATTTTGAAGAATGGTAAATGAGTAAAGAGATAGGGCCACAGGTATACTTTTCTTTCCTTTTTTGGGGATTCTAATTTCTACTCTTCCAGGGGAATTAAAAGCCTAAGGAAAGTGGCAAAAGGAAAAGATCCTTGGGCCAGGGTCTGTGGTGCAAAACATGCTCAGTGGACAGGCCTGGGGCTTGGAACCTGTCCTTGTATGCTCTTCATGGCCTGGCAGCTCACTCCCTAAAGCTGCAGCTCTTCATTTGGAATGTTGGTCGGAACTCATGGGGTGCTTCATCAAAGTGTACATGTCTGATGAATACCTACCACCCTCCCCACACCCCCAGTTCTCTGTGGGGCAGGGGATGTTAATACCCTGGTGATTCTTAGATATTTTTTCTCACATTAACAGTCACTTCTTTCCTGCCCCATCCCCAACATTTTCTTCCTGCTCCTTATATTTCAGAATTCTTCATGATAATTCTTATGTCACCTTATTTCCCTTCTTCTGAGATAGGGGCTTTAGGTGCAGTGAAGTCCACAGGATGAAGATGTTGGCATCTCAGTTTAGAACCCTGAATGCAGGGACGCCTGGGTGGCTCAGCCGGTTGGGCCTCTGCCTTCCGCTCAGGTCATGATCTCAGGGTCCTGGGATTGAGCCCCACATCAGGCTCCCTGCTGAGTAGGGAGCCTGCTTCTCCCTCTTCCTCTGCTGCTCCCCTTGCTTGTGCTCCCCCACTTGCTCTCAAACAAACAAACAAACAAGTAAAATCTTAAAAAAAAAAAAAGAACCCTGAATGCATTTGCATTTTCTAGTAGAAACTTGGTATAGGTGGGGATTAGTGTCCAAAGTAAAATAGTATACTTCAGATACAGGTGAGTTAAATTGGCTTTTATGCATGAGGAATTAAACTCTGAATTAAGTGATAGACTTAACTTTTGAAACAAAACTTAAGTCTGATAACTGAGTAAGGACTCACGGAATCAGACATGCTGCGGTGATCAGCACACTGTACCTCTTGCTGTACCCGCCTCCTGTGCCCTGATTTCATACCTTTGCAGATAGACGCCAAGAGCTCTAAAAGGCAGCCTTTCTTGGGAGGAACCCCAGGTTGGCTCCTGGAAGGCAGGGTGGAAAATAGGAAGGAGGTGCATGTTTGTATTTCTCTGCAGTTAAGTCACAAAGGTTCAAACAGTTACTTGCTGTCATATTTAGAAGTATACTTGGCTGGTTTTGAGATTGAGTCTGTGCAGGCAGATAGCTGGAGCCTCTCTCTAAAGAAGAAACCTCTTTATTCTTAACTGATTGCTTAGTAATCTACATAACAAATGAGCCATTTTGCTTCAGAGATGTGAAATAGGCATCTATAAGTGAATAGTTTTTGAAACTAAAGTTGTTAAGACAAAAGTTCATCTTTTCACAGTAGGGTTTCTCTAGAAAATGCTCTTCACTCTATTGAAATGCAACTAGTTTAAATGAGGAAAGCATATTCCAATAATAGGCCCATGCAATTAGTCTTTCGTATAATGGAGTGAATGCTGGAATTTTTTGTGCATTATCATCATCAATTGGTGTTAGTCGCAGGGGAACCACATAATAGCTAGGAAACCTTGATTGAGAGATGCAAACAAAGGTTTCTGTCTTAATTCATAGGCATGCTTTAGTTCTTCAAACTAATAAAATGTTAGGCTCTTAAGCTAATACTTTTTTTTGGTAAGCATCTGCTGAGGATAAAATTAAGAAATGGTTCTTCAGAACTATGTCATTATCTGCGTTTAGTGCCGTATTCATCCTAGACCTTGTATAGAAATGACACAGTGGTGTGCTGGTGAATGTTGAACAACTGCCCTGGGGGAATTAAGCCTTGATTTGTAGCATTTGCTGATTTCTGAAGTGTAAATACACCACGGCTGGTTTCAGAGTACGGATGTGATGTCACTGAACTTGAGGTTGGGAAGAAATGTATAGAGTCAGCTGGCTTCAGCACACTGCTGAATTAACCTCAACTATCAAATACTCAGAATTTTAAAGCCTATATATTTTTTACAGCCTGTATTTTTTAATACTTAGTCTTAACCCTGTCTTTACCTTTGTTTGTTTTTTTAAATTGGCCTTACTGAGGGGCGCCTGGGTGGCTCATTCGTTTGGTGTCTGCCTTCGGCTCAGGTCATGATCCCAGGGTGCTGGGATCGAGCCCCGCATCGGGCTCCCTGCTCAGCGGGAAGCCTGCTTCTCCCTCTGCTTCTCCCTCTCTATCTGCTTGCGTTCCCTCTCTCGCTGTGTCTCTCTCTGTCAAATAAATAAATAAAATCTTTTGTAAAAAAATAAATAAAAAATTGGCCTTACTGATGTATGATTTATGTGCAGTAAAATTCAGCAATTTCAAGTGTACAGTTTGATGAGTTTTGACATATGTGTACCCCCACCACAATCATATTACCTCTTCTGCACACTGTTGCCAGATTAATCTTTCCAAAATCTTGCTTTTCCAGAATCTTCCACACCCACCTGTGCGTAAAACCATCACTGGCTATATACTGTCCGTAAGATAAAGTACAAAACTTTGTGGCCTGGCTCTCTCTGGTCTTCTGCGGCCTGCTTCTCTGGCCTTAATTGACTATTGCCTGGCTACATGAATCTCTTATTCCAGAAAGTCTGATCCGCTGGTTCCTGCATCTGTGCCTTTGCTCATATCTCTATTTTGCTTGCAGTACTCCTGTTACCTCACATTGCTGCTTATCTTGACTGTTTTGGCTTTCTTTAAAAGTCTGGTTCCCACCCCATTTTCTTATGCAATCCAGTCTTTAGTAATGACTCACTCATTTGACCTATCTTACCGCTATTTTTATTTGCTTATTTATTTAAGACAGAGCAAGCATGCACGTGAGCAGGGGGAAGGGGCAGAAGCAGGCTCCCCGCTGAGCAGGGAGCATGTCTGGATCCCAGGACCCTGAGATCATGACCTGAGCCAAAGGCAGCTTCTTAACCCACTGAGCCACCTAGGCGCCTCCATATCCTACCACTATTTGGCACTTAACTTTGCAACTTGTATTGAAATCTCTCAGGTGTTATGTGGAGTAGTTTGGCCTTTTCCAGCAAAACTGTCAACTATGGTAGGTTAGGAAATGTGTCACAGTTCAGTTTTTAGCCCTTGGCATTGCTATAAATAAATAAATAAATAGTTCTTGATGACAAAGTTTTCAACTCAGTAAATCCAAACCCAGTGACACTGTTGGGGAGAATACTACTGTGCCATATCCTAGACCTCTTAGAGGATGAAGGTTTGGCTTGTTCTAGAATATAAGTGTGTAGTTATGTCTCTCAAAACCCATGTTAGTCCTTAAAATACACATTGGAACTTTTGTCTCTGCCTTGGAAATTCATCCAAAGGTGGTTGGTTAGCATCATGGACTTTGAACTCTTGGCAAGATTTAAACATTTTAAAAGTAGGTCCCAAAAGAACATTCTTTGTTCCTTTCAACAAGCTTTATTTCACTTTTTGAAGTACTGGTAAGTAGTCAGGAGGGTGTATCTCATTGATTTCCTTCCTGTCCCAGGAAGCCATATTATGGTATTCTGAAAGAACTTCTGTGTCTTTTTCAGTAACTTTAAGGAAATTGTTTTTGTTTTAAAACTTGTACTTTCTCTGTAAAAAAAAAAAAATTTGCAGATGTATTGTTGAAATCTGACATTGAATCACCACCTAAGAAGTATTTAGAACAATTCTAGATGCCTGTCTCTGTTTCACAGACTACCCTGCGGGTTCCTCTTCTCTGTCCTTTAAATACTGGGTTTGCTCAGGTTCCACAGTTGGTCTTCATCTCTTGTTAGTTGATACACTTTTCTTGGGTGATTTCATCTATTGCCCTAATAGAAGTGTCTCCAAAATTTAAAAATTCCTTATCTTTTGAGTTCCAGTCTTGGATGGCCAAATGGTTACTGGACATATCCACTAAGCTGTATTAGGAGACTGCAGATTTAACATGTCCTAAATAGCACATCTCTTTTAAGTCTTTGTGTCCCTCTGATTGTTCTTGCTCTCTTGCTGAATGGTATTGCCATCCCCAGATAACTCATTTCTAAAATATTAGAATTATCCTTGGCTCAGCCCTCTTCCTTCACCTTCTATATCTGTCAGATCCACCTCAAGTGTTTTTCTTAAATCCTAAACATTTTTCTTCTCTGTTTGAAATCAGGCTAACCTCTTCCTTTGTTGGGAGAGAAACTCCCCACCTCCAAGTATATAACTGGTGAAATAAGGGCAGACCCCCTCCCTGGCCTCAGATTAACCAAGCTCATGAGTCTGAAAGGTAAAATTGGAAAGCCTGTATTTTATGTACAGCATGCACCATTGTGCTGTCTCCTTACAGGCGGACATCTCAGGCAGCCCATACCATGACTAGAAGGTTATCTGAGAAGGAATCAGAACAAAAACAAAGAGATGAATTAAATGTTTAATGGCTTGTCATAATCTGATGATGCCATCTTCTTGTAATGGAGAGATCCCTTGTGACCGGAAAGCTGTTTTATGAGCAAAAGCTCCTTGTCCCCTGCTCAGTTTCTTCAGTGGCCCCTGCCAACCTTTTTCTCTAACTTTTCCTTCAGTGCTTGCAGGGCTGAACCTTTCTGTTGCTACCTTTTTCTTTACATATATAAGTACATTCAGTTTGGCTTCTTCAGATGGCTCGAACACTTTTCTTCTTGGTTATTATGTGCTGATACTGAGTTGAGCTTTGGGGGTCATCTTTGTGTATTTTATTAGAGATAGGTAGAGCATGAGCAGGGGGGAGGGGGAGAGGGAGAAGTGCCACAGGATGCAGGGCTCAATTCCAGGATCCCCCATCATGACCTGAGCCAAAGGCGGCCACACAACCCGACCGAGCCCCCCCAGGTACCCCCCTCTGGGTAACTCTTACCATAGCACTCACTGTTTGATAATTGTTTGCTTGCCATTTTCCCACTAGAACTTGAGCTGAGGGTGGGTACTCTCTTATTTACAGATCCCACTGTCTAACGGAGTGCCTGGCACCCATTCACATTATTAATTTTATTTTTTCACATTATTCATGTAGCAGTATTTGTTGAGCACTCATTGTAATCCAGGCAAAGAACAAGTCAGATAAGGTTCCTGTGCTCTTGGAACTTGAATTTTGTTGGAGGTGAAGGAGGATGTAAACAGACAAAATAGTACTTCTGGTTAAGACCTACGTAGAAAGAAACGGATGTAGGTAGAGAATAACTGGGGATCGGTTGGGGTGTGTGCTTCAGGTGATCAGAAAGGTATCTGAGGAAGTGGCATTTGAGACACACCGTAAAGGATAAGAGGAAGCAAGTTCTCTGTAGAACAGGGAAGTCAGGGCTAGCCAGAAGAAGTAGCCCATTGCAAAGTCCCTGAGGAGGGTGAGAGCTGCTTGTGTTTCAGGAAATGAAAGACCAGTGTGGCTGGAAAGGCAGAGAAGAAGAACGTGGTATGAATCTGTCTTTGTAATAGTAAATTGTCTCCCTGGCTGATGTGAGGGTTCAGAGTTCGTCAAAAGGCTTAGAACAGTACTCATCCCATTTGAATGCTAACAGGGGTAGCTGTTAATATTTGTGACTAAAAAGGGTAAGTAGCAATTTAAAAAATTGGAAAGGGACTTCACCAGCATAGAAGTTGGGCAGAATGCCATTTTGGGAACAAGTTATAGGTTAATAATCCCCTCATTAGTAATTGCTAACATAATATAATAAGGATCTAAGCAGGGGTGCCTGGGTGGCTCAGTCGGTTAAGCATCCAACTCTTGATTTTGGTTTGGTTCATGATCTCAGGGTTGTGGAATTGAGCCCCGCATTGGGCTCCACGCTGGGTGTGGAGCTTGCTTGGGATTCTCTCTGTCCCTCTTCCTCTGCACCCCCCCCTTTAAAAAAAAAATCTAAGCATATTAAAGGTAAAAAGTCACTCATATATATAACTCTTAACGATTTAAGAGATGTGATTTCAGTTTTGTATGTTAGTAACCAAGGCAGACTAGAATGATAGATGTAACCTGTTAAAGCTGCAGATGTGGTTTTTGGAGTATTAATAATAGCGAATACTCAGCCTTTCCTTAATCTTGTATTTACTATATTCCTCCTTTATATTGAGAAAAACAAAGGCACACAGAGGTTCAAGTGACCTGCCCAAGACCATACGGCAAGTAAACGATCAAGCTGAGATTCACGTTAATGAGTCTACTCCTCTAACCACTAGAATTCTGAACTCATTTTCTTATAAACTCTGTGTTCTTGGAAAAAAGCTCCCTTCTTTTGAGGTAGGGAAACTTCAAAACCAGGTGATTTTGTGAAACCGAGTGGCAGAGAGGTGGCTGGGCACTACGTTGGTGTCCTGTCAGTCTCCAACATGTGACTCTGCAGTCCGAGATTTCATCGTCTCAAGAGTGGAGATGTTGAATATTTTCTATTTGTTTTAAAGTGATGTTAGTGGATCCTTTTTAACAGAAAAATTCTTAATTACTCTTGGGCACATTGCAGCCAGGGATCAATCCCTTTCTGGCTTCCTTCTGCTAGCATATTCGTGAGTCCCCTTCTTGGCCATCCAGCCAGCATATGCCTAAGGAGTGGAGTGCATGCTCCCTGATCAAGCCAAAGAATGAGAAGGGTAAATTTGTGAGGGAAAACATTCAAATACAAATACTCGTCTCGATGTGTTAAACATGTTGAGACTGTTCTATCCGAGTTGAGGGACAGATTAATGATAGATACATTGGTTTCTTGTTTGCTTAGTTTAAGGCAGTGATTATTTCCTTGGGGGAAAAATACTGAAAAGAAAGACTTGGTCATATACTATATGTCTGTATGTCTCAACAGTGAGTAATATTTACATGGTCATTAGAGGAGTGTAATCTCTGAATATCAGTTTGATCAACAGTGGCGCAAAACCTGTGTTCCATGGATAGGGAGAGGGAATGTGGGGGTAAAGTGAAAATCCTGATATTCCATAATGAGAAAGTCAGTTGATAATATTTGTAACTAGAAAATCAAATAGTATATAAATAGATAATGGAAGGTAAGTACCTTTTTCTATGTTTGAATTATTTCCTACAAGATCTCTTGTTTTAAGTACTCAAGAGTAAACTATGGCTTTTAGTAAATTGGAGACTAACATTTCTTAAAATGTTAAATATCTGTTATTGAGATATTCTGTGTAAATCTGTGTAAATCTTTTGTGAGTATTCATTATTTTGAATGCTTTAATAGCAAAAGTAGTTTGGTATAAGGAGCTATTTAAAATACCAGGTCTACCCAAGAAATAAGAAATTAACCTCACATCCTCTTTGGGGCAGAGGTATAGAAGTGCAAATACTTTATGTATTTAGAGAGGTAGGTAAAATACAAGTCCTGTTATTTAATTAAATGATGCCATGTCAGACTAAACTCTTGCCTTTTTTTCACCGTTTTCAGCTCAGGTTCTGGAGTTAACCTATCTTATAGGTTACGTGAGATTTAATTGGCTAGTCTTGTCTTTGAAATAGCTAACGAAAGGTGCTTCATATCTTAGTGCGTTTTTGTTAATGAATCCCTAAGGGTCACCTTCACATGCAGGTGCTGTGTTAGAGAGGCAAGAGGAAGGTCAGTAGAGTGGATCCTTTTCCCTTGGGGGACCCAGCCAGGGCTGCAGTTGAATTGGTGAACAGCAATTTGAGGTGCAGATGGCAATTGCAGTGGTGTTTAAAGATGAACTTTGTTTCACTGTAAAAGCTTTAATACCAGTATTGGTGAGGGTGTGAGGAAAACAAGTTGGCTAATGTAATGGTGGTTAGAAAGTAACTGGATGGAGTCTTTTTGTTTTTTTTTTTTTGTTTGTTTTCTAAGATTTTATTTATTTGACAGAGAGAGACACAGCGATAGAGGGAACACAAGCAGGGGGAGTGGGAGAGGGAGGAGCAGGCTTCCCGCTGAGCAGGGAGCCCGATGTGGGGCTCGATCCCAGGACCCTGGGATCATGACCTGAGCCGAAGGCAGACGCTTAACGACTGAGCCACCCAGGTGCCCCTGGATGGAGTCTTTTTGAAGGACATTTATCAGAATATATCCCTTTGACCCAGAAGTTCCACTTCTGGAAATTGCAAACATAAACTTGAAAAAGTATAGCAATAGAGATGTGCTGGAGTGTTCATTGTGACATTGCAGTAGCCAAAAAAAACTGACAATGAACTACCTGTTCACTAATGGCTGCTTAAGTTATGGTTCTTTGATATTGTGCAAGCATTAAGGGGTGGGCACTCAGATCTGTATGTACTGATAAAGATGTCCTCCATGTGTTACTTGGAGAAAGGTGTTTACAGAACACTTTACACTTGTGTGTATGTGATGATGTGAATGTGTGTATGTATAAACATTTCTATATAAAATAAACTGGTGGTATCTGGGCAGTGAGACTAGAGGATAAGGGGATGGGAAGGCCGCTTTAGGCCGCACTCACATTTTAAAAGACAATTTAGGAAAAAAGCCTAAAACTCTACTTCACCAGTGGAGGTTATTTAATTGTATCGAATGGTGTTCTCAGAACAGCACTCTGCCCTGCGGTGGTGACACCAGCCAACTTTTGTCTCACTTAGTGGCATCTGAACCTATCAGTCCTATTTGACCCCGTGGTACAAACATGAGAGAAGGAAACCTAATAGTTTTGTCACCTTTTCAATGCCAAATTTTCTTACTATATATACACCCACTGTTGTATGTGTCTAGGTTTGTTTTCTCTTGTTTTGCTAAAAAAAAAAGAAAACAAACTTTTTTCCCCTCCACATTGTTTAATTATTCAGGAAGCACTCCTTGTGAGAAACTTGATTTTTAATTTCCTTCCTGTACCTCATAACAATACTGCCTTTATTTCTTACTGTTTGTGTACTTAAACCTCAGACTTTTTACTTTAAAGTATTAGGCGAGCTTCCCTATCACTATTTATCACTTGCATACTTCTTTCTTTTTTTTTCAGATTTTATTTATTTAATAGAGAGAGACAGCGAGAGAGGTAACAACAAGCAGGGGGAGTGGGAGAGGGAGAAGCAGGCTTCCCGCTGAGCAGGGAGCCCGATGTGGGGCTTGATCCCAGGACCCTGGGATCATGACCTGAGCCGAAGGCAGTCGCTTAACCAACTGAGCCACCCAGGCGCCCCTCATTTGCATACTTCTTAATTGTACCTGACAGCCCATTTCTTACTGCATGTTAATCATTTCTGTGGGTCTTGACTGATCAGTCTTGCTAGCATGGCGAGAAAGCGTCCTCTCTCAGTGCTGTCACCTGTTAATTTGATGCTTAAAACAGCTCCGGCCACGCTCGCTATATCACATTGCACACCTAGTGTGCCGTCCCCTTTTCACCTCCCAACTCTTGGCTTTCAAGGGTTTTCTGCTTATCTAATCATTTTGGGGTTATTTTCTTATTATGGTAGGGTGTTTTCTTTAAAAGCACTTTTTTTTTTCCATTTTAATATTTCATTTCTTTTGCTTATTTTCACTATGGACTCTTGAAAAAAGCAACATTCCAGTTTCTGTTGAAAGTTCTCATCCAAGTTCTTTCATCCTAATTACTCATGAAGATGATAAAGATAGCTTATAATAGCCACTTGAACATATCAAAAAGGGTATTTGCCCACTAACTACCCTTTCATAAAGTTTTTAGCAGAATTTCAATCAAGAAGACACTGCTATTTTCCATATTACATCAGATTACATTTTAATCCCCCCCCCCTTTTTTTTTTTAACATTGTTAATCCTTTATTAAACTTCCAACACGGGGAGCCTGGGTGGTTTAGTCGGTTAAGCATGTGTCTTCAGCTCAGGTCATGATCCCAGGATCCTGGGCTCGATCCTGGGATCGAGCCCCACTTCTCCCTCTCACTCTGCTGCTCCCCCTGCTTGTGCTTGCTCTCTCTGTCAAATAAATAAGATCTTTAAAAAATAAACTTCCAACACATAATTGCTGCTACCTCTGATAAGTCTTCCAAATGGGTAATAGAAACTAAGCTCAGGGGCGCCTGGGTGGCTCAGTCGTTAAGCGTCTGCCTTCGGCTCAGGTCATGATCCCGGGGTCCTGGGATCGGGCCCCGCATCGGGCTCCCCGCTCAGCGGGAAGCCTGCTTCTCCCTCTCCCACCCCCCTGCTTGTGTTCCCTCTCTCGCTGTATCTCTCACTGTCAAATAAATAAAATCTTTCAAAAAAAAAAAAAAAAAAAAAAAGAAACTAAGCTCAGGTGAATACATATTCATTTGTTTTGGAATGCAGCATTTTCTGCATCGGTGGACCTTGCTTTAACTTAGCATTCTATCCCATATATGCATCTGTAGTTCTGCTTCATTCAGTATAAAATCATGACAATGATCTTGAACCTGTTACTTAGTCCTTTGCACATGTTGTGCTTTAAGAAGCCTGAGTCTGTGCTGCGCTCTTCCCTTGTTTAATTTTTATGAAATCGAGGTTAAGGTGTTACTAATATTTGGCATCTGCTATGCCTAATGAAGATGGAGTGGTAAAAGGAACAGCAGGTTTTTGTGCTTCATGTTCTGGAAAAAACTAGGGAATGAGGAGGTACTTGTGACCAGAGCTTTAGTGCAGTGATTTGTAAGGGCAAACTAATGGTTTGTATATGCATGTGTGTTCTCTTTTCCCTTTCCTCTGGGTTTACAGGCATATATATTTGAATTTGAACGAACTTGCTTGCTTTAAGAAATTCTTGAGATTATTGGAGTTATAAAATTACTGTGGGGAATTCTTAGTGTCTAGAGACACAAACTCATAAATAGTATGGAGAAGGAAAGGAAAAAGAGTCATGCCCTGGGTTATGGACCTGAATCTCTCCGAGATTTGTTGACTATTTTATAAATAAAAAGAAACAGATAACCACATACCTAAGATCTCCTCTTGCTCATTTTCTGTGATCCATTGTTTTTCACTTTACCGTAATCTTCATCTGTAGAGTGGGTACCACTGCTTGTATTTATTAATTTTTACACAACACTTCGCGGTTATTAGTAATAATATATGTCACTTGGAGAGTGGTAAAGAAAATATTTCCTTTAAAAATGTTACTGCTGGGGCGCCTGGCTGGCTCAGTCAGCAGAGCATGGGACTCCTGATCTCAGGGTCATGTTGGGCATAGAGCTTACTTAGAAAGAAAGAAAAAAAAAAGTCACTGCTAACTGTAAATGATTCACATATGCCTTGATTAGAATGTGGGTAGGGATTATTAAACACTTCACTTAACTGTTTTCATTGAGTGACATTGCAATCTACATGTCAAGTGTTACGATGAAAACTGGTCTACTGTATTTAAAACAAAGGAAGTAAAGTTTTCAAAGATTATTAGAGAAGAGAAGAACATTGGAAGCATGGATACCAAATACACTGCATAGGTATTCCGTAAAGCCATATTAAATTTAGCTTGCTGAGGAGCTGCTTCGTGATGCACTTTGTCCTGGAACTGGATGGCACAGAGAAGAAGCATGCAGCCCAGAAGGGGAGATAGGGTCTGTTTTAAATAGATGTTTCCATTAGGATTTTGCAGAGGGCCAGTGGGCTTATTTGTGTGTTTCTGTATCATTTATGGGGAAATTATATGTTGCCTTTGACTTCAAAGTTCTCAAGTTCAGGTGCAGTTGTCATCCTTATGGTTGTGATTCATTTGTTTTTCTTCTCCAGCCTACTGTGATTAGGTAGTCTGCCTCTGGAATGACAGGGTTCTTTCTGTTTATTTCTCTGACATGTGGACGGTGGTTTCATCTACCTCCATCTGAGAACAGGAAAACTGGAAGTGGTAATTAGGTACCAGTATCTTTTAATGTGTCCTACTTCTAAAAATTACGCTCCCCCAAATTTTATTTTTAGAGAGTAGGGAGGGGCAGAGGGAGAGGAATAGACAGAATCTTAAGTGGGCTCCACACCCAGCACAGAGCCCGATGTGGGGCTGGATCTCATGACCCTGAGATCGTGACCTGAGCTGAAATCAAGAGTCAGACGCTTAACCGACTGAGCCACCCACGTGGGCCCCAGCCCCCAAGTTTAAAAAAAATTTTTTTTCTAGATCATTTGTTTAGATTTTCGTTGTGAACTTGATGTCTCTGGGGTGTCTTGTGTCTTGAGAATCTTTTAAGTCTTTATTTTTTCTTTGCAGTTCAAAGCTGTATTCTAAATCTGTAGATTTTAAACTGGATGTCTGACTAGTTCCTTGACAATGAGTGTCACCTTCCATAGAAGCAGAGTGTAGTTGGATATATACAACCTTCTTTTTTTTTTTTTTTTTTTTTTTTAAAGATTTTTTATTTATTTATTTGACAGAGAAAGACACAGCGAGAGAGGGAGCACAAGCAGGGGGAGTGGGAGAGGGAGAAGCAGGCTTCCCGCTGAGCAGGGAGCCCGATGCGGGGCTCGATCCCAGGACCCTGGGACCATGACCTGAGCCGAAGGCAGACGCTTAACGACTGAGCCACCCAGGCGCCCCGGATATATACAACCTTCTGATTTAAAAAAAAAAAAGACGAGATGATAGGTATTGGAAATTAAATAAAAGTAAATAATTTATTTTTATTATGAAATTTTCCAACTGTACAATTAATCTCTGTCACTTAAAACTTTGCAATTATCAGGACTTTGCCACACATTTCTTTGTTTCCTCTCTGAAATATTTTAGGGCAAATCCCAGACATCATTTAACAACTACATAAATCAGTTGGCCCCTCTTAAAAATAAGGACATTTACATAAATAGCCATAATGTCATTATTAATTTCTACAACCAGTTTGGGGCTCGAACTTAACCCTGAGATCGAGTCACATGCTCTGACTGAGCCAGCAGCCACCCCTAAAATTAAGCTTTTGATTTACCTTTCATGAGTTATTGAAGACTAATTAAATGTAACATACTGTTAATTTATGTACATGGATTTGTACATTTTTAGTTAAAAGTAAATGCAGTTGCCATAAAATAGCAAAGCAGTGAAGCTTATTAAAGAGCTATTTATGTTTAATTGATAATCTTCTAAATATTTTGAGGTGCTTAACTGGAATATGAACTTAAATTTTCTGTTTGACTGTTTTTTTGGTCTCAAAATGGCATCATTTTCCCATATTTCCCTTCGCTTTTCTCTATTTTTTTCTGCAACTGGGTCATCTCTGACTATTGGACTTTCTAAGTCTGCTTTATAAAACATTTTGTTGGGGGGCGCCTGGGTGGCTCAGTCGTTAAGCGTCTGCCTTTGGCTCAGGTCATGATTCCAGGTCCTGGGATCGAGCCCCGCATCGGGCTCCCTGCTCCGCGGGAGGCCTGCTTCTCCCTCTCCCACTCCCCTGCTTGTGTTCCCTCTCTCGCTGTCTCTCTCTCTCTGTCAAATAAATAAATAAAATCTTTAAAAAAAAAAAAAACATTTTGTTGGGCGTGGAGTGGGGCTTAGATTTCCTATATATCTTTCTGATATACTTTTTCTAAAATTATTTGAAAAAATTATTTTGTGACTTATGACTTAATTTTTCTTTTGAATTTTTTACTTTATTATTTGGGAATCTGGTAGCAGAATAATGCATCTGAGAAGAGCAAAGTTATGATGATTTTCCCATTTAAAAAAAATTTACTTAGATCTTGCCAGTGTTAGTTTTATTTATAACATGGAAGCTTTAAATGAAAACACTTTAGGGGAAAAAGATCTCTTCTGGGCTAGTGTGATTTATAGCCTGTTAGGTGGTAATGAACATGCTTGCTGTTTAACCTTATTCTTCCCTGTTTAAATTTTTTGACTATGTAAAACTTTACATGCTACCTAAGAAAATAATAACACATGCTACCTTTTATCCCTTAGATAATGAGTCTTTAAGTGTTCAGTATATTGGACAATACAGTTATTTTGAAAAGGCCATTTTCATTTTATTTTTTTATTTCTATTTTTTTAAAGATTTTATTTATTTATTTGAGAGAGAGAGGGAACACAAGCAGGGGGAGTGGGAGAGGGAGAAGCAGGCTTCCTGCTGAGCAGGGAGCCCGATGCGGGGCTCGATCCCAGGACCCTGGGATCATGACCTTAGCCGAAGGCAGACATTTAACGACTGAGCCACCGCGCCCCTGAAAAGACCATTTTTAAATAAGTGATACCTCCATCACTCAGGTTATTGGCAGCTATAGCCAACTAATTTAGTTGTAAAACTGCGAACAGCTAAAAAGAAAAAAGTTTTATTTATTGGAGAATGTCTTTTTTAGAATGTATTTTTTTAATTAATGAACTTCGGTTACCTGATTTTTATAACCTACCACGGATAACATTTTATTTTTAAAGATTTTATTTATTTATTAGAGAGCAGGGAGAGGGGCAGAGGGAGAGAATCCCCAAGCAGACTCCGCACTGAGTGTGGAGTCCCATGCAGGGCTCGACCTCACAACCCATGAGATCATGACCTGAGCTGAAACCCAAGAGTTGGATTCTTAACCAACTGAGCCCCCCACAGATAACATTTTAAAGGATGGTAGACCAGTGACAGCTCTCAAATCTAGCTTAAAAAAAACTAGGGGCGCCTAGGTGGCTCAGTTGGTTGGGCGACTGCCTTCGGCTAAGGTCATGATCTCCAGGGTCCTGGGATCGAGCCCCGCATCGGGCTCCCTGCTCGGCGGGAAGCCTGCTTCTCCCTCGCCCACTCCCCCTGCTTGTGCTCCCTCTCTTGCTGTCTCTGTCAATTAAATAAATAAATAAAATCTTTAAAAACAAAACAAACAAACAAATAGGGGGGTGCCTGGCTGTCTCAGTCAACGGAGCATGGGACTCTTGATCTTGGGGTCATGAGTTCAAGCCCCATGTTAGGTGTAGAGATTATTTTAAAAATAATAATAATAAAAAACAACAACAACTAGGAAAAGAACCTGCCAGTGCCTTCAGCATACAGTATGGGAAGTTTTATTTCAGAAAATAAGTGTAGGCCTTGTTAGTTCCTCGTGGCATCATTGTATTTTGTGGTTCTGTACAGCTACCATTATTCATAATAACACTAAGAAAGGTGGTTTTTTTGGAGGGAGAGTCTCAAGAATGTAGAAGAAAACAATTTTTTAGATATTAAAAAAAATTGTTGCTTAAGTCAATTTTAGTCCTGTGGAAACTAGTCAGTTTTGTATATTTTTTACATTAAAAATATTGAATTCCTGTTGTGTCCGATGCTGGGCCAGGTACCTTTCTTTGCTGGTGTTTCATCTTCAGCATCTGTGGGAATGAGGTGGTAATCCTTCCTCAGTCCCCTCCCCCCTCCTTTTTAGAGATTGGGAAACAAGCTGAGAGTTAAGTGATTTACAAGGTGACTCCTTTTAAATCACCAGTTTTCCAGCTGCTTGTATTATATCGCCACTTGGTTTATCCATTTATACTTTACATGTTTTTGTGTTCAAAGCCAAACTTAGCATCTTCCATAAAAAACTTGTTCCTTCTGTCCTGTGTTCCTCTTTGCTGTTAATAGTATCACCTTCCCTGTCTGACAAGGCTAAAACTATACTTAGATCTCAGACTGGGTTTCAGGCCATGCCTGTCTTGCAGCTTCATTCATGTGTTCATTTAATGTGGTATTAATTGAGTGCCTACTATGTGCCAGGTACTCTTCTAGGCTCCAGGAACGCAGCAGTGAACAAACCTGACGATCCTTGCCCTTAGGAAGCTTGCACTGTAGTAGCAGGAGGCAAGTGATAAAGTAAAATACATAGTGTATTAGTTGGTGACAATGTAGCAGTATGTGGTTGTAAGTGGAAGTAGGCTGGTCCCAGAAGGCTTCACTGAGAGACATTGGAGCACGTGTGCTCTGTTTGCATTTAGAAATTAGGATATTGGCTTAGAAATCTAGTTTTTTGATCTCTCATGAAAATGAGGTATTCTAGCAACACTGGAGCTGGAGTTTTCTACTAGCTGTGCTGTATCTAGTCAGTTGCAAAGCCTGTGAAGTCTCTAATCTCTCCCATCATTCCCATGGCTGTTACCTTAGTTGAGGCCTTGAACGTTTCGTTTCGTTTCGTTTCGTTTCTTTTTTTTAAGATTTTATTTATTTTTCAGCGTGCGCGCGTGCGAGAGAGAGAGAGAGAGAGAGAGCGCACAAGCAGGAGGAGTGGCAGGTAGAGGGAGAAGCAGGCTCCCAACTGAGCGGGGAGCCTGATGCAGGACTCAATCCCAGGACCCAGGGATCATGACCCAAGCTGAAGGCAGGCGCTTAACCTACTGAACCACCCAGGCGTCCTTTGGCCTTGAACATTTCTTTTCTGCTCTTTTGCTTTAACTGTTCAATCACACCTTCAGCTGGTTGTATACACCATGGCTCAGTTATATTTGTGTAAAGCCCAGTTGTATATGCTGTGCCTAGAAATAACCAACTAGCTCTGTTCACCAGATAAAATCCATGCTTTGGGGCAGTTGGTAATCTGGTCTTGGCCTACTTTCTTACACTCCCTGTGGTCCACTCATCAAAATAAAAATGTAGTGGTCTTCATTTTGTGGACATATCCCATGCTTTTCTGGTTTTGTTGTAAATGCCTCTCCCACCTCCACATATCCAAATCCTATGCTGGTTTTTTTTTTTTTTTTTTTTTTTAAGATTTTATTTGAGAGAGAGAACAAGCATGAGCAGAGAGAGGGGGAAGCAGACTCCCCACTGAGCAGGTAGCCGGATGCGGGGCTCGATCCCAGGAATCTGAGATCATGACCTGAGCCAAAGGTAGACACTTAACTGACTGAGCCACCCAGGCACCCCTCCCCTGCTGTTCTTTTTTTTTTATTTTTTATTTTTTTTTAAAGATTTTCTTTATTTATTTGAGAGAGTGAGAGAGAGAGAGCACAAGACGGGGGAGCGGGAGAGGGAGAAGCAGACTCCCCGCTGAGCAGGGAGCCCGATGTGGGACTCGATCCTGGGACTCCAGGATCATGACCTGAGCCGAAGGAAGTCGCTTAACCAACTGAGCCACCCAGGCGCCCCATCCCCTGCTGTTCTTAAGGCCTGTGTAAATCCATCTCTCTTTACCCACAGACTGAAAGAAATCTATTCCTACTCTAAACCCTAGTAGCAAACTGTTTTTGCATTTACTCTTTAATGTACAGATGTCATGTTCGCTTGCTCAACTTTAAGCTTCTTAGAGGCAGGCATTTAAGAGTAGTGTTTGTTTGCCTTATGGCTCTTGTGTGGGGGAGGTTTGTAGAATATTTAGTAAACCAACTATTAATAAAGACTGTGATCTTTCGTGGATTTAATAGATGCTAAAACTATATTCTCTGTAGCTCAGCTTAATATTAATAGATTTCTGTCACTTCATGTGGAAAGCTTAAAATATTTTGTGGGGGGATATAGGTAATAAAATTGCTTGAGTTTAGGAGATATGACACCTGTATATTGTTTTGTTGATTGCTCTTGACATTGTATTATTGACACCCAGATTGAGATAAATGATAAAAATATGCTCTTACTTATTTCATCACTAGTAGAAGGCTTTTTCCTTCCCTCTTACTGCTTTGCATCCTTTTCCCCATGCTTATTTTCTTGGTAGCTTTTATTTCTGCTGTTTTCATTATTTTTTGTCTTTTGTGTAACAGTCTTCCCCTCTCCTAATATAAAGAATACAAACCTTTCAAAACCTTATTTATTTATTTATTTATTTATTTTTTAAAGATTTTATTTATTTGACAGAGAGACAGCGAGAGAGGGAACACAAGCAGGGGGAGTGGGAGAGGGGAGAAGCAGGCTTCCTGCCAAGCAGGGAGCCTGATACGGGGCTTGATCCCAGGACCCTGGGATCCTGACCTGAGCCGAAGGCAGACGCTTAACGACTGAGCCACCCAGGTGCCCCAAAACCTTTTTTTTTTTTTTTAATTTAAACTTTCCTCTCACTCAGGAGCCTCTGTTATTGTACATGACCATTTTTCTTTACAGATGTACTTTTGTTTAAATTACAATTATTGGGGCACCTGGCTGGCTCAGTCGGTAGAGTGTGCAACTCTTTTTTTTTTTTTTTTTAAGATATTTTTTATTTATTTATTTGACAGAGAGAGAGCACAAGTAGGCAGACCGGCAGGCAGAGGGAAAGGGAAAAGCAGGCTCTCCGCTGAGCAGGGAGCCTGACGCAGGGCTCGATCCCAGGACCCCGGGATCACGACTTGAGCCAAAGGCAGCTGCCCAACCAACTGAGCCACCCAGGTGCCCCAGAGTGTGCAATTCTTGATCTTGGGGTGATGAGTTAGAGTCCCATGTTGGGTGTATTATTTTGCCCAGAGGCTATTTGTTATAGATATACAAAAGCCATGCTCATCTTCTTTCAGGGTGGTTGGATTTTTCTTAGTTATCCTTTTGAATCCAATTTGACTCATTTAGAATGTCACTTGTTGATTTGCTGTCTTGGCAGAGTATTCTTCTCTTTCAGTAAAAGTCTTTGTTCTCTTACATACTGAATCACTTGCTATTTTTTTTCTTCCTCAGACTAAGTATTGGACCTCAGGAAAAAAATGTTGGATCATTTTATAAGTTTTTTTTTTTTTTTTTAATTTTATTCATTTGTTTGAGAGAGTGTATGAGTGGGGGAAAAGTACAGAGGCAGAGGGAGAAGCAGAGGGGCACCTGGGTGGCTCCAGTTAAGTGTCTGCCTCCGGCTCAGGTCATGATCCCAGGGTCCTGGGATCGAGCCCAGCATTGGGCTCCCTGCTCAGTGGGGAGTCTGCTCTCTGCTCCTCTTCCCCTCTCCCGCTCGTGCTCTCCCTCAAATAAATAAATAAATCTTTAAAAAAAAAAACAAAACAAAACAGCTGTGGGGTGCCTGGGTGGCTCGCTCAGTTGGGTGTCTGACTCTTGGTTTCAGCTCAGGTCATGATCTCATGGGTTGTGCGGTCGAGCCTTGTGTGGGGCTCCACACTCAGTGGGGAGTCTGCTTGAGTTTCTCTCCCTCTGCCCCTCCCCACATGCGTGTGCGCTCTCTCTCTAAATAAACCTATAAAAAAGAGAGCTATAGCAGTTTAGTTCTGCACTGTTAATGCTTGTTGAATGCTAAAGTTCCAGTAACTGACTACATTCTTAATTTTTTTTTTTCTTTTTTTTAGAACTTTTCCTATGGAAAATTTCAAACGTAAAAGAACAATGTGATGTGATGACCCCCCCCCCCCACCAGGCACCCATCATTCAGATTCAGTAATTCCCACCTCAAAGCTTACACCATTTCTTCTATACCTCTCTTTTAACCCCTCCCACACTGGTTTATTTTGAGGCAAATTCTAGACATCATATAGTTTAATTAGTAAATATTTCAATGTATGTCTCTAAAGCAGAAGGATTCCTTATAAACGTAATCCCAAAAGTATTATTTTTGTGATATTTTGCACATTAATGGGTTTATAGACATGCCACGTTTTTATCAAGAATACTAGGTAGTAAATAAAGGTTGGCAAGTTTCTTCAACGTTTGTAGTATGATTCATCTCAAGGAGAGTTGGAAACAGACTGGTCTGAACGTATATAGAGAGAGCCACGCGAATTGCTTCTACCTTCTGCACAGAAGTGCATTCCTCACGCCCAGTCCCTTACTTCCATGGACACAGCTCAGGGAGGCCACCCTTCATTTATTTTATAAGCTCATTATCAGTAAACTTAGGAAACAATGCTGTCTGATTCCTAGGTCTTTGACCTGTTAACGTCAATCCTGTGGCACAGGCTTTTAGCCCTTGGCTCCCTTTCTGGAAAATTCCAGAACTATATAAAAATCATTTCTAAAATCCCGATAGACACGTTTTGCCAAGAATGTCAGTTATCTCTTGACAGTTTGGCATTAACCTTTAAATATTAGATTGTGTAATCATAATGCCACTCAGGGAAAATAAGGTGGTGGGTGGCTGGCATTTTAAAAATGAAATGAACTTGGGCTCTTGGGAATGTTAATCATTATTCTACTGAAAATGCTGATAGTCCTTAATAGTGAAATGCTAAAAAGGTAAAAAGCAGTATTTTGGGAATAACTTAGATCACAGGTGAGTAAAATGTGGTTTTATGAGTTTATTTAACATATGTTTACCAGAACAGTATCTGAAGGATATTTTCTGTGTCCAAGCTTTGAAACTGAGAAAGTAATCAAGACACCTTCTAGTGAGTTCCCGCCAGTCTACTAGCCTGACCAGCACGTCTCAGAAATAGATCATTATTTTTGTCATTGTAACCTGCCTTCTCATTTGCCTTCCTTCCTCATTTGCCCTTGACTTTGCAGCAGAGAGGAGAAAGAAACTCGTGGCCTCTACCATAAATACACATGGTAACAACAGTCAAGTAATTTTATATTTTTTGTGGGCAAGTCATTCATTTGTGGTGATGAAATGGCTTATTTTTAATGCAGTGTTTTTCTTTCAACTAAACTTAAATTCTTTTTTTCCATCTGATTTAGTTGTCTGTACCATTCTAAGGCAGCATAAATTTAGCACAGCTTCTTCATTTTACCAACTTGGTAGGAGTTTTAAAGGTTTCATTCAGTTTACTTTTAGTTTTTCATATGAAACGGGCTATAAGAACTCTTTAATTTACAGTATAATGTGTAATTGAAGACAGACCCAGTGTATCTGACAGGAGGGTTGTACCAGGGATCGTGGGAAAGGGGAGGTTTGGAGCATTGACTTCTAATCTCATTTGAACATGACTGTTGGGAAAGGAGAATTTTCTTTGGAAAGTAGATAAAAGCATGGACTAACTCTCAGATCACAAAATGGAAGAAACCCAGATTTATTGCATCCATGTAAAGAATAGAAATATCTTCAGTTTTCTGGAAAAGATATCCATGTGGATAACTCATAATTTTAAATGATTGATTAAGAGTAATTGCTATCCATCAATGCTATTCATAGCGAATTAGTTCTCACTAATGGGGAATGCTGCTTCTACAGAATTTTAGATTATAAAATGAGTTTATGACTTCTTTTTATTAAACTCTTTGAATCCTCTACCTTACACTCTCTTTTCATTATCCTTGTGAATTTATTTGGTTTTGTCTAATGACTGGGGTGTCTTTACCTGTATTACTTTATTCAGTTGCCTGCTTCTGGATACCTCAAGTTGAGCAGAAACGTACATTGGAGGAGCTCTGGGTGCGGAGAGGGCACCAGAAAACACTAGCAGACGTAGTGGCAGCCTGTTGTATAAAATGGCTTATAACCCATTTAATCAGTTCCTTTTGATAAATACTTAATTTTCATTTTTAAATTTCACCTATTCCAGTAAACATATTTGCACATTTCAGATACACTTTGTCTTTTTTGTTAAACAAGAGCATGTATGTGAAAAGTCCACAAATCTTTGTAGCTCAGTGATTAAATGGAACAGTAAATGTTTAATCAGCACCTAGAAGTCCCCCTCCAACCGCTTCGCAATGATCACAGTCCCCACTAGGGTAACTCCTATCCTAATTTCTAACACCATTGATTCCTTTAGCCTGTTTGAAATGTGTATAGATGGAATCATATCATGTGTGCTCTTTGGTACCTGGTTTCTTTCACTACAATAGCTGGGAGACTCATACACCTAAGTGTTGCAATTCAGTTTTTATTGCTGTGCAATATTCTGTAGGGTGACAACCATAGTTTATCCTTTTCATTGGTGATGAGCCTTTGGGTTGTAACCTAAGTTTTGGATATTATAAATAGTGCTATGAGCATTCTTAAACCTGTGTTTTGGTGATCATAGCTATGCCTGTCTAGTGGGAGAAGTGCTCTTGGGCATCGGGTATGCATGTGTGTAGCTTTCCACATCAGCACTTTTCCAAAGTGGTTGAAACTGTATCACACTCCCACCAGCAGTGGCTGGTTATCTTTTTTAAAAATAACTTCATAAAAGTGAAATTTGAATAAAAGAATAAATTTATTTTGAGTTTTGGAACACAGTGCTAAATTTATCCTCAGGAATAGGAATTTATACTCCACGGAACATTAGGTTTTCATCAGCTCTTTCATCTTTATCAATTTTTAGTGAACAATGTCTTATTTTTAAACTAATGAGTTAAACTTCAGCTTAATTTTGTTCATTTCGTTTTGTTGGCTCTTCTGGTCTTTTCTTTGTCAAGGTGTTTCTAATTTTTCTTTTTTCTTTCTTTTTTTCCAAGGAGGGGAGGAGCAGAGCAGGGAGAGAAAAGGGGTGGCGGGGGAGAGATTCTTAAGCAGGCTCCCTGCCCAGTGGGGAGCCCGACTTGGGGCTCCATCTCACAACCCTGAGTTCATGACCCGAGCTGAAATCAAGAGTCAGACACTTAACTGACTGAGCCACCCAGGTGCCCCTTTAATTTTTCTTACTGCTTTGTAATAACCTTTTATGTTTTAATTCACATTCTTTGGTCATATGCTGTAATTTTATTCTTCTTAGTTTGTTTTAATTTTGTCTTTTACAATATAAAAGTGTTAAATGTGTGTGTGTGCTTGTATCTGCTCATCTTTTCCTCTCTGGTTTCTGGCTTTGGTATCACTCTTAGGAAAGGCTTTTCACCCCAGGATTATTTTTTAAAGTCTGTTTTCTTCAAGGGCTTTATTATTTATATTTAATTTTGTTCATTGTAACTAGATTTAACTTCTAACTCAAGGTGCTTTTTTTTGTTTTTTGTTTTAAAGCAAATTTTAACCTGTTGTACTTTTATTTATTTCATTAGCATTAGCTTTGGAATATTTTGCTGGGTGTCAGAGGGTGACCGGTCAAGAAGAATTTAGTATACCATGCATGTATGTGTCATTTGACCAAGTGAAAAAATGAAGCCTATTTTCCAGCATGGATACTATTTGAGTCCTTTCATTGTGTGTGCTATTAAAACAGTTTTCATTTAGAAAAGAATGAGATCAGATTAGCATAGACTAAATTGTCTTTTTTTTAAAAATTTTTTTATTGTTATGTTAATCCCCATACATTACATCATTAGTTTTAGATATAGTGTTCCATGATTCATTGTTTGTGCATAACACCCAGTGCTCCATGCAGAACGTGCCCTCCTTAATACCCATCACCAGGCTAACCCATCCCCCCACCCCCCAGCATAGACTAAATTGTCTTAATTAAATATCTCTAGTGGAGATTGTTCAAGGCTTTTTTTTTTTTTTTTTTAAGATTTTACTTATTCATTTGAGACACAGAGAGAGAACATGAGCAGGGGGAGAGGCAGAGGGAGAAGCAGGCTCCCTGCTGAGCCTGGAGCCTGATGGTGGGGCTCATCCCAGGACCCTGGGATCATGACCTGAGCCGAAGGCAGATGCTCAACCATCTGAGTCACCCAGGTGTCCCTGTTCAAGGCTTTTGAGTAAGGACTTTGCCAAAAGTACACCCAGCCCCTCTGTTCTGTGGCCTGTAAGACAGAGGATAGGAGAGCCAAATATGTAATTTCATATCTTTAAAAATATTATTTTTCTCTATGTAAGAGAACATCTTAAAATTTCTTTAGCTTCTTTGTTTTTGGTGTAATAGTACTTGTAGTTAAAATGAGATTTGCACTGCTGATGGAGAAAGGTGAGACCAGTTTATCATATCTGGTTGTTTGGGGTTTTCTTGTCTAATTTCATTGTGAGATTTGATGGCCCCCCAAAGCCCAGCACCTAAAATTCCCGGGTTATTTGTTTAGACCACAAAGAAGAAATCTAAAACAGGTACATATTAGACCAGTAGCCCTCTTCTCTACTGATATGCGTTGGTTTGGCTTTTAGAGTTGAATCTTAGTAGTTAAACATGTAAGAGTCTCAGGGACGGATAAGTTTCTGAGGAAGAGAACACACAAGTGTGTTACTTCTGTGATTAGAGCACCAGAACATGCCAGAAACTAGAGGCCAGTCTAAGTAGGGAGAGAGGTTTGGAAGGGAGGGAAAGAGAGGTGAAAATAAAGACTACAGACAAGATTGATTGATTGATTGGTTTTGCTGCTCTTTTGCATTTAACGGTACCTGTAGCAAGGTGGTATCACTAATTATTTGATTATTCTCTAAGCCAGGGGGAAAACACGTGGGGACTTGGCTTAAGTAAATCCATAATTTTAGGAGCATAGTATTTCTAATTTAAGAAAATCAGTATTTTGCTAAGTTTTTGAATTTGACTAAAGGGAATAATGGAGTTTATGTTAAAGGTTCACTAGGGGTAGATTGGGGAGGAGAGACTACAGAGGGGAGAAAAAACAGTGCCTATTTTTGATTTACAAAATGCAGTTTACGTGTTTTACATACTTAACCCATTTAATCCTCACAGAAATCCTATGAAGTGGTGTTTCCTGATGGACAAAGATAACAAAGGCTTGGGGAGTGAGCTTACATTATTATGTTGTGTAGGCTCACAAACCCAATACATCTTGCCGCTTGCTAAGTCCTGGGATTTGAACACCAGTCTCTGATTCTAAAGCTCATTCACATTCTTTTCATAAGAGTGTATATTCCCTTCTAAATGACCAGAATGACTATGTATATTTCATATTTTATCAGTTTCATATCAAATGTTGGTAACACTTTACATAGCATATCTTGGGGATATCATCTTTAGTTCTTCCAGGTAATATAGAGCCTGTGTACTTTCCTTTACCTTCCACCTTAGCATTGAGAGTAAGCATGAGGTTACGATCCTGGGAGGACTCAATGAATTTGTAGTGAAGTTTTATGGACCACAAGGAAGTAAGTACACGTTCATATGCGTTCTTCTTTTTCAGTTTCTTTTTTTCTCTACTCATTAATAGGTAATGAGAATATCAGTGGAGGTATGTGTAGTAATTGAACAGTAAATTTAATGGAACTCTAGAACCAGTAAGGAAATCTTGCTCTTACCATAATTACTTCATATGCTTTTCTCTTTTATCTCTGTGTGACAGTATTAAACACAAATTGTGAGTACTGTTTTTTTCTTTTTTGTTTTATTAATGAGTGGCAACATGGATGGTTTTGGGGAAATTTTTTTTGTTTTTGGTAGGGGGTGGGTCAACGGGGCAGATTGAAATAGGAGGCTGTTACTTACCAACTAATTGAGTAGTGTTTAATACTTAAAAAAATCAGTTAAACATAGGGGAGAAATGAATCTTTGCTTATTTTCGAACTCTACATCTTTTAAAGGAAAGTACTTTAATCTGAACATAGAATACCTACTGATTATGAGGTCCCTGACTCTGAAGGAATTAATTTGCAAGGTTTTCAAAAGATAGTAGGATTTAATAATTCACTTACGCTCGGGTTTATGTTTTAATGTGGAGGCACAGTTCTAATGTTTAACATTTTTACTTTTATTTCAGCACCATATGAAGGTGGAGTATGGAAAGTTAGAGTGGATCTTCCTGATAAATACCCTTTCAAATCTCCATCTATAGGTATGTAACTACTCAGTTTCTCTCATTAGAGAGTTTTTTTTTTTTTTTTTTAAAGATTTTATTTATTTATTTGACAGAGAGAGACACAGCGGGAGAGGGAACACAAGCAGGGGGAGTGGGAGAGGGAGAAGCAGGCTCCCACTGAGCAGGGAGCCCGATGCGGGGCTCGATCCCAGGACCCTGAGATCATGACCTGAGCCGAAGGCAGACGCTTAACGGCTGAGCCACCCAGGCGCCCCACATTAGAGAGTTTTGAAAGCAAAGAGAAAAGGGAAAAAAAAAATCCTACATTTTGTGGGAGATAATTCCAGAAATGGTTACTTAACCAAAGCCTAAAAAGGAAAAATTCAGTTAATTAATCAGTGACTTTTTGTGGGACTTCACGTTGTGACAGATGATGAAATATACCCTTTGCATGATTGTAATGATTATAACTAGATTTTCCTGTCAGGGTCAGATTAAACGATCTTAAGGCCCACTGTCTATTCAGGCTAAGCAGTAAAATAATAAACATATCATAAATCTCATTTTAATTTCTAGATTGTTGGAATTAATGTTACATAGTGTTTATTCTAATTCTGTCATTTAAAAATCCTCTCTAGATCCTCCTTTGCTTTTGTTCACTTCAACTGTGGGTACCTAGCAGTGAAATCACCCTTTTCCGCTCTCTCTACTCCTCATCCTTTTAGCCCCCTGAACAGCTGAAGAAAGTAGAGTAGGAGCCTCAGTGGGATTGTATAAAGAGGTACTTTTCTTTCCTCCTTCATCTTCTCTCTGCCCTAATTGGCGATATTATTAACGCATCACCCCCGTTAAGGCCCTGAGTGACAGTTTAGACATTTCAGCATCAGATGCTGTAGAGGTACATCGGATTGAAGGTCGACACCTTTTTAAAGGTTTTGAGATGGTGGAATGGTAGTAACTCAGCTAACTTAAGCCAGGTTTTAAGATTTTCATTCTAAAAGATGAGTCTGAAATATAATAAAATACTGACCAGTTTTAAGAAAGAAGAAAAAAATAAAATTGGAATATGTTATGCCTTCTCAGACAGTGACACTGGACCTCGTGGTCAGAATTGCCAGGGTCCATACATCTTGCTGCTGCTCCGGGCTTGTCTTTGGAACTAACGCCAGGTCTCTTGGCGTTTAGATACCACCCACCCCACCCACCCTCCAACAAAAAGGTTTTTTGTTTCATTGTTTTGTTTTTTAAGGAGGTGGACCAAAGACGTCCTCCGCTTTATATTTTGATTGTAGGCCTCCACATTTCTGTCTAAGATCAGTAATGTGGAGAAGGTAGGATCATCCTCAAATGCCGCAGGTTCTCCCACTATCTGCTACCCTGCTGCTCTCAAGCTTTGCGCTGTACAGAGATTCCTTCTTACGCCAGGAACTCTTGGTGTTCATTTTAAGAATAAGTTGATTTCCTTTTAAGGTCCCTTGGATGATTTTTCTAAGCTCAGGAATGGAGAAGATTTCTTTCTGAATGATTGAATTGGAAATTTCCCCCTTGCTGCAAGGGTCTCTGAGGTGTAGGGTTATCAGCTGCTGCAATAGGAAAGGAGCTGTGAGATAATCCCTGAGTATATCTGACTTAATACCTGTAGGGTTGGGGCAGCGGTCCTTCCCAGTTCATTCCAGAGTGATGGAATGTGGTATTACTCAGCTGGGGGTGGGGGGGTGCTTTTCTGTTACGTTGTGGTTGCCTGTCCCCCGTTGATCCATTCTTTCTATACAGGCATTTGAACTTTTCTGTAGTTGAGTGGTATGATCTTTAAATCTTTACAAATGGAATGTGTAAACCATAAAATTCATTCGAATATATTTCTTATATGTCCATTTGATTAAAGACTAAAAATTGGCATGCTGAATCTAGCTTTAAGCCCTAAATTCCTAGTCAGAAAGAAAACAATATAGCTGTTTAACAGTGAACTATATAGAAAAGCAATTACATATCCTATAGAAATGGATTTATTTCTCAAGCCTTATTAACATATTTTTTTCCAGACAATGTAATTATTTCATCATAACTTTCAAAGTAAACATGTCTAAACTTCAGGCATTGTTTATTTATTCACTAATGACACAACAGAAGCCTATGTACTTTCTTAAATTAATGATGTAATATGAAATTGCTTCGGACAAATGACTAGGCTGATTTAACTTCTTCATAATTTTTCTCTTGCCTTTCTGTGTGCTTTCAGAACTTAGTTATACCTACAGATGTGTACCATCTTCTCTTAGGGAAGTAGATCTAGTTTGTACAAGCTGTGCTTGTTTCCTCCAAAGGAACATTGCATAAGACAGTTATAATCAGTTGTGGGGGGTGACCCATTTTCAGGTCATCAACAATGTAATACTGTTGAATTTGCTTTAAACATTTTGAGAGATAGTGGCTCATTTAGAATAGGCAAGGTTTCCTTTTTTGAGTTGTATGGGTAGTGGTAGAATTATATAGAAGGGCAAGGAGGTGAGATAAACCCAACGTTAAGATTCTTTTTAAATTCTGCCTCTGTAGTATCTAGGCATACCCTTCTTCCTGAGCCAAACTTTGAGCTCTTAAATATTAAGATGTGCAAATTTAGATTAAGCTTCCTTACTGCTTAGATCTTGGAACGTTAATATGTGTGTGTATATGTTTGATCTTTATTTATTGTATAAATGCTCCATATTCTTAGTAGGAATGTAAGAAGGTCCAGGTGACCAAAAATAAAGAAAAATTAAAGTTGTCTCATAATCCTGTCCCTCAATGGATATCATCATTTACATTCTGTTATATGTACTTTAAAACAATTTTCTATGCATATTTCAGTATATATTCATTGCTATTTGACATGCTCGTCTTTTGGGGTATCCTCTAAATAAGCTTTAGAGAGTTTTCAGTAGTTACATGATTGCCTGAGTTATAACTAAAAATAATCCTTTAAAAACAATTTATATAATTATACAGGTTTTGTTTTTTTTTTCAAAATAGCAATAAAGCTATCTCAAATTATCTTTGGGAAGAGAAGGAATATAAACAGACTATTTGCAGAAGGAATACAAAGAGGTTATGAACTTTGTAAATGCCATCATTATTTCAAACATCTTAAGCTGATCTTTTGGCATGTTATATTCTCTTTGAGTATCGTTAGTGATAATGTTTATGAAATCATCTTGATGCTTTGAAGCTGGATATAAGTTTTTGAAATGGCTAAAGGTCATTTAATTTCACAGAATAAGATGAATGGAAAAACTGAGTGACATCAGTTGGAGTGTAAAATGATATATGATTATTAAATTGGCTTAAGTTTAAGGATTATGATTTTCTGGTGAACTGGCCCCAACGGCGCTTTCAAAAGAGAAATTATAAAGCTCCTCTAATCAGTTGTAACATCAGTGAGCTATTCGCATAGCTTCCAGAGAGACTGCTTTGAAATAAATCATATTTGAATCTTTAAGTTCTGATTTATTCAGAAGTTCAGACTTCTATCTTATTCAGAAGCATTCCTGGAATGCTAGTGCTGTGCTGCTGGTGTCCCCAGCTGGGTAGTTAGGAGGGTGTGCTTGATCAGTGGACTGGTGTCAGGAAGGAATGCTCTGGCCCTGGTTTTC
This sequence comes from Phoca vitulina, assembly GCF_004348235.1. NCBI lineage: Eukaryota > Metazoa > Chordata > Mammalia > Carnivora > Phocidae > Phoca > Phoca vitulina. The sequence continues at coordinate 15,633,630 of NW_022589707.1, forward strand.
CTTGACCAAGAAAATGATACTCACCTGAACCATTGTTTCCTTTTCTAGAAAATGAGATAGTAGAATTAAGTGAACTCTGCATGTTTGATATTGACCAATGTATTAGATACTCAGGATAGATGGCATTCTTCCTAGTAATTAGGAAGGTCACAGAAAGCTCTCACTAGTTAGGAGAGAAGACCAACATGAATAAAATACTGCGTGGGCTTTAGTGACAAGATTTCATTGCTTTTGAGGAGAGGTGTGAGTTAGTGCCTCAGTTGGTGAAGAGAGTGTATGGAAGGAGATGGGCTTTTACAAGAAAGATTTTGTTTCATGTTTTGAGAATATAGTTTTTAGAAAGCTTTCAGAGATGTGAAGATGCGCATAAGGACTTTAGAAATAACACTCTTTGAAAATCCCAAGTAATCCCCAGTCCGTGAAGATTCTGTTTTATGCAGAGAAGTTGCTCCAGAGACTGCCATATGCCATACTTCCCCAGGTTGTCTCCAGCATGTGCTCATCTATTAAGAGAATTCTTTTACCAGTCAGAGAAAACACAGACTTGCCGTTGATGTGGGGGTGAAATAAAGATGAGTGATCCCATATACGAAGAGGGTAAATTAGATCAGTTTTGAATAAAAACTTAAAAGTAACCAGTAAGCATAGGATACAGAATGGTTTTATGTCTATTCCAAAAAATGCATATTTTAAAAAGTGGGAGATAGAGGACTTGTCACATTGGCAGGGAAGATGTAGCCAACTTAGCAGTATATGTTGATTGATGAAGATTTTATATCCTTTTAGTGACTTTACTTAAATTCTCTTAAGATTCAGAGATGTGCACTAGGATTAATGTACAAGAGTATGCAAATTGCAGTGTTATTCTTAAAACTTTTATTTTTAAAACTTTGAAACAAACTAAGTGACCCAATAGATAGTAAAGCAGTTAAATTATGGTGTATCTTAATGGAAAAAATGCCTTACAATCATTAAAGGAACACACAGGGATGCCTGGGTGGTTCAGTCAGTTGAGGGTCTGCCTTTGGCTCAGGTCATGATCCCAGGGTCCTGGGATCGAGTCTCACCTTGGGCTCCTTGCTCAGCAGGGAGCCTGCTTCTCCCTCTGCCTGCCGCTCCCCCTGCTTGTGCTCTCTTTCTCTCTGACAAAATCTTTAAAACAAAATAAAATAAAATAAAGGAACACACAGGAAAATGGTAACCTTCTATAGTGTAACTTGTAATTTTTTCATGAAATTCCAGGTGTGAATGCCAAAACATTGATACAGTTATCCATGGCTGTTAAGGGGATTAAAAACACTTTTCTATAATTTCTAAATACTCTACAATAAGTTTCTTTATAGAAGGATATATTTTTAAACATATGGCAAATGCATAACTTTCGAATGTCCTGTCTACATCTTTGTCTGGGTCGACCCTTTTCCTGTCCTTTGTTCTGGAAAGCCATTAAGCTTATCCTTGGCTAGGATTCTCACCTGGTAGCTTGCTAAGGGCCTGCTGGCCCTCGTGTTTCTCACCAGTTTCCTTTCTTTTTCCTTTCAGATTTAATGATGTGTGTGTGTAAGGGTACAGACTGTTCTCTTCCCTTTGTTTTTCTGCTTGCGATTTAGTTTATTCCATCTTGGGCACTATCTTTACACCTTTACATGTAACTGTTCTTCACTCCTTTTCTTCAGACCTCTTGTTCCTTCTCTTGGGTTGCTGCCTCTGGCAGTTCTTACCTACTCCTCTTTTTAGTCTGACTCTTCCACTCGTGTTCCCCCTTGCTCCATTTTCTCTTCATATGAACCAAAAAAGGTCCTTGTTCATAGCTAATAAGTAATAATAATACTTTCAATAAACCTAAGCCCAGGGGGAAAATTATGTCTTCTAATAAAATACAGACATAAAATACTAGATTTAAGGCTTCCAGCCTCTAAAGGCCTTGAAAATTCCTTGAAGTCTCCCTTCGGGATCTACAATAGTCTCCATCACACCATAGCTACTTTACTTAAACACTAGCGTTCAAGAGAAAATTAAGGATTTGTCATTTTATCTTATTTTAAATGATTACTGGGTAGTATATTAATAGAACTGCATTTGACTAATTTCAGATAGAACTATAGAGTATTTTAGAATCTTTTGTAAATAACCTTAACCTTTCCTTAGTGTGGGAACTCTGTCACCACTTATACTTTTTTTCATTTATACTTCTTAAAAATAGAAAACTATGTTGTAAGATCCAGCTAACAAGTCTCGAAACTAACTTTTGAAATACTGCCTATGTACATCTCCACGTTAACAGTGAGGAAGACTCTCTCCCAGGAGAAGGCTGCATGCATTGTGCATCTGGATTGAAATTTGATGATACGGCAGAGTGAGAGGAATGGTTCGTTGAGAACAAGATTCTGGAGGGACTGTTTAATAGTTTGCTTAATGTTGATAAAATGGCCAGGGGAAAAAACCACACTCATTCTGCAATGGAATTTGCTGCCAATGGCGTATAGCAAGAGCTACCAAACCATATGAGTAGATGGAGACAAAATGGAAAGGTCATGGACAATAGCAATAGCTGGAATGCTATGCTGAGCTCTACCAGTGGCCCTTACGGTTAGGTCAGCTATCCTCTAAATAGAATAGCTTAGATCTTCCTGTTTTAAGGAAACTAGATTAGATAACTTGTCAGAGTACCTTCGAAGTCTCGCAGTCTGTCAGAGGTTCGTAATTAGAAGATACTCTGATATCTTGTGCCAGCAATTGAGGAAGGTGATTTAACCTTTTTCATTGTCAGAATAGCAGACACTTCTAGCATTATAAATTTTTAATTCACTATTGCCAGAAATTACCTCACAATATTTTTGGAATGGAATTTTATGGTATGACTAAACTATAGAGTATAGAATGTTTACCATTTTACTTTGTGTCTACCTAGATGGAAACATTGTACAATTACCTCCTCAGGGGTGTTGTCGGGGTGGACCAGGATTTGGGGTAGGGTATGTCATTTCTGAAAGGTTTGGGGTTAGTCATTTAAGAGAGGCCTGTTTGGGGCGCCTAGGTGGCTCAGTTGGTTAAGCGACTGCCTTCGGCTCAGGTCATGATCCTGGAGTCCCGGGATCGAGTCCCGCATCGGGCTCCCTGCTCGGCAGGGAGTCTGCTTCTCCCTCTCCCACTCCCCCCTCTTGTGCTCGCTCTCTCTCTCATTCTCTCTCTCAAATAAAAAAAAAAAAAAAAAAAGAGAGGCCTGTTTGGACCATTATATTTCCACAAATAGAATGAATTCTTAGACTGAGGAAGCAAAATTCCATTCAGATCACCTCTATATTTCTCTAGTTTCATGACTTCGGTTTTGAATTTAGTTTCTGTCTCAGTTATATAATTGCTACTTTGTAGTGATCTATAGCTTTTGAATTCCAGTAGAGAGAAACAAGGTTATAGTAGGAAAGTTTTGTAAAAGTTTTTTTGTTGTTGTTTAGATAATGCTATGAGAATGTAAGCCATTGTTAAAAGTTCCCTTTTTACTGCTGTTCTGAAAATGAAATTTTTCAGGATAGTTTTTTTTTTTAGAGTGTATCTGGCAGCTGAAGCAGAACCTACTTTCTCAGAATATGGATACATTTTACACCATTTCTTCTAATCAGCCTCACAAATTTATTAGGTACCAGCTGTGTGCAGGACATTATTCTAGGTGCTAGAGATACAGAGGTGAACAGATTGCTCTCTTGACCCTTACATTCTTTGAGGAAAAAAGATAAAGCAAAAATTTAAAATATCTGATAGCTTTATAGAGAATTGATGTGATGAAATTGACATAATAGCTACTTTAGATTAGGTGTTCAGGAAGGGCTTCTCTGACAAAGTAAATTTAAGCTTGAGGTTTAAGTGAAAAGGGAAAAATAAGCCAGCCCTCTTCTTTAAGATCAGGGAGGAGAGCATTGCAAGCAGAAGAAATTGTGAGGACAAAGGCCCTGAGGCAGATAGGAGCTTAGCATGCACAAGGAAGAAAGAAGGACGGGTAAACAGTGAAATAGGAGATAGGGTCCAAGTGGCAGGCAGGGTGAGCTCCTGTAGGGCTTTGTAGGCCAGGTTAAAGGCTTGAATTTGATTTTTAATGCAATGGAAAAATCATTGAAAGGTTTTAAGCAGGTTTTAATGATCACTCTATTATTGTGGGAGAAGAGTAGAAATACTGGTGGTTTGGATCAGGGTGCCAACATTGAGAAACTCTGGTGTCTGGAATACATTGCTTTGAAGAAGTTTGGCTGTATGAAGGAAAGCACACAAATGGGGGGAGATAAAAGGAAGGTTTTATTTTTTACCTCTGAAATGGGAAACTCTGAAGGATGTTGATGTGCTTGTTGTAGGGAGTTGTCTAGAAAAGAGGGAAATCTTGGTGATGCTGGGGATCAGGAGGAAGATTGAAGGTACAGTGCCTTTGAGATGTTAGAGAGGACAAGATCAGAACACAAATGGAGGACTTGTGTTGGGAAGACCTTAAGCATTTGAGTGAACTGTTGAGGCAGGAAAAGTGAGCACGTGTGCTGGGAGGATTTTGATGGGAAAAAGGAGGAATCCTGTCCATTGGCTCCCGTTTTCTCAAAGAAAATGGGCAGGGTTTTTAAGTCAGAGTGAGAAATGGAGGAGCAAAGGGAACGGGAGATTTGCAGAATAATGGTAAAATGCACAAGTCATGGGAGAACGGGGACCAGGCCACTAGTGAAGGGAGAAAGGAGAATTACCGGTGATGTTGAATCCACAAAAGGTAATTGAGCATACTTTTTAAAGTTGGTGCGTACACTGTGTCTCTCCTCCCTGCTAGCCCAGTAGATACAAACTCCATGAAGGCAGTCCCTGGGTCTGTTCTACTGATACTCTTTCTCCCCACCTCAGGGTCTGATAACATTGCCTGCTCTGTATTGAGGTGAGGGTGTGAGCAAGTGAACGAAGGAGTGTTCAGTGGCGCCTTCAAGTCCAAGGACAGCGGATGTGAATGATGGGTTTCCTCCTGTTGTAGATGGGCGTTTTGGAGGGGAGAGGGCACAGGATTTGCAGAGGGTTGTTAAAAAGCGATGATGGCGATAGCTCTTAAATCTTAAACTAAGCAAGGAGAGGGGTGAAGATAGGAGGACTGGTAGGCGGGAAGAAAAGGGAGGGTCAGGAGTGTGGTGGGCAGAAGGTGCTGTGATTTTGGAGGTGAAGCTGTTTGTAAGATGACAACGTTCAAGGCATGTCCTGGCAGTGTGAATGAGATGTGATAGAGGAAAGGTACACTGAGGAGAAGCTTCGGGAACTGAGAGGACAGGGTGTGAGGAGTGTGGTCTGTATGGGTGATAGCTCTTAAAATGACGAGAGAGAGACTTGGGGGCCAGGTGCTGAAGTTTCAGTGATGGAAGAAGCTAGTGGTTAAATTGGCCCTATTAACGGAAAAACCCCTGTTCACGTCTGTAATATATAAATTCATTCACCTTCATCTTGCTATTAGCCAGAATAAAAATAGTAGTGCGCTTTCCCTCCCCCAGGCCACCTCTAAGGAGAGCCTTGCCCCTGTACAATCTTGCTTCTGTCAGAAGATTTGTCCATTTCCTTCTTGAAGCTGGCTTATGTCAGTTTTAATTCTGCCTTTGGCGATTCATTATTATATAATCTTTCCATTTGCTATATAAAAATTCCACCTAACTTGCTCTTTAGATTAGTTCCTACTTTAATTATAGTAGGTGACCTCTAGCTTTTGAGCTGGTTATTAATTTTGACATCTTTTTGGCATTAACTCCATTCCTTCTTTTTTTGGATGGTTATAATGAAAACATGTGTTCTTGGCTTCCTCTTTCTTTAGTTAAACTGTGATTCTTCTAAAAACAAATAAGAGTGATGTCTTAGTTCCCTTTGAAAAGCTTGTTCACCACAATTTAAGATTTGTTTCATATTTCTGGTGTTGTGAAAACCATATTGCTAGAAGGAATGTCACAGATTATATCACCCAGTTGCCTTATTTTAAGGATAGTAAAAATGAGGCTCAGGAAGGTGGAGATAAATCACTACTAACTAGTTGCAGAATCTGCCTTCTGGTTTCCAGTCTAGTGTTTTGCCCCCATCCCAAATGCAATTAGAACGGTCTTTTTAGTACTAAATGTTACAGTAACTGTATTTGCTATTTCTAGTGTGATGGGGTTGTAGGAAGCCTAATATCCAGTAATCAACACAGCCTCTAATGCTCTGGACAGTTGGCTAAAGGGTTCAGAGAGGAGTAGGCAGGGGCAGATATTTTCATTCTTAGGATGAGGAAAGTGAGATGAAGTTGCTTACCTGAGCTCATGAAGCTAATGGTAACCTTGAGTGCTTACTGTGGGCCGGTTGCCGGTCAATTGCAGTACATAGATTCGTTTACTCTTCATAACAGCCCTGTGATGTGTAGATACCAGTATTAACCTAAATTGATCTAGCTTTATGAAGAAAGAAGCAAAGGCAAAGAGATTCAGTAACTCTTAACTTTCCCAAGGCTCACAGAGTAGATCTTAGGCAGTCTGACTGGAGCCTGATCTTCTAACCACGACTTTGTTTACTAAGAGTGGCCACGTGTGTTCTATACTTTACTGCCTCTGACCATGAGAATAAATACTGCCTGATTCAGACAGTGGTTTTAAGAATGATCAGAAGAGTGAAAGATAAATTGTGGAGAAAGGACAGAGATTAAATATCTGTCAAAAATGAAACTACAGGAGAGTAGATTTAAGGCTGCAGGTTTTGGTAATCTGCTAGGTTGGTAGCAGGGTTAGGCTGTTGAAGGATAACACTTCACCTTTTCTTAGTTATAAATGAACTTTTCTTATCCATCCAGCCCATTCCTCAGATTCCATATTATCAGAGAGAAAGGAAGAAACAGAAAAGAAGGACCCCTTGTTGAGTTTAGATCTCCTGAACACACACAGGATCAGTTCAGAAGTTCCCATGACACAGGGCATTGAGAGTGAGCTCCTTGCTTGGTTCCTCACCCAAGAAGAGACCGGCCCAGGTCCATCTCTCCTGAGTAGGAAAGGCTCAGCTCTCTGAAGAGACTTCTGCCCGGGTGCAGGCTGCCACGGGCTGGGCCTAGCTGTCTGAGGTAAGATGAAAATCTCTCTGAGCATGTGCTCATGCACAAAGCTGACAGGATGGCTGTCGCTGGTGAAGCTGGCGGCATCCCCACCCCCTTTTTAGCCGAAACATCCCAACCCTGGTCACCTCCTGCATGCTAGGAATGGAGATTCAAGTTATTACCCTTAAAAAACGTATAGTCTGAGATACTACTGCTAGGGGCGATAAGATTCGATCTTTAATAAATATATTTTGAACAATTATATCTACTTTAAAAAATAGAATTAATGAGTTTGCTTCTGAATAGTCTACTTTATATGGGCATCTATTGTGAAGATGGAATATCAGAATAATTGAATGTATTCACTTACCATTTTCTCAAAGGAATTCATAAACTTTTAATTAAATTGCATCAGCCACAACTGCCTCAACCATCTTCAGTCCAAGCTCATTTTACCCCTGGGATAGAGCTAACCATTTTTGCCTTTGGTGCTTTTCATCTACTTACCTTAGGGTAGATTTACCTTGTTTCATGAGTCGCTTGTTTAACTTTTCATTTCACAAGATTATTCTGAAGGAAATTTTTGTATTGATAACTGGCCCTAGGTATTTCATTCTGTCCACAAATTTGATCATTAAAAATATCCTGACAAGTAAAACAAAGGTGATGATATTTTGCCCCTTTTATTTACATATTGACCCCAATATCAGAAGTTACTCGAAAGCGGGTACAACTTTGTACAGATCTCTTCCTGGGATTAGACACAGAAACAGGCTGAAATAAAAACCAGTTTTTTGCATGACTCGGCATGATGTTACTTTTCTCTATTAGCCTATGGGTCAAAAGATTTGTTATTCTAGAACAGTTGAGTATTGGAGTGTAACAAGCAAAAGCATGGCACATTTTTCTATTTTTAATAATCTGTTCTTTTATTTTTTAAAATAAGTAGTTTTTTTAAACCTCAACTAAGCATGATTTGGATTCCTCCTCCAGGGTTATGTATCACCTGATCCCCTTCTGCTGAAAGATAGAGAACAGAGGTGGTGAACTTATTAGCTAAACCTTTGTTCCTAATGTCCTCCCTTTTATAAGTGCCTGAGTCATGCCAGAGAATAATTGTCTAAAAGAGTTGAAGGAGTTCTGAATTTTATCTGGTCAAATCACTGAAATATATATATGATTAGAAAATGTCTGGTAGTGAATAAAATCTTAAATCATGTAGATTAAAAATGACTTGCTGCTTCCACTTATCGTGTTTTCATAAAAGCAGTTTTCAAAATATGTTTTCTTAAAATAGCTTCAAAATAGTTCGTGGTTGAATGGAAACGAGTGTTGGGAAAATTCTCTTGTTGCAGACGTATTCATTAGTGTGGTGATAGCATTGCCAAAAGGAAGGAAAACATGCCAGGGCAAACACGCTCAGTCCTGAGAATGTTCCCTCTCTGAATTCCTAGCCTGTTCTTTCTCCGTCTCCTCCCGTCCTTGTCCAAAGTGCCATTGTTGCCATCGTTATCCAGAATGTAAGTGGCTTTGCCAGAAATGCTCCCCACAGCTTGCTCAAGAGCAAATGTAAAGGAGATACACTCTTTCTGTTTATTTGCTTTGGGTATTTTTCTAACAGTTGAAAAAGCCTGGTATAGGAAGAGATCATTGTCGTTTGGAGATTGTTTTTTGGGTAGAATTGGTCTGGCTGAATTTGTTCCTCAAAGGCAAGGTTATAAACTCTGTCTCTGCCAACTCTGGAATAGTCTGTGGATTTTGTGTCTCGTCGTGGTACTTTAGCATGTTGTTAGCTTTGTATTATATGCTCCAGAATATTTCTGTGCCTAAAAATATGCCTTGCAGAATTAATTTCCTTTATGGACTTAACTATTGGGCATTTCCCCCAAAGTCCTCTGTTGTCAGAGCTCTGGCCATTGTTATTAAATCCTGGATTGTTAGAGCTAATAGTCCCTTTATTAACAGAATAAGAGTGGAGATTTTGGAGATCATACAGTCCAGCTATTTTCATGTAAAGACATAGGCCCACAGAAGTGAAGCGATCTAGCCAAGGCCTGCAGTTAATAGCAGGGTTGGGACCAAAACTCAAGTCCCTTTTAATACTTTTCTCTTTCCAGTTTGATTTTGCCCTCTGTCTCAGAGCTCAGATGATGTTTTATACTTAGCAGGGGCACTGGGGACTGGGCTCCAACCCATTTGTTACTAAGACTGTGTTTACCAAGTTCTTTTTGGCGCTCTCTGTTATGTACTCTTGGATTCAACCAAGCCAAAATCTTGACTTAATTGAAAACAGTGTGGAAACTGTATTGATTCCAAATGTAATCTCCAGGCCTTGTACCAGGAGGGAGGCACCTTAATATTTCAGAGACCGTTTTGGTAAACATTTAAAGCTCTTCTGACCCTAGCTGTATTCTTGACTTAACACCTTTGAGGTTCCCTGCGACATCAGATTGTTGAAGCTTCATTCTTACCGTAGGAGAGACAGCCCACTTCATTTTGCTCCAGACCTTCGTTTTTTCCCCAGCACTGAGGTGCTGTGACCCGATTGAGCTGTTTCCATCTTCACCTTTTTTTTTTTTTTTTTTTTTTTTAAGGAGATAAGGCTTTTGTTAAAACAAAAATCTTAAAGAGGGATTGTATGTATCATTGCTCTAGCTAAGTCTCTGGCTTCCCACCTCAGAATGATTCAAAATCCATAGCCTTAGAAGGGCCCACAAATGCTCATCACCTCTCTGACCTCACTTCTAGGCTTCTCCTTACTCACTGCGCTTCAGCCTCACCAGGCTCTCTGCTGGTCTTCAAACATTTCAAGCAAACTCCTGATACATTTTGAACTTGGCTGTTCATGTTGTATAGACACTCTTCCCCTAGATACTGAATGATTCCTCCCTTGCCTCCTTAGAATCGACACCTTCTCCATAAGGCCCTCCCTGACCATCCCATTTAAAACTGCAGCCCCCACCCCAGCATTCCTATCCAGAGTCCCCTTCACTGGGTTTTTCTCCGTAACACTTGGCACCTTCTAGCATAGCACTTCTGTCTTCAAAGAGCTCTCAAAGAGCTCTCCAGGTGCTTCTTAACCTTTAGCATTGGGGACCTCTGCCATAGATGTTGCTTGACTAGGTGTTAACGCTTGAGACATCTAGCAGAAGCAGGATTTTAAGCATCAAGAATGAATTTTAAGTTCTTGTGTCCTCAAGCCAAAGTACTTTCTGTATAATAGAATGAGTCTCTTGAATTAAACCATCTAGTGGCTAAACATTAGTGTTTCCCACTCATCAGGAAGTTTCTTGGCAGTTGTGATTAGCAATATATTCCTATATGTAACTGATCTTGAAGATCACATGCCTTAAAACCTGAAGATCTTTCGTGTTTGTTTGTTCGTTTGTTTTGGTAATGAATTTACTTAAACAGGAGTGAGATTTGAGATCAGATAAAATAGTTGATTTTCCTTAAAATGGTTCAGCATTAGATAACCTATGTATAATTAGGTCTGTTCTAGAATGTTTGCTACTGTTTATAATTTTTTAACTTACACAATGTAGAAATTTTGGAAAGTCAGAGTAATATTAATGCGGGAGTCTCTCAGAGTTGACTACTGTTGACACTTGGTTGTTTCCTTCTAGCTTTTTTACATTGCTGTGATCCCACTTCTGGTATGGGATTGGCGAGTGGAGTGGTGATGTGATTTGAAAAGAGTAATGGAGAAAATATTCCCACCATGAAGAACTAACCACTGTTAACAGTTGTATATGTTTGCTTCTAGTACACACTTAAAAAGAGCAAATAATATACAAGCACATTACCTCTTTTTAAAAGGAATATAGTGTTATAGATTCTTCTTTAATCACCATTCCCATTCTGTTCCCCATTCCCACCATGACCTTGACCCTGCACCCTCACTGAAATAATTAATTACTTCGGTAAGTTTGGTATATGTTGGTCCAGTACAGTTTTCTGTACTTTTGTTACCATAGAGATAGGTAGTGTTGCTTTTAGTTTATCTAAATGGTATCATACTGTAAATATCATTCTGCAACTTTTTTTTTTCTCCCCTCAGCTATGGGTCTATCCAAATTGATACTTACCTAGTTCATTACTTTGGCTGTATAGGACTCCCAGTATATGGATGTACTATAGTTTCTCCAGTCCCTTTTGATAGGATTGCATTTGGTTCTTGGCTTTTAAAAATAATGCTGGAACAAATATCCTCATGGTTCTTCCTGGATACATTTATTAGTGTTTTTCTAAAGTCATATAGAATTGTTATCCTCTTAACATTTATATTGGCTTAGTTTAATCTCTTCAATAAGCACTATACTTCCTAAATCTAGACTTGGAAGCATCTTATTTCCTTAATGAAAAATTAATATGAAATAGTAATTAGACACAAGGCATTTCTTTTTGCATCAGAGTAATTTAAACATTGCATGGGCTCTCTTGATAGAGAAAACATGAAGCTATTTCAACACAAAAGATTAAAAAACAAAAATTAGAAGCATAGTTAGTATTGGAGTGACTAGAGCAAGCAAAGACTAGAATACCCGGGATTTTGTATTCTTGTATCTGTTTCCTAAGTGTAGAGAAGTTTCTTAGATTGTCCGAGATGACCTTTGTCGAAACTCATCCTTGAGGATCCTCCTCCAGTGCCCCTTCTCTGCATTTTTCCTGATACCTTCCTCTTTCCCTTCTCATGCCCTCCATTATGTCAGTTCTTTGTGCTCACTGTACTTACTGCCTTGTGTCTTGTCCTGCTGCCGCAGTGACCTAGAGAATAACGTACTGCCTGACTTACCTAGTGCCCTGAGCAAGCACAGTGCCTGGCAAACAGGTGTGGACCAAGTATATTTTGAGTGAAGGAAAGAGAAACGTGAGGTGGGGGCGGGGGGTAAGAGAGGGTGGGATTGGGAGGGACATAGTGATGGTCACTTTAGTAGGGAACTTTATTGAAAGTGTGAAACAGAATAAGGAAGTCTTGAAATGAGATAAGGATGATAAAATGACATCTCTGACAGCGGACCTCTGCTTTAGCATATTGTCATTTGCATAAATACAAACTGATTAAATCACTGATTCTAATTAAAGAAAAAATTATTTTCTCCTTGGAATTTAAGTGTCAGTATGTTTGTTAAAGTCTAGGGATGCCTGGCTGGCTCAGTCAGTAGAGCATGCGACCCTTGATCTCAGGGTTGTGAGTTCAAGCACCACATTGGGCATGGAGATTATACTTAAAAATAAAATCTTTAGGGGCGCCTGGGCGGCTCAGTCGTTAAGCGTCTGCCTTTGGCTCAGGTCATGATCCCAGGGTCCTGGGATCGAGCCCCGCATCGGGCTCCCTGCTCGGTGGGAAGCCTGCTTCTCCCTCTCCCACTCCCCCTGCTTGTGTTCCCTCTCTCGCTGTGTCTCTCTCTGTCAAATAAATAAAATCTTCAAAAATAAATAAAATCTTGGGGCGCCTGGGTGGCTCAGTCGTTAGGCGTCTGCCTTCGGCTCGGGTCATGGTCCCAGGGTCCTGGGATCGAGCCCCTCATTGGGCTCCCTGCTCAGCGGGAAGCCTGCTTCTCCCTCTCCCACTCCCCCTGCTTGTGTTCCCTCTCTTGCTGTGTCTCTCTCTGTCAAACAAATAAATAAAATCTTTAAAAAAAAATAAATAAAATAAATAAAATCTTTAAAATATATATATATTTGTTAAAGTCTCTTTATTTTTCTAGGAATAAATCAAAAAACTTGAATCCCTGACAGATATAGCCATCTGACAGATTTTTTTTTTTTAACTCCTTGCCTCATTTCTTGGTTGCCCCAATTTTAATCAAAACTGGGTTTCCTGGAATGAGTAGACTAAAGTTAAAGGAAATATTTTGGTCACTGTTCTTATGAAATCCTTTGTGGTTTGGAAGCGGTGCTCCTTTAGTGTTTCAACAGCTTCATTCATGTTCCGCACGCAGTGTAGCAGTGTGATACCAGTAACTGAGCTTCAGAAGGAGAAGTTCAAATGCAGAACCTCTAAATTTAGAGATTGAACAATAAAACCTTTAGGAGGGAAGTCAGAGTAGCCTTCTTAACTTTCTGATAAAAGTAATCGGCACTAGCTATAACCCATTTAGTACTACAAATTTTCTTGGCAAGTACCTTCATAGCTCAGAAAAGATTCTCTTGATTATTTTGTATATAAGAAGCTGCGTTGCTCTCAAAGTTTGCTCATTTTTCAAATAGAACTCTGATGTGTTTTAAGTAATTAACACTGTCAGGAGAATATATAGTCTTACCAGTAACCAAACATCTAAGTTAAAAATAATGAGTTATGGGTATCATCAACTTTTTCCAATACTGAAATTGTTTCCACTACTGAAATACTTAAAAAACGAATTGTTCTCTGGACACTTTTTTGCTGCTAATTAACATTTCTTTTTACAGGATTCATGAATAAAATTTTCCATCCCAACATTGATGAAGCGTAAGTAACTATTTAAAAATGTTAAATCTTAGCAGCAACTGCTCTTATTAGCGTTCATCTCTCTCTCTCTCCATTATTAAAAAAAGTCTCAATTATCTTTTTGGATTTTATCAACAGAGAGGACTGTATGGTCACTTAAACTATGGAGTTCCAGGGTTATTGATACTCTACCACTTAGTGCAAACCCTGCTGTTGGGTTGCTTAGTTTTTCCACTGCCGTGAGTGGGTCCTTCATTTCCTGCGATACCTAGCTAGCGTTTGTAATATTCCACATCTCCGTTCTCTTTGTATGGACACAATTCAGAGACCAGTTTTCTGTATACAGAATTACTATTTTCAGCCCTTAAAGTGTTTCTTAGTTCTTGAGAGTAAAGCAAACATGAATGGCTGTAGTTTTATTTCAGTTAATGAATCTACCCTTTCTTTCCTTCTAATATTTTATTAGTGATACTTTAAGATGTGCCTCCTATCACATACTTCCGATGCTGTTTGCAATACATGATTTTTTTCTGTGGTTTTTCCTTGTCACGGCACTAAATTCTGCTGTTACACACATACACATGAGGTATTCTGAACTCTTTGAGTGGGTTGTACACACATATCATGCCCCGTTGTCCTTTTATACTTCTGTGTATCAGTCATCCTAACAACAAGGATGTTTTGTTACGTAACTACAGTATAGTCGTCTGATTCAGGAACTGAATATCAATACAGTACTTTTTAGTCTACTGCCACATTACAGCAGTGTACCTTTTTGGCACTTTTTTTCCCCCGCTCAGTGAAGGATCAGCCCAGGACCATGTATTGCATTTACTTGTCACGTTTCTTTAAACTACTTTAATCTGGAATAGTTCCTCAGCTTTTTTAACGTTGACATTTTTAAAAGAATATGGATCAGTTATTTTAAAGACCGTCCCTCAGTTTGGGGTTGTCTGGTGTTTCCTCATTAGATCCAGAGGATGCACTTCAGGCCAGAAAACCACAAAGTGTGATTGTACCCTCGGGGTCCTGGGGAGACACACAGGTGTGTCTCCCACCCCACCCCCACCCCCCCGCCCCGGTCAGTGTGAATTCTCATGAAGGTGTTGTCTGGTCTCTCCATTGTGTAGTTGTGGGTTTTTCCTTTCACTCTCTTAAGGAGGCACTAACGCTGTAAATATTCTGCTCCTCATACTTTTCCTTCCCTAACTGGGATTCTTTTTCTTTTCTTTTCTTTTCTTTTCTTTTCCTTTCCTTTCCTTTTTCCTTTTTCCTTTTTCCTTTTTCCTTTTTCCTTTTCCCTTTTCCCTTTTCCCTTTTCCCTTTTCCCTTCCTTTTCTTTCTTTCTTTCTTTCTTTCTTTCTTTCTTTCTTTCTTTCTTTCTTTCTTTCTTTCTTAATGATCTGTTAAAGGTACTTTTCTTGATAAATAAAATTAGTTGCCAGATACATGCGACTAGATTTCTTAATTTTTTAAAAAATGCCATTCTTTCCATCTGTTTCAGGTCAGGAACTGTGTGTCTAGATGTAATTAATCAAACTTGGACAGCTCTCTATGGTGAGTTTGGCCATGGAATATTTTTTAGAGATGTTGAGACACTGCCTAAAAAATGTTGTTTGGTTTTTCTTCTCTGGTTTAAGATTTTTTGTTGGGAATGGGAAGGGATGATGAGGGCCTGGATGGGAAAGTTTGATCAGTGAAAAAAGTATTTTCTCTCAAGTACAAACTTTGATTTAGCGGTGGAAGTTTAAAATAATCTTGTGAGATTCTGAACTTAAGGTATAGTGATATACAATACACATGTAAACATTGTATATGTGTATGTATTCAGAAGCACACTATATACCTGTTTACTTGTAATAACTTTGAATTTTGGAAAAACTCCTAGGAATGTCCCTGTGAAATGAGATGGTGTATTAAGAGGTTTGGGGAGTCTTCTGCTTTTGAAGCCCAAAGAATAATTTAGCCTTGCCTCAGTGCTGAAAACAACATCTCCTCTCTCATGATGAATCACAATACATCATGATACAATGCTAAGAATCACAGAGAAATGTAAGGAATATCAGGCCTTCTCTCCCTGAGCCTGTAACTTGGTTGGGGAGCTAAAAATATTTTGAGATATACTTAATTAGGGATACAACAAACCAATCTGTATTCCCCCACATGTCCAAGTTCTCAGGCATCACTGACTCTGCTCTCATGCCCCCACCCCATGAGGCTTCCCCTGATGCTCCAGCTGCAAGCGATCTCCACACACTCCTACATTTTATTTCCCTTTTTTGTGGCCCACTTTTACTTTGTACCTGTGTGTGTTGTTCATGCCTACCTTTTTGTGCCACTAGATGATTTCCTGCCTTAGAGGTCACCAGGGTGCATGTCTCTAGGTCCCAGCACTTCCTTATACAGCACCTTGTACCCATGTGTGGTGAAAGAATGGGAGGTGCACATAATAAACGGCTGCCAAGAGGTCCAAGAAGATCACTTTAGGCAGGGCTTAACCAGAGGTGACCTTTCTTACTGAACAATTGTGAGAAATCTTATTCCAGCCATAATCTGCAAGCCACCTTGCCAGACATGCCTGTACTAGGTGCAGGAGACACGGGGGAATGCTGGTCACCGGCAGTGCACGGTTAAAACGTGCTTTGCTTTGTTTTTTTCCTCCCGATTCTCCCATTCAAAAATTATTTCCTCTGCCTGGAGTTATCTTCCTTGGTCTTTGTATGGCTGGGCACCTTCTTTTCTCACCTCAGACATCTGTCAAAGAAGCCTCCTTTCCTAGATACTCCATGTAAAACAACATTCCTCCACAGCATAGCACCCTGTTTGAAAACCAGCATGTATTGTTTATCTTGTCTTACTAGATTGTAAGCTCCACCGGAGCAGGGAGTGAGTGAGTGAGTGAGTGTGTGTGTGTGTGTGTGTGTGTGTACACGTAGACAGGTAATGACTGAATTAATGATGCCTAGTATTGTTAAACATGAGAATTTTAGGGATATGACAGCTTATAAGGAGATGAGGCAACAAGAAGGAACATATACTCTGAGGCTGGTTAAATGGATTCCTTTTAAGATTTTTTTTGGTAAAAATGTCTCATGGCAGGCTGCCTGGAATAGCTGATGTAATGATGTATTTTCTTAAACTGCATTCACATTTTAGAAATGTACATAACAAAATACTGTGAGCTGGTTCCAGTTACAGTAAAGTAAATTGGACTTCAACTAATTCTTTTACTGTTGACCAGAAGAGCTTTGTGGAAGAGATTTTTGCTGATTCTCAAGTACTTCACATCTCAGAAACAGATTTTTAAAAATAACAGCTTATTGAATTATAATTCACATACATTAAATTCACCTATTTAAAGCATGTAATTTGATGGTTTTTAAAAGCAAACTCAGTTGTGTACAACTATTACCACATTTTCATCATAGAAGATTTTCTTCACCTTAAAAAAAATCCCTTAGCTATCACCCCCTCATCCCCAACCCTAGGCAATGACTGATCTACTTTTTGTCTCTATAGATTTGCCTATTCTGGAATTTTTCATGATGGAATATATAATATGTGGTCTATTGTGACTGGTTTTTTTCAGTTCCCGTCATGTTTTCAAGATTCATCACGTTGTAGCATGAATCAGTACTTCATACCTTGTATGGCCAGATAATAGTGCATTTTACAGCTATCACATTTTTATCCATTTGTCAGTTGATGGACAGTTAGGTTGTTTCTACCTTTTGGCTGTTTTGAATAGTTTCTATGTGGATGTACGTTTTCATTTCTCTTGGGTGTCTACCTAGGGGTAGAATTGCTGGGTGACATGGTAACTCTCTGGTCAACCATTTGAGGAACTGACAGACTGTTTTCCAAAGTGGTTGTACCATTTTACTTTCCTGCCAGCGGGTATGTGAGGTTCAGAAGAGACTTGAAGGCAGAAGCCCACATGACTTAAGATTTCTTAATTTTTTATTTTTTTTATTTTTAAAAAAGATTTTATTTATTTATTTATTTGACAGAGACACATACAGCGAGAGAGGGAACAGAAGCAGGGGGAGTAGGAGAGGGAGAAGCAGGCTGCCCGCTGAGCAGGGAGCCCGATGCGGGGCTCGATCCCAGGACCCTGGGATCATGACCTGAGCCGAAGGCAGATGCTTAACGACCGAGCCACCCAGGCGCCCCGACTTAAGATTTCTTTCTTTTTTTTTTTTTTAAAGATTTTTTCTTTATTTATTCATGAGAGACAGAGAGAGAGAGGCAGAGGGAGAAGCAGGCTCCCAAGGAGCAGGGAGCCCGATGCGGGACTCGATCCCAGGACCCTGGGATCATGACCTGAGCCGAAGGCAGACGCTTAACCGTCTGAGCCACCCAGGCGCCCCCGACTTAAGATTTCTTAAGATTTCATCACATCTAGGGGCATCTGAGTGGCTCGGTCATTAAGCCTTCGGCTCAGGTCATGATCGCAGGGTCCTGGGATCGAGCCCCACATCGGGCTCCCTGCTCAGCGGGAAGCCTGCTTCTCCCTCTCCCACTCCCCCTGTTTCTGTTCCCTCTCTCATTGTCTTTCTCTCGGTCAAATAAATAAAAAATCTAAAAGATTTCATCAAATCAATAAAATGTTAGGAAAGCATTGCTTTGTAAAGCACTTAGTAACAAGGATTAAATCACATTGGTCAAAGTGAACTTTTATTTCCCTATTACATGTGTAGGAGTTATCATTCAGTGTTCCGTAATATGTAAACATGGACAACACTAACATTGTAGGTAAGTGCAGGAACCCAAGGAGTATTTTGAGAGTGTAGTCAAAAATATACTCATGGGCCACCTGGGTGGCTCAGTCAGTTAAACGGCTGACTGTTGATCTCAGGGTCGTGAGTTCAAGCCCTATATCCACGCTGAGTGTGGAGCCTACTTAAAATATACTCAACATGGGAGAACTGTTTTTGACATTTTGCTCAAACCCAAACTCTACTACTGAAGAAAATTCATTTTTTTCATGGAAAGTTTTAGAACAGGTAATTGATACAAAAAGTACACAGAAATGGTTGGTACAGATGACCTTGAAGTTTGTTTGTTTAATATTTTTATTTATTTGAGAGAGAGAGAGAGAGAACAGAGGGAGAGTAGGAGGGAGAAGCAGACTCCCATGGAGCAGGGAGCCCGATGTGGGACTCGATCCCAGGACCCTGCGATCATGACCTGAGCCCAAAGGCAGCCTCTCAACAGATTGAGCCACTCAGGTGCCCCTGACATTGAAGTTTCTTCTGGACTTCCCTGATCCTGAGATCAAAACTGAATTTTTATTGCAAACTAGCCTCTGGCATTGAAGGTTAATCTATAATTGGTGAATTTATTGGAGTCATTCAGTTTCCTGCTGTGATTCTGAGAGAATCTTTTAGTTCAGAGGACAAAAAACCTAATTTAATATAAAACAACTAATAGGAGAAAGTTGACGTGTTAACACAAATACTCAACTGAAAACCAAAAGGCTTAGCCTGACAACCAAAACTTGTTTCAACACCTCTACTATATAATATAGTAAGGAGCAGGGAGTTACTTGTGAAATTTCCTGCAATTAACTTTGCCCCAAGGCATGTACTTTGCAGTGGATATACATAGTTTTAGTATAGCAGCAATTCCCAGTTGAAACTTCAGATTTATACTTACCATAACCTGCTATTAATCAGTGTTCCCGTTTGTAGCAGCTTTAGTCCTCTAGTCCCCCTGACTCATTGCTTCTATTCTCATTCTGTTTTCCTTTGCCAAGTGTCCATGTAGTTTGTTCATTCAGAAACTGAGAATTGGCATGATTGTAGTGTAGTCACCCAGTAATTTTCAATTTTATATTATTTAACCTTGCAAGAGAGCTAATTATAGTGGGTAATATGGTTAGTTTTATAAAGATGCTTGTCATATGAAATTGAGTATGAAGTTTGTTACTCTTGTGACATTAAAAGGAAAGTAGCAGATGCCATCTCGAAATTGATTTATTTTCATTTCCTGTATGATAGCATCTTTTTCTTTCTTTTCTCTTTTCTTCTCTTTTCTTTTCTTTCTTTTTTTAGCATCCCTTCCTGCTCTTCCCAGACAGCAATGATAAAAGCTCTGGAAAACTTAAAATGCAGCCAAGGGGATTAGTTTCAGAAACAACTGTAATTTTAAAGATTGATGGAAGGAAAGTTCATTAATCCACAGGTAGCTTTTTAAGCACCCTTACTATTTTCCAGTTTCCCTTTTTACTTCCACATGTATTTTATCCACACTTGGCCTCTCTCCCTGCCCTCCTGGAGGCTCTGGTACTTGCACTGCAGTACAGCTTTCGTTTCTCTCCCACCGTTCTGGGCCATGCATCCTTGACCTTGACCCTGTAAATTGTTTTTTTCCAATTTAATTTTACTCATTTTTCAACTGACTTGGTAGATCACTTATTTTGTGAATTAAGTTGACAAGTAAGGTTGAAAACAATTTTCTTATAAAATTGGGCAGTTTACAATTTAATTCTTTCTCACCTTTAGGGTTGCTAGCCAATGGACTGGATACTCCTCTTATTTTGCTGGTGAGAAAAATCAACATTTGGGAAATTGCTTCCCCTAGAATGAAGTTGACTACAACAAAAGGAATGCTTCAGGGACTTGGACATTAAAATTAGAGAGGAGAAACAAATTTTCTTTTAGTAGGCATTTAGAAAAATTTTAAACCATAAATTTATTTAATAGTACTATATTGTGGGCCTAGTGAATTTAAGCTTTCTCATGTTGGAAATATTTACTCCATCCCTCTTTTCAGTCAGGTAGCCTGTGAATCTTTCCAAACAGTTGAAATTCTGGCTGAAGGTAACCCTGTCTTAAAATAATGCTCTATGTTCCCCTAGTGTTTGCTAACTATATTCCTAGCCATTTTAGTGTAGTTACACAGACAAGAGATGCATGTATCTGTCTGCATGGATGATTGATCAGCCAACAACTACCGTCTGAGAATAGGCTTGAGAATTCAGTATCGATCTGTGCATGTTGGAATCATAAACATCATCCTGCCTTTGGAACAGCTGGATGTCATTATGAGTCTCCTAGACAGAGGCCAGGTGGAGCAGTTTCTCTTCAGCACTGGGGGAAATGTCAGCTGTAGGAAATAAAGATAACATGCTGAGTTTGGGATTTGGTGGCTTCCACAGTATTTAGCTAGCTCCATGGTCCACCTCCTCTGTCCGTCGGCTTGGAGATACGCACGTGTGGTGTTGGTATGTGGCCCAAGGGTTTAATTAACTGTACACAGAAAAACAGGGTCGTCTTAGGTTAAACAACTTAATGGAAACTCATTAGAAACACCACATTCATGTTCACTGGTGGTCAGCATGAGGATCACGGAGCGGTCCGGGCTTTGTGGACAGTGGGATGTGAGCCAGGCTGTGGCCTGGAAAGACAGCCACAGCTGTGTTCTACCTTCTTTGCGCTGTAGTCTCAGGGCTCAGTCGTGAGGGTGTGGATGTGTTTTTCTCTTCACTTGCTTGTGATCACTGTGTATAGGCAAAGTCTTTGCCAGGTGTGGCCACTTACTTGTAATTGCATGAAGTATCTTTTCTAATGTTAAAGACAAACTAAATTATTGTCTAGTAATTAAAACTTTAGAGTACCAGCTAGCTCATTGTACATTAACTGCCCTTATTTCTGGAAAGTTAATAACAAATCCTATTCCTGTGTTTTAGCTGGCAGTCTTTGGAGGTAAGCAGGGTCATACCAGGTCTGAATTAGGATGAACGGCCTCTAAAGAGCATCTGAGTGAGGCAGGGGTGTGTGAGACCAGCAAGGCAACAAGGGAATGGCTTTGGGGGGAACAGGAGCCTGTTTTCTTCCTTCTCATCTCTGTGCAGCATTCATTCTGCTCTGCAGATCTCTACAGGTGAAGTACTTCAGGGGAGGGAGCTGCAGTGCATGGGAGAAGATTTTCTAAGTTTGGCGGAGTGCTTTAACATGTTCCATGTTCTGTAACTACACACCTCTGGTTGGTGGCCTGGTGATCTGGCACTTAGCGGAATGAATCTGGTATTCCTCCAGGTTTTAGTGCCCTATGTCTTTGACCTTGCCCTTTCTGACATAGAACAAAAATGCCTGTGTTTACCTTGGAATACTTAAAAATTGTAATGCTACCTCTAGTGAGATTTAAGTCTATCAGTCATATTGCAAAAATTCTTTGAGTGTTTACTAATTCTTATTAATTCCTACTAATTGCAGTCCATTTTTTTTTTTTGAAAGGTGTGAGGAGGGAGTTGTGTTTGTTTTTTGCTTGCACGACCCTCTTCGTAAGATCTTACTCTGTCTTTTAAAAGATACCCATGGGGATGCCTGGGTGTCTCAGTCAATTAAGCATTTGACTCTTGGTCTCGGCTCAGGTCTTGATTCAGGGTTGTGAGTTCAAGCCCCACGTTGGGCTCCACACTGGGCATGGAGCCTCTCATGGACTAACCTGAGAACATTTATGAATCTGATGAATTCAGACTTCTTATATATTTTATCCACACAGAAACACAGAAGACCCTCTCAGTTAAGCAATTGGATACATTCTTGAATTTATCCTCCAGCAGATTGGTGGCTTGATATATTATTCCATTAGCAGCGTGTCAGCCTTCAGTAAACTAAATATGGCGTGGCAAGCCTTGTGGCTAGCTGGTTCTGTGCCACAGGACCACAGGAAGTCTTTGTGGGGGTCTGCTATGGGATTAGGCTTTCCTTATTGAAGTTGGATTCCAGTTAGTTATTTTAGAGAATGTTATTTTTAAATTTCAAAGCCATCTCTTCTTGCAAGTCCACCTACCTATATGAGGGCATTCCTCCTGACCAGCTCTTTTGAAGTTTTCCTCAAGATGTCTGTCACCTTTTAGGGCCCCTGCTTACCAAGTCCTTCACACAGAACAACTGCTTGGTCACATGAAATGCCATTCCTCAGGTTGAGGAAATAAAGGTTTCTGACTCCTCATTTGTGAGGGTAGAATTTCACTTTTTTTAGTGTTCACAGACTGTAAACAGGAGAAATTGAAAAATCCATTATTAATATTCCAACTTCTGAGAGAGCTAGTAGAAGAGTGGAAAAGTAAACATCTGTTAGTTAACCAAAATTATTAACTGAAGGAAATCTGGAAATTTATTTGCCATTTCAATCTTACAAAAATTTGACTACGTGTATATTCACATGTATTTTTTAATACATCTAATAGATACCTCCTCCCCCTCCTAAAAAGAAAAAAAAAAAGTTGAATGAATGAAATGGAATTTTATGGTTGGTTTTATTTTGAATACATATTGTAAATGTATGACTTTGCATTTCATGATGGATTAATTACAATTGCTTATAAGATGAGCAAAAGTCAATTAGTGGGGTTTTGAAAGGTCAGCAGCTGATTTTTCTCTGCTAAATCAAGGATATGAATAACATGGTTGAAATTCTCAAGTGATTCCAACTATTTAGCCATTAGCTTCAACCATAATGGCCGGAAGTCCACAGAGAAGATCTGTGTAAGTCCTAGAGAATCATTAGGTCTAGACCACTAGAATCAAAAATTTGTGATTTTTTTTTTCTCTATCTTTTTACCTAATTATGAGTAGGACTTTTATTTTCTTCCTCTCAGCCCTGCTCCCTGTTGAATTATGGAACAGGTAAATACCTTGAGTTGTGGCTGGCACAGTGAATCTCGACTTGAGAAGCCAGGGGTCCTCCATCATAGGGGAGGGGGCCAGTGAACTCTAAGTTTGTTTGGATAGCATGCTTCTGGAATATGAAGAGTTTTGAAGGAAAACAAGAGGAACTTGCTCTTGATGGGAAATGACCTGAGCAGTTGTTTTAAGGACGCTTTCTCTGATTGCAGAGGCAAGAGTGTGGAGCCTGGAAGGCCAGGCCCTGATCTGAGGTGGAATGGTACGTTGGGCTTGGTGTAATTACATGCCAGGGAAAACAGAAAAGGAACTAGAGACATTTTGTTAGGACAAGTAGTGAGTCTGGGGGCGCCTGAGTGGCTCAGTCAGTTAGGTGGCTGCCTTCGGCTCAGGTCATGATCCCAGGGTCCTGGGATCGAGTCCCTCGTCGGCCTCCTGCTCAGCGGGGAGTCTGCTTCTCCCTCTCCCTCTGCTCCTCTCCCGACTTGTGCTCTCTCTCTCTGTCAAATAAATAAAATCTTTAAAAAACTAAAGAAAACCAAGTAGTGAGTCTAGAAAACCAACTGAGTACATGGAATAAAGGAGAAAGCCTAATCAAAGTCCTTCCAGAGGTTTGGAGCCTAGGGACAAGGGTGTTGGAGTCTACCTAGATATTAGGAGAAAAGATTAGGTTTTCAGGGAAATAATTTTAGGTATGTCAAATTCAATAAGACCAGAAATACAAAGGACCAATTAGAAAGATTTGGTAGTTATCAACATAGACTTGCTTCTTTAAAATTGTAAATGAGCTTCCCAGAGTAAGAGTAAATGAAGCTCCTGCTTACATTATGAACACCACAGAATTCACACTGCTGTGCAGGTGAATGTCTTGCCAAGCAAGTTTTTCTGTTTGTTTGGCTTTAAAAGGAAGGAACCCAGGGCATTGGGGCATCTCGGGGAGTGGGATAGGTGGCCTTTGAGGAGAGGGGCAGTGGCTTTGATGACTCAGCCCCTAGCCATGACTGTACTGTGTGATGGTGGTGGTTTCTAAGTTATAGCATTTTGGGTGTTAAATCTGAAAAACAGATAAATATTATGCAAGTTAAAGCCTCTGGGGTGACTGCCTGCCTGGTAATTACAGTTCCTGGTGGAACAGGCCACGTCAAGCTCTGGGCATCCATAGGGCTTTAACCTGAAGGTAACAGCATGCTTTACCAAAATTCCCACTTTAACGTTCACAGGAAATAGAGGAAGAAGAAATAACTTATGGTCAGTGGTTTATAAACAGCCAAGAATAAACCATGATCTGTGATTCATCCCCTCCTGTGTTTTTTCCTTTAAGCCATGTACCATCTTTTTGTGAGTCACCTGGAGTAGGGTGGCTTTACTTTAAGAATTGGTGCTTTTTTTTTTTTCAGTGTGACTCATTTTAATTAACATGTATTCTTTGAGGTATACAAGGTAGCTGAAATTTCTACTCTTAAGAAGGTGGCATATTTTTTTTTGAATATTTGAGTCTAGTCCTTTGATGCCATATGAAGCCTATTTTATAGTCCTTTTTAGTAATGTGTAAATTCTTCCTTGTAAGGAACTGCAGTATTATACTTCTCTTTTTTGCAGATGAAGAAATTGAGATGCAGAGAGGAAGAGACCTGCCCAAGGTCAAAGAGCAAGTCAGTGGAAGGCCTGAGATTAGACTTGCGGTCTTCTAGGTTTCCCATCTGTTGTTTACCACTTTTGCTGGAAACAGTTCAGTCTAATGGAATTTGCTCTGCCCGATGTCTACAGTGTGTTAGGTGATATCTCACTGCCTCCTACACTCTAAAGCAGCCCGATAATGCCCCTTGAAAATGGATCCACTTTCTCCTACCTTTAGTTTGCAATACCTCCACCTGGAGGAAGTGAGGGTGACAGCAGAGTGCAGGAAGGCACGCGGAAGGGCTCGGGGAGTGGCTCCACTACACACTCCGGGCAGCTTAGTTGAGAGTCCTGAGCATTTTCAGAGAACCCGCAGGCAAATAGCCCTCTTCCCGTTTGTCCTGGGGGTAGAGTAGGGAGCATTTCCTGGCTGTGCAGTTCTACACACACGGATGCCAGTCTGTCCTAAGCCAGAGGCCGTGGGGTAGGTAATGAGGCCTCAGCATGCAGGTTTTGAAAAAACTCCACAGGTAATTCTGATAGACAAACAGCGAGGATCTAGACTTACTAGGAACCATTGCTCTGGACTGAAGGGGGTAAATGGTGCTGCTTTTGATGAGAGATCAGTATGATTTGAGTGTTTTTAA
The DNA here is from genome assembly GCF_004348235.1 of Phoca vitulina. Taxonomy (NCBI): domain Eukaryota; kingdom Metazoa; phylum Chordata; class Mammalia; order Carnivora; family Phocidae; genus Phoca; species Phoca vitulina. The sequence goes on from NW_022589707.1 coordinate 15,659,013, forward strand.
AAATTAAATATGAATATAAATTATTAGTTGAAGTGCCTAAACTGAGGAATGAGTGTTGTAATATTGTTAATATTAATATTGTAAGATCAGGCTGAAGAATCAGGCTTAATGGACTGCATTTTTGTAAGTGCTGATTTAGTCCAAAGCAAAAAGTAAGAGCTGTTTGCTCATCATAAACCGTACTTCTCAGGGATCTTTGGATTTCCTTTAAAAACTAAGGCAGCCAGTAATGGAACCAGCTGACTATAATCTCGAGATTGGGTTATTCTGTGTGTCTGGTTCTCTCCCTTTCAAAAAGTGGAAGATTAATATTTTTTAAAAGACTTGAACTGAGAGATGTTGGTATTTTATTACTATTATTAATAATTCTAGGGGAAATTATACCATTTTATGATGGATTTTTCCAAAGGCGAGTATCTTTATTTCACTTCCGGTTTACAGTTTAGGTTTCTTCTTTTTTTGTTGTTTATTTATTTGAGAGAGGGAGTGTGGGAGCACGAGCAGGGGAAGGGGCACAGGGAGAGGGAAAAGCAGACTCCCCGCTGAGCAGTGAGCCCAACATGGGGCTCCGATCCCAGGACGCTGAGATCATGACGTGAGCGGAAGGCAGATGCTTAACTGAATGAGCCACCCAGGTGCGCAGTTTAAGTTTCTTCTGTCAACATTTATCTTGAAAGAAGATTTTTATCTGCCACTTTTTTTTTAAAGCATTTTTTTTTTTTAAGATTTTATTTATTTGACAGAAAGATAGCAGATAGAGCAGGAACACAAGCAGGGGGAGTGGGAGAGGGAGAAGCAGGCTTCCCGCTGAGCAGGGAGCCCGATGTGGGGCTCGATCCCAGGATCCTCGGATCATGACCCGAGCTGAAGGTGGACGCTTAACGACTGAGCCACCCAGGCGCCCTTTATCTGCAACTTTTGAGAGATGTTTCCTTGGAGAGGACCCTCTCAGTAGTAAATACTCTGTTAGCCACTCTCAGGGCTGTAAGTTAACTGCTTTACAGATGGCCATAGCAGGGGTACCTGGCTGGCTCAGTTAGTTAAGCGTCTGCCTTCTGCTCGGGTCATGATCTCAGGGTCCTGGGATCAAGCCCCACGTTGGGCTCCCTGCTCGGCGGGGCGTCTGCCTCTCCCTCCCCCACCCCCTGCTCGTTCTGTCTCTCTTTCAAATAAATAAAATCTAAAAATAAAAAATAAAATGGCCATAGCCACGACATCCTGGTCTTCAAATGCTACCTTCTTTGCCCAGAACTGGGCTGTGTACTTTTCCTTTACTGCTCTTCTGTTTTACAGGTGTGACTCAGCACATCCATAACATGGATCAGAAGAGAGACATAGGAAGGTAGAACAAATTATTAAGGTTCTTTTACTTGTTGGGAACAAATACCTAGACAGAGCCACTTACTGGCAGCTTAAAAACTTACAAGTAGTGAGGAAAGGGTATAAAAATCCCTCCTCGGAACACAGAAGACACCTACTTATAAAACACCTTGTCTGCCATATTTCTCAGGTCCTAAAGCACTTCTTCACATTACTTAAAGAAACTAAAACCTATACTTTGGCGGGTGTGTGTGTGTTTTAAAGGTTTTTGTTGTTGCTTGATAGGAATATTCCTCTGCTAATGTTTTTGAGTAGCACCTGGAATGCTGAAACGACAGGAGAACTCCCAGGTCACTACGTGTGGGTATCTGTGAACAGCCATGGGCTACTTCTCTGTGGTTTAGCTGCTTGAAAGCAACACATGGCCTCTGTGAAGTATCAGACAGTTCAGCCACAGAAATCCCTTAACATTCTCTGCTTAGAGATCATCCTGTTGGCCTTAAACTTGGGAGAAAGGAAGACTTTCCGGGGTGAGGGGGAGGGGGCCATCTCTGAGGATATGCAATTTCAGTGCCAAGATGTAAGTAGCTTGTGCCTTCATGAAAATTTAGACAGTGCTCATTTCATCTGTTGACAGAGGCAGCATGGTGGATAAGCCCAGGATTGAAACCCAGCTCCTTGGACGAGTTACCTAACCTCTCTGTGCCTCAGTTTCCCCCATATGCCAAATGGAGATGGTAATGGTACCTAGCTCGTTGGCTGTAGTGAAACTGAGTGTACATGTAAAGTGCTTACAGGGGCCTGGCTTGTAGCGAGGGCTTTGTAAGCGCACAGCTGTCACTTCTGCCATTCCTGTTGCTGTAATTATTAGTGTTAATTAACTCTTGTTAACTCTTTCCTGCTCCCAGATCATGTTGAGTTTGTAAAACTTCCACACCCTTGTTTTTTTTCTTCTGAATTTATTTACCTTGATTTTTTTAGACTTATGTTTTATGTAAATATTTCAAACATGCGAAACTAGAAAGGACATATTCATAGGAAAATGCTATTTTTAAAGGTAAAAAAAAGCAAAAGTGTCCCTTGATGTGTGAAAAGTAGAAATCGCAAGCATATTACCTTGACGTATATGGATCATCTTATGTACATGTACTGTACATAGTAATTACCATTTTGTAGACTTTATCCCCCAACATTAGAGTATAAGTATTTTTTTAACTATTCTTTAGCCTTTGAGTAGTTTTAAGTGGTTTTGGACCATGAATAATTACTGGTTTGTTGAATATGTTGCTTCCTTCCTGGGATCGAGCCCCGCATCGGGCTCTCTGCTCGGCGGGAAGCCTGCTTCTCCCTCTCCCACTCCCCCCTGCTTGTGTTCCCTCTCTCACTGTCTGTCAAATAAATGAATAAAATCTTTAAAAAAAAAAAAAAAATTGTAAGTAAAACGGCAGTGAAAATCTTACAACGTGATTGGGGTTATCTTGGAAGATTATTTTTGTTTTGCTTTTTTGATTAGGAATCTCTGCATTTATTTCCTGGTACATGGGAATCTTACTATAACATAGTTCTTTGGGAAGTTAGCCTTACAAAGGTGAAATGGCTCCTGTCCATGTAATGCCACCAAGTCTCCGTTACTTGGGGCTCAAGGTAGACCTGCTTTGCGTCAAGACCTGGTGCGTGGGAACAGGACTGAGCCGGCTGTCGTGTGATTCTCCGTGACATTACTGGCTAGACCTGAGCTGTCTAATATGAGATCTAGCCATGTGTCCTTATTTCAGTGTAAATTAGAATTAAATAAAACAAAAAATTTCAGTTCTTCAGTCACACCAGCCCTCGTGTGTCTGTCCATAGCCACATGTGGCCAGCAGCTGCCATACTGGACAGTGCAGATATAGAACATTTTCATCATGCAGAAAGTTCTGTTAAACAGTGCAGCTCTGGCTTACTCTCCTGCTGCTCACCCCGACCATTAAGGAAGCCTTACACTGACAGGGAAGAGCTGACGGTTCCTCGTGGGGTTTTCCAAAGCAGAGGGTGACAAACATAGTTTGCCTGGTTTTGTATATAAAGTTTGATTGGAACACAGCCACACCCATTTGTTTGCCCATTCTCTGTGAGTGCTTCTGTGCTAGGTGGCGGAGCTAAGGGTTGCATTGTTAGGCCAGGGTCCACACGTGGCCCACAAGGTTTAAAGTATTTATTCTGGTCCTTTATGAAAAAGTTTGTCAACCCCTTTTAACTAGACCAGGATTTCTCAACCTCAGCACTGTTGAATTTTGGCCCGGATAATTGTTGCAAAGGGCTGTCCTGTGCATGGTAGGATGTTTAGCAGCACCCCTGCCTCTATCCACCTGTCCCCCTCCCCCATCCAGGTGTGACAACCAAAAATTTCTCCAGACATCACAAGATGTCTGCTGGGGAACAAAATCACCCCTGGCTGAGAACCACTAATCTAAAGTGATGTGTCTTGACCAAACATTCATTTATAATACTGCCTAAGAGTGCTCACTCTTAACAGGGAAAAAATACATTAAAAGAGCAAAATAAATGAAAGAGTAGTTCTTATGCTGCTATACTTTAGCAGTCCCTCCAGAAACAGAAATTTTTCTATAAAACATGATAGAGTAACTGAAGTAAGGAGCCTGGAGGCACTAAGATTCCACAGTTGACTGCTGAGGAGCAAATAGAATGGAAGTTACCGCATCTCTGAAGTGATGGGAACACGTAGTTTATTTTACAGGTTTGCAGGGCCTGTTTCCTTTATAAAACACTACGTAACTGCAGAGTTCTTGTTGACTTTGCTGTGTGTGTGAATGTTATCTCTATACCCAGCACCTTGTGCTGCATCTGGCAAGAAGGGAGTTGATAAATGTGTATGAAAATGATTGTTAATAAATTCAGTAAATCTTAGGATTATCTGTGATTTTAAGTGGCCCGTGTAGGTTCCTACCTTCATTAGCCAGAAGAATTAAAAAACTGATTATATTTACCTCCATTAAAGGTGATGAGAATTGAATTAAGCATCAAGGCGTATAAAATTGTGTTCTTCTTGAGATCTGGCGCTTGAATACTTTTCGGAGTGGGCATTTTCAAAGCTGTAGAAAAAGGCAATACTAAGAGATAACTACTCGTAAGAATGTAGAGTGCTGTAAAGTTTGGGGGCATGCATTTTAATTCAACAATGTATGTACTATGTCTGAATTCTTGGTTTAGAACATGGAGTGAATTAGAATTGGGACAATTGCCTTTGAAAGCCAGTATCAGGTATACCTTTATCTGACTCTTCAAAGTAAAATTAAGTTTTAAATTTTATTTTATTTTTTAAGTTTTAAATTTTAAAATTGGTATTGAAAAGAATATGTAATAGAGATCACATTTAACGGAGCACTTTTATGGAAAACTTCATGTGGTTGATCATTTCGGAAGATAAGCAGTTTTGACTACTGAATTCAAGTGAATTTTAGGTGAATTTGTTTTTTTCCATGCATGACGTATTTCTGTTTGTTTTTTCAGATCTTACCAATATATTTGAGTCCTTCCTGCCCCAGTTGTTGGCCTATCCCAACCCCATAGATCCTCTCAATGGTGATGCTGCGGCCATGTACCTCCACCGACCAGAAGAATACAAGCAGAAAATTAAAGGTAAGAGGGCAAATAGTTTAACCTAGAGACAGAATATGTGTATTGGGCTTTGATCATTAAAAGCCGTTCTTAGTTAATAATTTTTCTCAGGCCTTAAAACAGACCGCTGTCTGTGGGCTGGAGCAGAACTCACTAGCCCCTGTAGTTCCAAGGGGTCATTGACACCTTGGGAAGGCTGAAGGTCCCAGCAAGGAAGACGAGAAGGAGTGAGAAAGAGCAAAAGGAAAGATGAGAAAGTGGGGGGCACCTGTTGGGTGGTGGTGGATGTGACCCTCCCGGAAATCCCTGTGGACCCCTGTCCGAAAGAACCTTAGCCTTCATTTGCTTCCTCTTGTCTTGTAAAACTAGAAAACTGGGGCTGGAGCGTGAGGTATTAAATGAAAGGCCTAATCTCCCATTGTTTACAGAGAGTACCATCCTGGCCCGTCAGGAAAGCTGTCAACTTTGGAAGTTGGGAAATGCCAAATTTATCCTTAAACTTTTTCTGTCATATCATTTTACCTGTTGAATTAAGAATACCCAACTGGCTCTTTTCTTGGCCCCATAGTGGTTTACTTTGGAAAGTTTACATCTGGGCACATTTCTTGTCTGCTGCAGATATCTGGCCCCAGGGCCCAGTTTTCTAGTAAAACTTGAAATGTGCTGTGCTAGGTAGAAATGTGCTTGTGGTAGGAGAGCTAGTTTTCTCATCCTTTACCATTTAGAAACCTCCTTTCTCACTCTGAAACCACCGACCTGCTAATGGGACATGAAGTTCATTAACATGAACTTGTGGTTTCAAAAGAACATCTATAACTTCACACCGGTTTACTGGTGTTCCTTTTTACCTCTCTGTGTGCTTGAGAACCTTCGTAGTGAAAAGTCTAGATAAAATTCCACCAGAAAGGAAAGGAATTCAAAGTCATGAAAGTAGGCCTACTCTCCTTACCAAATGGCAGGCATCCATATTTACCTAATTGTTAGCATGACTTACCCGTCTGTGTAGCAGTTCAGGTTGTCAACTTCTGCCTCAACTTCTGAGGTCCATCTGCTAGAGGTGGCAGTAGAAGTAATTTACGAGAGCCTGGAATATATAGGTCTTCACTCTTAACTGTGCAAGTATGAGACAGGTGCATCTGAGGTTTTCCTTTGGTTTTCTCATTCTTCTCTGATCTCTGTAGGGTACTGTTTGGTACTTTGGTTGAGATAAAATAGAAATAAATCTACTCCAATTAATTTACTTAGGTCTCAGGTGTTTTTGCAAATTAATAATCTAATTTATGTAGCAGAATATCTGTATAGCCAAACATGTATTTCAAGGGGGAAAAAGAACAGTCCGTTTCAACCAGATAAAATTCTATTATGAGACTGTATTAAAATTGTGACACAGGAATCACTTAACAGTGTCTGCAGCCCACAGATAATCTCCGTGCGGAGCATATTTCTGTAGTTCTTAACATTCATTATGCCTCAGCAATTTAGCACTATTCCTGTTTTAGTACATATCTGCTATAGTACCAGTTACAAAAGGAATCCAATCTACATTTTTATTTTAGAATGGCAAGCTCTAGCTTAGGGAATTGAGCTTTCTGAAATGTCAATGTTGGCTATCATTTTGTCTTCCTGAGTAATGTGAAAATCAGGGCTGTAAGAACTATCCTGATGGTTTAGATGCGCTCCCCTGGCCCCCAGCCTGGGGGCTTGTTCTCCCAATTCTCCCCTGCCTCCCAGCACTGGGTTCTCCTCTGCACCCAGCCTGCCAGAGGCTTCCCCCTTTCAGAAGCCTCTGTCTGCTCCTGAGGACCTCTTTGTCCTGCTCTTGATTTCCTGTCATTTTCAAACTTCTCACTTCCTTGCCCTAAACCCCTGCTAGTTTGTTTTCCCCCTTCTACTGATAATCTGTGACCCCATTTCTTCCTAATCGCGTGCACCCTGCTCAAGACCCATTTTCCTGACTTCTTTGTGGCTCTCGTATTTTGCCCCTTCCTTTCCTGAAAACCTTTCTCATTCCATTCCCAAACGTGGTCATTCTCTCAAGAGTCTCAGTCATTCAGCCCTCCCTCACCCTCCCACACCACTTGGGGAGCTGATTCGCCCCTCACTGCTTTAGATAATTCCCTGCAGGTAGGTGATGTCCAAAAACGTGTCTAGATGTGGGAACTCCCTCCCAAGCTGCTACCAGACATTTCTGTAGCTAGCCTCACAGGTCAGCGTATGTAACCTTTCTTACCATGGATTTTCGTCAGCTTTCCCATTTTTTTGATGTTTTTTATCATGTAGATAGGAGCTGCCTGTGGGATGGGCACCAGTGAGCTGTCTAAAGATATTGTTGGGGCGGCATCGTACCTGCCGTTCACGGCTTTCTCTCACTTTGTGTGAGCTCCATCTTTGCCTTTACTCCTAGATGGAGCAATATGTGACCATCACATTGGATGAATTTCAGATACCCAACTATATTCCCTTCCTTAGGGAAAGTTTCAGCCTAGAGATTAACTTAACCGTATACTCACCATCAAACTACAGCAAGACCTATACATTTTGCTTTATTTGCTTCAGATACAAATGTAGTTCTGACATACTGGCCACGTCCTTCTCACCTGTGCTTTTTTTTTTTTTTTTTAAAGATTTTTTTATTTATTTGAGAGAGAGCACGAGCAGGGGGAGCAGCAGGCAGAGGGAGAGGGAGAAGCAGACTCCGCCTGAGCAGGGAGCCCGATGTGGGGCTCGATCCCAGGACCCTGGGATCATGACCTGAGCCGAAGGCAGATGCTTAACCGACTGAGCCCCCCAGGCGCCCCCTGCCATGTGCTTTTGGCGAGGCTGTGCCTTTCGCATGGAATGGCGTGTCCTGTGCTGCGGCTGAGACTTCTTCAAGGGTCAGCGCAGATGTGCCTGCCTTCCCGGCTCTCAGAGGCCAGAGGCCCTTCCTCCATGCTTCCCTCCGATGGCACTGGGCAGCTAACTGCTTTTATCTGCATCTGTCTCCTGCTCATGAATGACCTTGTTCTTCATTTTTCTGTCTCCTGCAAGGTCTTTTCCTAGTAAGCTAAGCAGTTAAAACTATTTATTTCCGGTGGCGCCTGGGTGGCTCAGTCGTTAAGCGTCTGCCTTCGGCTCAGGTCATGATCCCGGAGTCCTGGGATCGAGCCCCACATCGGGCTCCCTGCTCTGCGGGAAGCCTGCTTCTCCCTCTCCCACTCCCCCTGCTTGTGTTCTCTCTCTCGCTGTGTATCTCCCTCTGTCAAATAAATAAACAAAATCTTTAAAAAAAAAAAAAAAAAAAAAAAAACTATTTATTTCCTCGAATATACTAAAGAGGACTAATAGTATCACCTTACAGTGTCAGAGAGAAGTGTCGAAGTGCAGCAACTTCTTTCTACAAATGCAGCAAAGTAGCTGACCCATTAGAGGGTAAAAATAGCATTTCTGGGACTGTAATAAACATTTCTCTCCAAAAGGTAAATTCAGGTAAGTTCTTATCTAATCAGGAGCTTTTGGAATCTCATCTCCGCCTAAAACTTCATTATAATGAATTTGTAGGATTCTAAGTCAGAAGTCTGTAAACTTTTTCTGTAAAGGGCCAGATTCGGCCACATGTAGTCTCCGTCACATATTCTTTCTCTTTGTTCCTTTTTTTTTTTTCTTTTAAAACAACCCTTTGGGGGAGCGCCTGGGTGGCTCAGTCGTTAAGCATCTGCCTTCAGCTCAGGTCATGATCCCAGGGTCCTGGGATCGAGCCCCTCGCATTGGGCTCCCTGCTCGGTGGGAAGCCTGCTTCTCCCTCTCCCACTCACCCTGCTTGTGTTCCCTCTCTCGCTGTCTCTATCTCTCTGTCAAATAAATAAAATCTTTTTTTTTTTTTTATAAAGATTTTATTTATTTACTTGAGAGAGAGGATGAGAGAGAGAGAGCATGAGAGGGGGGAGGGTCAGAGGGAGAAGCAGACTCCCTGCTGAGCAGGGAGCCCAATGCGGGACTCGATCCTGTGACTCCAGGATCATGACCTGAGCCGAAGGCAGTCGCTTAACCAACTGAGCCACCCAGGCGCCCCTCAAATAAATAAAATCTTAAAAAAAAAAAAAAAAGAAAAGAAAAGCTGGACCTAAGAATGCCCCAAAAGACTTCAAAAAAAACACCTTTAGGGGTGCCTGGGTAGCTCAGTCAGTTGAGCATCTGCCTTCAGCTCGGGTTGTGATCCCGGGGTCCTGGGATTGAGTCCCTCATCGGGCTCCCTGCTCAGTGGGGAGTCTGCTGCTCCCTCTGCCCCTCTCCTCCATTCGTGCTCCTCTCAAATAAAATCTTTTAAAATAAATAAATAAATAAACAGCCCTTTAAGTATATCAAAAATATTCTTTGCTAGGCCCCTGTGTTATATTATTCCAATTTGGCAGGCTCATTTGGCCATTTTCCTTCTCTTACTCTTGTATTCAGTCCCTGTGACTCCATAGGAGGAAAAACAAAGCATAAGGACGTGAGGATGTGTTTCTCTCCGGCTGGCACTCTGAATAGGTTTCTGTTTTGTCTCTTGGCTATTTACTGAAAAACAGTATGCACTTAGAGTTTTAGGAACAAGTTTGTTTGTTCAGCAGTTCTTAAAATTTTCTTCCAGCCAGCAGATCCAGCCTAGGCTGTAGCTGCATAAATCTTCAGGTAAATAATAGATGGTAAAGTGACTCAGGCTCACTGTGTCTCCAGATAGCAGCTCATTCCTGAGCAGATTGAGAGACTGTTTGCACCAGCTGCTTCAAAAACCTGACAGGCAGGATCTGTTTAGACTAAAATCTATTCCTAAAATAATAGATCTGGGCTGACTGTAATTACATAAATGCAAGTCTAAAAATGATGGGGGATTTCCTTATAAATTACTATGGAATCATAACTAGTCCTGTTCTACCTGGGAGGGTGAATAGTTTTATTAACATAGAGATAAGAAGAAAGTACAGGGGGGCGCCTGGGTGGCTCAGTCGGTTAAGCATCTGCCTTCAGCTCAAGTCATGATCCCAGGGTCCTGGGATCGAGCCCCGCATCGGGCTCCCTGCTCCGCGGGGAGTCTGCTTCTCCCTCTCCCTCTGCCTGCCGCTCTGCCTACTTGTGCTCTCTATCTCTCTGTCAAATAAATAAATAAAATCTTTAAAAAAAAAAGAAGAAGAAGAAAGTACAGGGTTCACACTTACCCAGTCCTGTGAGTTTGGAGGAGCGCGGCCATACCACCAAGGCAAGAGTGAGGGTGGCTTGGCGGCTGAACTGGAGGCTGGTTCACGCCAGACACTGTCCTGGACGCCTGCTGGCTTCCCCGTGCCTCGAAGCCAAGGCCCAGGGTGGCCGGCTGCCTCGTACACATCCACCTGGGAGGTGATGGCCCAGGGGAGTTCTGGGCTAGAGGTGCAATATGTATCTGCTGCCCTGCAAATCAGATGTTCTGCTTTGCCTCTTACTAAGGGGGCAAAATGCATGAGCTCCAGAGACGTCTTGCGTGGGGTTTTCCCCTTAGCTTCTGGGACCAGCCCCGTCAGGTAAGGAAGGCTCGAGCTTGCCTGGGCCTTTGCCAGCTTTGGGGGTCACTGAAGCCCATGCCTGCCTGCTCACAGCCTCTGGTTTTTTTTACCCCTGCCCCCTGTGCAGAGTACATCCAGAAATACGCAACGGAGGAGGCGCTGAAAGAGCAGGAGGAGGGCACCGGCGACAGCTCGTCGGAGAGTTCTATGTCTGACTTTTCGGAAGACGAGGCCCAGGATATGGAGTTGTAGTAGGAAAAGCACCTGCTTTTCAGAAAGACTATTATTTCCTAACCATGAGAAGCAGACTATAATATTCATATTTAAACAAAGCAATTTTTTTTATTACTAAACAAGGTTTTTATGAATAATAGCATTGATATATATATATTATATATCACCCTTTAGATCTTGATTTCTTGGTCATTTCTCAACCTGAGGTGCATAGCATATTCCCACATTCCATTTTGGTAGCAATATGCGGTCGGAATGCATGCATTCATAAGTCCATTTGGCCAAGTCAGCCTGTGTGCTACTGAACTGTCAAAAGAAATAGCCGCTCTGATAGATAGACATGAGTAAAAATAACAGGAAAAAAGTTGCTTCTTTTATTGATGGTTCCAAAGAAACAAACCAAACCAACCAGCTCTTGGATGTGATGCTAGAATAGTGCTTTTTCAAAATGGACGGGAGGAGCTGGGGGAGGACCAGGCCTGCTGTGGGAGCGTGTAGAGCCAGCCACGTCAGAGCCCAAGCCGCTCCTCCCTGTGAATCCCAGGTGGCCCCGTGTCTGGAGTAACAGGATCAAGCAGGGAGCTAATTGGAGTATTGAAACATAAAACAATTTTTGACTCTGGATTTTAAGTACTTTTATATGTAGATTCCTGCCTGTCTCACTACCAGGCCCTGCAGCCACAAGTGTTCTGCTTTGGAGAACCATTTGGAAGTGTTTTCTGAACCTGATTCTTTTTCTTGGGCTAGAGCTTGTAATCCATACCTTTTTGAGGGGAAGGACAGGACAGGAGGAGTAAAGTGACTGGAAGGTGTTCATCTCATCCAGCACGTGCAGAATCACATCCCCATCCTATTGGCCACTTTGAGACTGCTACCCTGGACTAAGAGCTTTAAATTTGAGGGTGGTTGTGGGTGTTTTTGTTCGGGTTGGAGCTTTTCCCCCCGCCCCCTCCTTTCCTTTCCAGTTTTGTTGTTGTTGTTGTTCTGTTTTTTTTTTTTTAAATGGTGTGTGTGTGTGTGAATTGTGCTTAGGTTGCAAATTTAATCTTCACCTCCCAAGAGATGGCCTCCTTGGACAGCCGCTCAGTGGACCATTAGACTCGGCAAGAAGACCCGACTGGTGGCCCGGGTACTCTCATTCATGTTTTTGGTTTTGTTTTCCCTTCTGCTCTTGGCAGGCAGCAGCCTGGTCATCATCTGCTTGTGGGAGTGGGAAATGGGTATTTTAGACCCAACACACATTCTAAATTTAAAATGAGTAATAATTGGAACAAATAAAGGTCCTTGTACCCAAAGGGACTGTACGCGGGAAAAACAAACCACTTTTTTCAGAGCGTGACTGAATAGGAGGAAAGAGTTCAGAAATACGATGCAGTAGAACAGGTGTTGAAGGAAAAATATATTCTCTCCTGTATGTGTTAAAGAGGAAATCAGACAGTTTAAAATGCCTGCTAATCAAATGTTTACTCAGCTCACCATATGTCCAGGTTGCCGGCAGAGTTTCTTTTCAGATATGAGTGTGTTACCTACTGAATTTGGAGAACCTTAGACAGCAAGTCTGTATCCCTTTTTTGCCACAACCAATAGGACAATAGCAGAATTAGCCAATTCTGAAACCTTCTAAAAGACAATTCTTGAACGTCCCACTGGGATAATTGAATTTTTCTTTCTGGTGTGTGTTTTTAGTTTAGAAGTGCTATCTATTCTACAAGATTGGAGTCAATGAGGTTGGAAGATATCCTATCTTTTTTTATTCAAAAAGCACAATCAATCTTTTCTTTGAAAATCTATATAAAGTACAACTTGCTTTTAGCATGATTATTTTCCTAAATAAGAGACAAAGAATTTACTTATTTTATGTTAATTACGGGCATGAAGCAAAAAGGTTTTCTTTAAAAAAAAAAAAAAAATTTAAAGTGCAGTTAGTAGGGCTGTGGTTAGTTAACCGTACTGAGTTATCTATCTAGCATTTGTGGCTTGTTGGAGGGGTAGTGTTAACTATTTAACATGGAATGGTGTGCTTTAACTTCTCTAGCGCGTTGTCTTCTCATTACTTTGGGGGAGGGAGGGTCTCTGCTGGCCTTGTCCGACCTGCTTACCTGCCCAAGTAGCAGTTGCTTGTGCTATAACCGTTTAAATTGTAGGTGCGACTTAGGGTAGGCTTTAAAGTGCTGGGTGGTGGTTTGAGTTCAAACAATAAAAAATTGTATTTTTTCAATATTGTATAAACAATAGTGTTCTAATTACCTTTCAAAAAAAAATAATGTCCAAATAATAATTGCTTTTAATCTTGACAAAACCAACAAAACAAGTAGAGCCAAGTTTTGGGGAATGTATGTGAACCATGGCTCTGCTCCCCGACTAAATACCTTTTTCTCGAAAAAGACATTGGCTCGCCGTGGAGTGAACGCCCTGGCACTGGGAGTCTGGTGGTGCGGAATTTCCAAATGAAGACGTGTCGGGCGAGGTCACGGGGGTTAAGAAGCGGATCTGAGTATGGCTGCAGCATGTGTGCGTGTGTGTCTGTCCATCCAAGTCTGTCTGATGAAGGTGTAATGAGGCTTCCCTGTTAGCACAGGAAGCTCCTGGAATTGCTACCCAGATCACTCTGTACCCTCTCATTCTGTGCAAATCTATCCTTTCTGGGCACTAACCTTGGTCCCATGCATGCTTTCGGCTGTGTGTGGGGCTTTTCCTCTCCTCTGAGAAATTGGTTTTTGATAAGTTGAACAGAATCCCTTTTTATGCTAACTTTTTGTCCCTTCCTGTACCTGGGAGAGGTAGGTAGGAGAAGGAGACCATGCTTCTAGGTACAGAGGGAGCTGGCAGAAAGCCTGGCTATGAATCAGAGGACTCTGGCCCCCAGTGATCGATGATCCAGTACTAGAAGGCACCAAAAGCTTTTCCAGGTTTCCCATCATAACCCTCAGAAAAGCTTGCTTTTAAAGGTGGTGGTAGCAGGTCAGAGTTGCTTCTGGCAGTTTCCCTCCCTTTCTTAGTGTACCATCGTTTTTGAAGTTTTTGTGGTTGACCAGCGCAAGCCATCCTTTGCCCCTGTTCAAATGACCGAGCTCAAGCTCTCGCCAAAACCGAGAAGCGAGGCGGCCGCAGCCCGCAGCCCGGAGCCCGCTGCCCTCCGGCAGCCCCAGCACCGGGGCCTGGGGGGTTGCATTTCGTGGTAGCCAAGCGAGACGATGGCATTTTGCTCTTTTGTCTTCGATCTTGTCGCCCTCCTTGAGGTGACTGTGCAGTTTCAACCAGCATTTTATACTAGTAAGGTCGTTCTCAGAAGTTGCCATATGTCTCTCCAGGACCTAACGCCGTTCTTCCACTTCAGAAGCTGTTCTCGTTGCCAACTGGCTGATCTAAGCTCCTGAGGAGTGTCTCCCCTCGAAGGAATTTTTTTTCTCCTCAAAATGCTCCCTGAAGCCCTCGTTGGCCTTGGCCTGACACTTGCTTTTCATTAGGCCTCCTGTTATGGCTGAGAATCATGAAAGACAGATCCTCTGCTAGCCTTCATGGGTGAAGTTTCTAGACACCAAGTTTCTGGGAACTGGTGTTTGATTTTAAATGGCGCGTGGCCCTTCTACGTTCTAGGGACTCAATCAGAAAAAGTGAAAGCCATTAACAAGAGTTAGAGTTCCATTTCCTTTTACCAACTTCCTAACCGGGTTCATGGCCTTCTTGACTAAAATCACATCATTTCTGATTGAGCGCAAAGACCTGCGTTTTCTCTGGACTTCTGAATCCATGTTCATATTTCCTCTGGCCACTGAACACCTTGGCAGTTCCATCCGGGATTGGGGTGGAGGCCCCTGGGGGAAGGGGGAGCTCACCGTCGTTGGGCGGGCAGGGTCTCCACCCACCTGAGGAAGGGCCACGACTTCACTTCAGCAAATACTCGTCTTGGCTGTGGGCTTGGGAAGAAATGGCCATTATTTACTGATTGTATTTGGTACATATTGTGTGATACTTGAAGAGAAAAGGGACTTACCAGCCCTTAATTGAAATCTAAGCTTTTTATCGCTTATTTTTTCCTTGCCCTATCTCCTCCCTTCCACCACTTTCCTTGCATTGTGATGATCTAGTGGGCACTTCTGTCAACAGGACAAATGCCTCCTCTGACTATAACCTCTTAATAGTTGTGTATAATGAAAACTGTAAACTTTTTTAAATAAAATGTGTATATACCTTGGCAAATGGCTGGACCTTGATCAATAAGATGATAGCCTCAATGATTACTTAGCCCTTTCTTAAAAACAACTTCCTCCTTACTCATCTGACTCCTCAGCAGCAGACGTTGGCTTATTTTTGTTTCTGAGTGAGAAGCTCTTACAGAGGCAGGTGACTGGGTTAGTGTGGGAAGGGTGACACTCCCTTTAGACGGTCGTAACTAAGAGGCCCCACCTCCAGAGTCCTGTCTCTGCAGCTGGAATGGCTGGTGACTGCTGACTGTAAACAAGGCTGGCTGTGAGGCTTCTCCACAACCTTGAAGGCCTTGAAAGGCCGCCTCTTCTGTGAAGTCCTGTAGCTTGAAGGACCCCACCTGCCTTCATGTGGATCAGCAGGAATGGCTTACATGTTGCAGGTCAGCCCAAATCTTCTAGACCCTGTCAGCTAATGCCGAGCGAAGGATACCCGCTTGGCCTGGAGTTCACAGGCGGCGCAGCTTCCTACCGGGCCTCACTGCGCCAAATGCCAGCCTCAGCCGGGAGGGTCGGGGAACCGTGGGTTTTAAACAGCAGAAGGGTATCACTGGGTTGATGAGCTCAGCATTTCAGTTCCTTTCTAAAGCATGTGCCCGCGATGGCCACCAGATGGCGGTGTTGCCTCATCTGGAAAATCCCACTTGGGTTCGATTTTGTGAGAAGACCCTTAAGACAAAGGGAAGACTTGGTCACATGCTTTCATTCCCCCAAACACTCTTCCACTGTTTTCTTCTCCTTACTCACTTTTCCCAAACTTCTTTTATTCCTCACTGCATCCTAACGTATTCTCCGGTAAGGCCCAGCTTTGTTATCTATCGGGGAGAGGGAGAGTAAGGCCACCTAGGAGCGGTGCTCTGCTGGGAATGAGCACCTTCAGGTGTTCCTGGGGCAAGAGAGCCCTCGGCCACCCGGGCTCCCTCCAGTGCTCAGAAGCAGAACATTCATCAGGTTCTTTGCAAGTGGTGCTCACTGACCACTCAACCTGGAATAGTGGGTCAACCAGCACTGTCAGTTCCAGTCCCATCTCTTTGTTAGCTGTGTGGCCTCGGGTTCATTTTTTAAATGAGGTCCCTCAACTGGTAGGTTCTGACTGTGACACCCTGTGATTCAGAACTCCATCCAGTCTCCGAAACAATACCGTATCACGGGATATAGTATTCTGAGAGGATATTCCAGCAACCTGTGAAACTGCGGTTTCGAGATCAGACGTTTAGAGTTTTGGGACCCAAACAGCTTCGGGACTTCAGAGCATCCACTTTCCAGCTGAAAGGAGAACTGAGAGATGTATGGGTCATAGGAGTCTATCCTACCGATCTCACACGAAGGAGCTGCTTTTAAAACTCCATGAGTCTTCGGGGCACTCATTGGGGCTTGGGTCCCCCCCCCCCAGTAATCTTACCCAGTGTCACTCTTGCCTCAGCCTCAGTCCAGCTGCTTCCCAGGTGGCAGGTGACTTTCCACTGCCTGCCTAAGGCAGGAGGTACCCCTTTCCTATGAAGGGACCCAGGGTTTCTGAGCTATATTGTCCTGGAAAGACTTGAGGACCCTGGAACTTTTGTCACCTTAAATTCTCTTGCCATCTCTGAAGCCTGCTCTCTATCTCAGGGGATGGGTTCCTGTGACACTAGACCCTGGTGTTTCCTGCTCCCCACCTGGAACCAGGGCAAAGAGGGTTTCAGGGCTCCCACAATCCCTGGCTCTGCAGAGGTCCTGGAGCCACCTGACAGATGGAGCAGCCTCGTTTATGAGGAGCCCACAGGCTTCTCAGAGACCCGGATCCTCAGATGAACCCAGGATGATCCACCTTGGGTCAACCCCGCTCCCCCCGTGCCTCATGCTGTAGGGTTTCTGCACCCAGAATTTCTTGGAACTGAAGAGTTACCCAGACAAGGGATTTAATATTAGGTTAAAAATACAGGGATATTTCCCTTCTGGCTCTGTGTGTGGGGTGTGAGTGTATGTGTGTATGTCTATAATGGTTTTTTTTTTTCTTTAAAGGCTGGAGACTTCTGTGGAACTGGGTTCCTCAGAACCCTTTGGGCCTCAGACTTGGCTCCTAGGACCTGGTGTCAAGCAGTCAGGGGTGGCAGGGACAGACTTGGGCTCCCTAAGAGAAAAACGGCCCTCCTGGCTATCCCGTCACTGATGATTAACCAGGAGAGGGGCTGCTGGCAGAGCAGTGGGGTTTGACCTTCAGGTCTCTCTCAGCTTCACTTCCTGTGACCCCTACCAGCTAAGAGCTCCCCTGAAAAAGCTTCAGCCTAGATTCTGTTCTCTTCGGTTGTATAAACAGTGACTCGGGTGCCTGCTGCAGTCCACTAATACGCACTTAAAATGTGTGGAACAAAGCTTTTAAAGATGCACCTCTAAATATTTCAAAAGAAATATGTACTGGTAACAAATCATTCCAAACACATGTGAGAGTCTTCCAGAGAGAATTCAGAGATAATGGTGACGTATAAGCAGTGGCTGAAGAGGGCTTTCCCTTATGATCCGCACACTGGCCCTGAGAGCCCCTGGGGAAGGAAACCTGGACTTGGCCCCATTTCACGTTAACTGCTTTGGGAGGCACCAGGAAACGAGCACAGAGCAAGTGGCCCAACCAATGGTGGCCAAGGCTTCAGGCCGTAGGTGAGTGTTCTTTCCATGAGTTCACGCTGTGCCAAGCCTTGTGCCCATCTCCAACACTCGTGGGGACTGTGGGCACCAGTGTCTATGTGAGCCTCATCCTGCCATCTGGGGCCCCTAGGAGATGCCTCTGGGTTCACCCTGTGAGCCTGAGCCTGTGTCTTCTGTCAAGGGATCACTCCCATGGGCTTGGTCCCTGAGGGTCAGGTCTTTGCCCACACACATCCCCATGTTCACTGATAACCATGTCACCAAGTCACCAACCTCTGGGGCCTGCAGGGGAGTCAGAATATAAAACTCAGATTTAGCCCAACCCACTCCCTAGAGCAAACAATGCCATCCACACATTTTACACAACTTTCTAGTAGCCATGTTCTTTTAAAACAAGGTAAAATTAATGTTTTTTTTACCTCAACATATCCAAAATATTTCAGTGTATAATTACTATTTAAAAATGAATAGCATTCTATTTTTGTACTAACTCTGAAGTCCAGTATGTATTTTACCCAGCACATCTCAATTTTGGACACTACATTTTCAGTGTTTAAATTGGCACCTCATCCTACCAAGACAAAGTTGTGTTAGGGAAAATTTTGCACTGCTTGTTTTTAAATTTAATTACAATTAAATAAGACGAAAAATTCGGTTCCTCGGCTGCCACCCTTCAAGTGCCCAATGGCCACAGGTGGCTCGTGGCTCCCTACTGGACAGCGCAGCCCCGGACGCCTCCAGGTACAGCAGGAATTTCTTGGAGAAGCAAATAAATCCCCAGAGCGACAGTTCCTGGGAATGTGGACAGAACCCAGAAGCTCCCCCTCCGCAGAGGCTGTTCGGGCCCGCGCGGGCTTGGAGGGGCGGGAAGCGGCCCCGGTGCGTCGGGGGCAGGGGGGCTGTCGGGCTGGGGGGCGGACCCCGGGGCCCCGCCGCGCGTGCAGCCCGGAGCCCGCGAGCCACCGCCCCCCGCCCCAGCCGCGGGCACTCCGGGGCTCCCGGCCGTCGTCTGCGGAAGCGGAAGTGGCCCACCCACGAGCCGGAGGGGCTCGTCCCCGAGCGGGCTGGGCGAGGGGGGCGCCGAGAGGCGCGGCCCACCCCCGGCCATCTTGCGCGGCGGAGCCGGCCCGGTCCGGCCCTGCCTCGGACACCAGGGGGCGCCCGGGCCCGCTCCGCCGCTCGGCCCCCGAGCCCGCAGAGCCGGGCGGGGCTGGACCCGAGGGCCCGGGGGTCCCTCCCGCCGGAGACCCTCCGCCCCGCCGGCGGGGCCCGGCAGCTGCGGGAAAAAGAAAACAGCGAGGCCACCGAACACCGAGGCCGGGGAAGCGGCCCCACCCGCAGTCACCCGGCCTTGACCCTCCGCGCCGCTTGCTCCCTCGGCCGGGCTCCTGGTGGCCGGCGACAGATGTGGCTGCTTAAGCAAGCAGGGGCGGGTTGGAAGGTCAAGGCGGGGCCCCAGAATTCCGGGGAGGCTGTACGACAAGATTTGGGAAACGAGAGGAGCTGAGGGACTCCGGAGACCCGGCATGAGCAAGGCCACCCTGCAGGCGTCTCACCATCCCTTCCTCCCTGCATCACGTGCGCACGATGGAAAAGCCCCACAGGGGCCAGGGCCCCCTACGGGGGCTGCGAAAGCAGAGAGGAGGGCGGTAGGCCTCTTCCGTGTGGTCACGCGGGGGGAGAGCCCCCTCCGGCACAGAGGCTCCAGAGCCTACGCGCTCACTACCTCTGTGCCAGGCCACCGCAAAGTCCCGGGCAGGGGGGGGGCAGCTCACCCCGCCCCCGCCTTCCCAACCCACCTTTTAGGCAAGAAGCACTACGTGTCACGAAAGTGCCACAAACCACAAGGAGGGGCTTCCTATAAGAGGGGTTTTGATCTGGGCCCCTGGCTGGATGGGAAGGAATTGGATCAAGGCGGACGGGAGCAGGGCAGTCCAGGTAGGGGAGTGGCGGGGAGGAGGGGACGGAGGAGCGGCTCTGAGGGGAAGGTGAAGGGTTCAGGCTGGCCTGGAGGTCCTGATGGGAGGAGAGGTTGAATGGTGGCTTGGGGCCATGTCAAGCATCAGAAGCATGAAGCACAGGTTCGGAGGAGAGAGAAGTAGGGTGGGAAATTCAGTTCCTACTCTCTGCCATCCTAGCTTGAGCTTCCACTTGCAAGGTCACCTCATGGTCCAGCATAGCTGCTAGAGCTCCAGAAATCATATCCCAAGTTCTAAGGCAGCAGGAAGAAGGAAAGAAGGAAAAATTAAAGGTCCTCGTCTCCCACATGACAGCTCCTTTTCAGGACGCTTTATGGATGCCTCCTCTACACTTCCACCTCCTTGGCCAAACTGAGACACATGGCCACATGTTGGTTCGAGAAGTGGGGAAATGAAATGTACTGAATGCGTTGCCCCCTTGAATAAAATTGGGGTTCTACTAATGCAATATGTGGATCTTATATTTTTAGAAAGTGTTGGAACAAGTCAGCTCTTAAAACATTAGGAAATGGGGCGCCTGGGTGGCTCAGTCGGTTAAGCAGCTGCCTTCGGCTCAGGTCATGATCCCAAGGTCCTGGGATCGAGCCCCGCATCCAGCTCCCTGCTCAGCGGGAGGCCTGCTTCTCCCTCTCCCACTCCCCCTGCTTGTGTTCCCTCTCTCGCTGTGTCTCTGTCTGTCAAATAAATAAAATCTTTAAAAAAAAAATTAGGAAACAATTGGAGAAATTTGAACAATGAATGGCAATATGATGATATTAAGAAATCATGAAGGGCGCCTGGGTGGCTCAGTCGTTAAGCGTCGGCCTTCGGCTCAGGTCATGATCCCAGAGTCCTGGGATCGAGCCCCACATCGGGCTCCCTGTTCCGCAGGAAGTCTGCTTCTCCCTCTCCCACTCCCCCTGCTTGTGTTCCCTCTCTCGCTGTGTCTCTCTCTGTCAAATAAATAAATAAAATCTTTAAAAAAAAAGAAATCATCATGAAGTTATTGCTTTTTATGGGTGACATAGGGATTGTGTTTTATATCCTAGTGTGTGTGTGTTCAAAGACTACCTTTACATACTGAATTTATGGATGAAATTGCATGAGGTCTGGACTTGTTTCAAAATAATCCAAGGGGAAAAAAAATAATCCAAGGGTGGGAGGAGTGGTGATCGATGAAACTAGGTTAGCCATGTGTTGTTTGTTGAAGCTGAATGATGGGTACATGGGAGTTCATTATACCATTTTCTCTACTTTTGAATAGGTCATAACATTTTCTTCAAAGTCCTGCTATTAAGTAAAAGTATTGAGATTCATATTTTAAAAATTAGGGTTCTAAAACACTGGAGGTCTATTATTAAGGGATAGTGGAGGTTGGCTTTGGGGATGCTCAGAGCAGTCTCCGCCAGTCGCTGGCAGCTGAGCTTAATTCCTAATGGACAGAGATTGTCTGAACATTCCATGATCTGTGTCCTCCAGCAGGCCTGGGCCCTGTCCTCCTGGACATGGTACCAGCTAGATTCCTCAGTTGCCCACCACTTACTGGATCCTGCTGTATGTCCAGACTGGCATCATAGGCCTGAGAGGAGGGGGGTATAACTGAAGGCATTGAGACCCAGGCCCAGGTCCCAAGCAGTTTATGGTTTATTTGAGCAGACAGTGTGAATTCAAGGACACCCACACTCCACGCAGTCATGCCAAGAGAACAGGTGGCAGATTGTTTCAGGTGTGTTCCTTCAGCCAGAAGGGTGAGGCCAAGGTGAGCAGGAAGGGGGCATGCAGGAGGCAAGGATGAACAGGGCCTGGACTTGACCTGATATGGAGACGAGGCGCCTCTGTCTGGCGAGAGGAGCAGGATTGGGCAGCTGTACTGAGGGGCATGTCTCAGGGGCTGGGGGAAATCTACAGCTCTGTGCCTGTTCCTGGCCCTGGCCAAGGAATTCAGTCTTCAGGATAAAAAGGCAAGCCACAGGGTCTCCCCGTGGATAACGACAATGGTAACAGCAGCAACAACAGCTAATGTTTTAGGGTTCCGGGCCTCGAGCTGTGGGCTTCATTTACAGCAAGGCTGGGAGGCCGCTGTGATCTCCCTGCAGTGCCCACCTGTTGCAGGCGCCTGCCCAGATCTGTGCCTTCTCCTGCCATGCTGTTTGGGGGACCTGTCCCTCCTCGCTCTCCTCCATGTGGGTTTTGGAGGCTAACTCCCTCTTCCCCCTCCTTGCAGTGTGGGCCCCCTTGACCCTGCCAGCCCATCAGGCGTCCTGCTGTGAGTTCAGAGAGGACCCATAGCTGGGACTTCTGCTGAGACCACTGATAAAGAGATCCTTTTCTCTCTGGGGTTGCTGAGCTGCAGGGGAGCCTGGAGCCAGGCTGGACAGCCTGCCTGAGAACCTCTTCCCTGGACTTTTTCTTCAAATGAGAACATGAAGCCCCTTTATTGTTGAAGCCAAGTCACACTGGCTTTCTGTCATTTGCCATCAAGAATCCCTGGGCAGGGGCACCTGGGTGGCTCAGGCGTTAAGCGTCTGCCTTCGGCTCAGGTCACGATCCCGGGATCCTGGGATCGAGCCCCGCATCAGGCTCCCTGCTCGGCGGGAGGCCTGCTTCTCCCTCTCCCACTCCCCCTGCTTGTGTTCCCTCTCTCCCTGTGTCTCTCTCTGTCAAATAAATAAATAAAAATCTTAAAAAAAAAAAAAAAAAAGAATCCCTGGGCACCTGGGTGGCTCAGTCGGTTGAGCGTCTGCCTTCGGCTCAGGTCATGATCCCAGGGTCCTGGGATTGAGCCCCGCATTAGGCTCCCTGCTCCGTGGAAGCCTGCTTCTCCCTCTGTCCCTCCTCCCACTCATTCTCTCAATCTCTCTCTCTCTCTCAAATAATAAGTAAATAAAGTCTTAAAAAAATAAAATAAAAAATAAATTTTTTTTTAAAAGATACTCGCTTTTATTAGTCACATAATGATCTTTTTTTTTTTTTAATTTGACACAGAGAGAGAGAGAGACAGCGAGAGAGGGAACACAAGCAGGCAGAGTGGGAGAGGGAGAAGCAGGCCTCCCGCTGAGCAGGGAGCCTGATGCGGGGCTTGATCCCAGGACCCGAAGGAAGGAAAAGTAGACAAGAACAAACAAGAACACAAAAGCATTGCTGGAGACTGGGGAAGAGGTGCAGTAACCAATATGATAGATTAAAAGCAAAACAAAACAACAAAACAAAACTCTTCTCATCAAAACCCTATTCCTAAGCCAGAAGGGAGGGAAATGAAAAAGCGACCCAATTTCCACTGCAGAACACTACCCCCTCCCCATGGCTGGTGGCCCCAGGTTCCTTTGATCCTGGGGAGTGGTTGAAGGCTATAAAAGGAGGAGGGGTTGAAAGTTTAGGAAGCGTTGGACACCGAGATCTCATCCCCAGTTCTAAACCTGCCCAGGCCTCTGGCCCTTTCCACTGGACAGATCAGAGGATTTTGCTAAGGGAAAGAGCAAGCTGGGGGCTACAAGCACAGCTCAGGGAAAACCAGGGCATAAGTGAAATAACATACTGAACTGAATGGGGTGACCTCAACTCCTTCCTCTGCTCCCCAGAAGCCCAGCAGCCAGGCTTATTCGATCCAAGCAGGAAGTGGGAGGATTCCTCCATGAGCACTTGAACCAACTCAAGAGGAAGGAGCCAAAGAAAGACACTATGGGTGGCTCAGTCGGTTAAGCATCTGCCTTCAGCTCAGGTCATGATCCCAGGGTCCTGGGATTGAGTCCCGCATCATCGGGGCTCCCTGCTCATTGGGGAGTCTGCTTCTCCCTCTGCTGCTCCCCCTGCTTATGCTCTCTCTCTCTCTAATAAATAAAATCTTAAAAAAAAAAAAAAAAGACACTCACACTGGGAACTTCTGGGTGAAATGGCCCAGTTAGATCACAAGTGGGGAAGGCCCCCAGTTGTCAAGCTCGCCCACGCACACGGAGCTTCCAGTGAGCTTCAGTGTCCCTCTTTTAAACATGAACTGAACAAGTCCAGCTATATGCTATCCACAGGAGACACACTTAAGATTCAAAGGTACAAATAGGTTGAAAATAAAGGCAAAAGATATAGCAAGCAAACAGCAACTATAAGAAAACTAGAGTGGCTATGTCAATATCAAACAAAATAGCCTTTATTTTTTTAAGTTCTTTTTTAAATTAAAGTTAGTTAACATACAGTGTTATATGAGTTTCAGGTGTACAATATAGTGACTCAACAACCCCATACATCACCCAGTGCTCCTCACAAGTGCCCTCCTTAATTCCCGGGACCTGTTTCACCACCCCCGCCCCCAACCATTAGTTTGTTCTCTGTAGTTAAGAGTCTGCTTCTTGGTTTGTTTCTCTCTCTCAATTTTTCCCTTTGCTTATTTTTAAACAAAATAGGCTTTAAAACAAAATATGTTACTAAAGATAATGAGGGACATTTTGTAACGATAAAAGGGTCAAGCCATGAGAAGGCATGAAGGGAAAGAACAGACAGAATCGAAGGCAGAAAATAGACGATTCAACAGTGACAGTTGGTGACTTCAATACCCCAGTTTCAATAGTGGATAGAACAACTAGGCAGAAGATCCACAAAGAAGTAGAAGACTAGAACAACCCTATAAACCAACTACAGCTATCAGGTATCAATAGAGCCCCCCAGCCAACAACAGCAAAATACATACTCTTCTCACATGTACATGGAACATTCTCAAGGATAGCCCACAGATGAGGCCATAAAGCAGCCTTAACAAATTACAAGGATTTAAAAAAAAACATAAAATAAAAAAATAAATTTAAAAGGATTGAAATTGTACAAAGTATGCCCTCCGATCACAATATAGTGAATTTAAAAATTAATGATGGAAAGAAATTTGGGAAATTAACAAATCTGTGAAAATTAAAAAATACTGCCCTACCTGTAAAAAAAAAAAAAAAAATACTGCCCTAAATAACCAACAGGTCAAAGAATAAATCACAAAGGAAATTAGGAAATTCTTTAAGATGAATGAACATGAAGATAGAATATGCTGGAACTCATGGGATGCAGTAAAGCTGTACTCAGAGGAAAAATTATAGCTGTAAATATCTACATTAAAAAGGAAGAAAGATCTCAACCCAATAATCTAAGCTTCCACCATAAGACACTGAAAAAAGGAAGAGCAAGCTAAACTCTAAGCAAACAGAAGGAAATAATAAAGATTCAGGCAGAAATTAATGAAATAGAGAATAGAAAAATAGAGAAAATCACCCATACCAAAAGTTGGTTCTTTGAAAAGATCAACAAACTTGACACACTTTTAGCTAGATTAACTAAGCAAAGTTGAGAGAGGAGTCAAATAACTAAATTCAGGAATAAAAGAGGGGCATTACAATTGACTTGAGAGACAAAAATGATGCAAAGGGGATACTGTGAATACAACTTAGATAAGTGGATGAAGCAGAGAAATTCCTGAAAAGACACAGACCACTGACCCAGGAAGAAATACAGAATCTGAATAGACCTGTAACAAAGTGCCTCAATTGGTAATTTTAAAACCACCCACAGGGGCGCCCGGGTGGCTCAGTTGGTTAAGCAACTGCCTTCAGCTCAGGTGATGATCCTGGAGTCCCAGGATCGAGTCCCGCATCAGGCTCCCTGCTCAGCAAGGAGTCTGCTTCTCCCTCTGACCCTCCCCCTCTCATGTGCTCTCTTTCTCTCTCTCATTGTCTCTCAAATAAGTAAATAAAATCTTAAAAAAAAAAACAAAAAAAACACCCACAAAGTAAAGCTCAGGTCCAACCAGCTTCACTGGTGAATTCTGTGAAGCATTTAAAGAGAAATTAATACCAACTTTTTAAATTCTTACCAAAAAATAGTAAAGAAGGGAACACTTTTCAACTCATTCGATGAAGCCAATATTATCATGATACCAAAACTGGACAAAGATATCACAAGAAAAGAAAATGACACTTTATACAATTTTACATGTCAATTATAACCCAATAAAACTTTTTTTTTTTTTTTTACAAAAGTGAAAGAAATGGGGTGCCTGGGTGGCTCAGTTGGTTAAGTGTCTGCCTTTGGCTCAGGTCGTGATCCCAGTGTCCTGGAATCGAGCCCCGCATCGGGCTCCCTGCTCGGTGGGGAGCATGCTTCTCCCTCTCCCTATGCTGCTCCCCCTGCTTGCGCTCTCTCTGTCAAATAAAAAAAAAAAAAAAGAAACTTCCTTTAAAAAAGTGAAAGGAATACTCACCGAATGAGAGGATTATTTGCGAATCATTTATCTGATAGGGGTTTAGTGCTCAGAATATATAAAGAACTATTATATCTCAACAATAAAAAGACAACCCAGAGGTGCCTGGCTGGCTCAGTCAGTAGAGCATGCTACTCTTGATCTCAGGGTAGAGTTCAAGCCCCATGTTGGGTGTGGAGATTACTTTAAAAAAAAAAATCTTAAAGCACAAACAAAAAGACAAAGCAATTTTCAAAATGGGCAAAGACTTGAATAGACATTTCTCCAAAGAAGACATACAAATGACCAATAAGCACATGAAAATAGGCTCAAAATCATGAATCGTTAGAGAAATGCAAATCAAAACCATCAGGAGACACCACTTCTCATTACTAGAAGGAGAACGGCTGGAGGGCCTCTAATAGAAAAGGTGGGCAATAACCAGTGTTGGCCAGCATGTGGAGAAGAGAGAGCCCTCATACACTGGCTGGTGGGAATGTAAAATGGCGTAACCGCTTTGGAAAACAGGCTGGCAGTTCCTCAAAAGGTTAAGCATAGAATTACCATACGTTCCAGCAAGGCCACGCCTAGGTGTATACCCAGGAGAATTGAAAACATGTAAACATGTGTTCACATAAAAACTTGTAAGAAGTGTTCACAGCAGCATTATTTATAATAGCGCATAAGCAGAAATAACTCAAATGTCCATCAGCTAATGAAAGGAAGAACAAAAAGTGATCTATATTATATATATGTGATATACATCATATATATGATATTGGTATGATATTGTATGATATACATAGATATATATCTCCATGCAATGGAATGTTATTCAGACCTGAAAAAAATGAACTACTAACATGCTGTAACATGGATGAAGCTTGCAAACACTGTGCTGAGTAAAAGAAGACAGACACAGAAGGCCACATATTGTAGTGAAATGTGCAGAATAGGCAAATCCATAGAGACTTTGGTAGATTGGCGGTTGCTGGAGCCGGGTGGAGGGAGCAGTGGGAAATGACTACCAATGGGTAACAGGTGTTTGGGGAGGGGGTGATGAAAATGTTCCAAAACTAGATACTGTCATAATTGCATGACTTTGTGAATATACTAAAAATCACTGAATTGTTTGCTATAAAAGAGTGAATTTTATAGGATGGGAATTATAGCTCAAGAAACTTAAGTAGAAAACTCTCTTGATGAGATGAATGGGCTGTTTTTTTGCAATTACTTTTTATAGCTATGGTGTTAGGACAGAATTCAGGAATAATTTTAATCCTGTTTTTCATCTTTAGCTATGTAAGCACCAACAAACATAAATAAGGAGATGGGAATGGAAAGCATTTAGATATAGCAATTTCAATCGATTCTTTGAATTATTTCTGAATTCTAGGCAAAATTGTAATCTATCATCACAAATTAGTTTTAATGATCTACCTGCTGACAAATCTATTCCGTTCTCTAGTTTGCTGAAAGCAACGAATTGGGAGCTACCTGAGTTACAAAAAAGCGTTTTTTAACTCAATTGCTAAAGTGATTCTGTTTATCAATTGTGGCAAGTATACTAAGAAAACTTTGCCAAGACTTAGAGAATAAGTTATCAAACATATCAAAGACTTATCAAATATGTTAATTATAACTTACTTTTTTCACTTTTAAGAACTTGCTTAACTGATCATATTCAGAAGGCTTGGGAAAGTGAAAACATTTTAATGATTTTATTAACAACTTTTTATAAAATGCCTTATATGTCACACATTATATATTTATATATATACACACACATATATATGTGTAACACGTGCACATGCACACATGCATTTTTTTTTGTCAAAACCTTGAAACAACAGATTTGACTATTCAATTTATAGAAAATATATACTATATAGCCCGATTCCGTCCTCGATTCAATCAGCCAAATCAGACATACTTTTTGCCTGAAAAAGCCTGATGTCACTTTTCAGTTCAAATAAAGGCTTTAATATGCATTTGGGGAGGGGCGCCTGTGTGGCTCAGTCGGTTAAGCGTCTGACTATTGATCGGGGTTGTTGGTAATAAGGGAGGATGTGGGGGGGGAGGAGCCATATGGGAGATCTCTGCGTCAACCCCTCAGTTTTGCTGTGAACCTAAAACTGCTCTAAAAAATAGTCATAATTTTTTTAAAAATTGTCATAATTTTAAAAAATTAATAATTTAAAATTTTAAGGTAAATCCTTTGTCTTTCCTACTTTTCCCTACTCTGTTTCCTTTCCCAGAGGCCAGCCATTATTTGGAGCCTCGTGAGTGCTGTCCCAGAGAGGGGTCCTGGGTATATAAGCATTCAGTAGCAGATTCTTTATATACAAATGGAAATAAATTATACAAATTATACGGCTCTACATCTTGCTTTGTTTTTTGTAGTAATAATTCCGCATCAGTATATAGAGAGCTGCTTTGTTCTTTTTAAGAGCTATATCATATTCCATTGCACTGAGCTATATTTAACCAATTCTTTATTGTGTCAAAGTTCTAGAAGTTCTAGTTGGTTCTTTCTCATATCTACCATGTCTATATATGTATATAGAACACCTGATAAATGCATAATAAAAAGTAAAAAAAAAAAGATACATATCTTGGTGGGAAAGACAGACCCAGGACTGGATAATTGACTTTGCAGACAGGGCCGTGGTAGAGACACAGGCAGGGCAGAGTGGGTCCCTGGTGCTCAGAGAAGGCCCCTGGGAGGAGGGAGGCCTGGCCTGAGTCTTACAGGTGAGCCCCAGTTGGGGAGGAGGAGGGTATGTGTGTGGGGGCGACATCTCAGGCTGAGGAAGAGGACTGAGTGAAAGCAGAGAGGTTGGGACAGCGTTTTGGGAACCACACAGCGTGTCGTTCCCAGTCCTGCAGTGTGGGGGGCACGCCGGGCCAGGGACTCGATCCTGAGACACGGTGACCACGAGTGAGACTGAAACTGGGGACGATATGTCATGTGCAGAACAAATGGGGGCTATTGTGCAAGCAGGGAGCCCAACCAGGGGCTGCCCTATCGTCTGGGAGAGGGGGGTGTTGGCTTGGACCAGGCCAGAGGCCAGGCAGACAGATTCAAGGAGTACGTACCAGGTGGAATTGGAAAGACTTGGTGATGGGGGACGTGCGGGGGGGCTGGCTCTGGCAGGGGCACAACTGGAGGGAAAGCAAGGGTTGGGGGCACAGGTTTGAGCCTGGTGGGGGGGGCCTGTGAGACCCTCTGGGGTGTGGAGAAGCCTTGGGGGTCCTGGGGAATCTGCTTGACCGCCCAGGTCGAGGACTCTGGGGCCAGCAGTTGGCCTCCCAGTAGGAGTCAAGATATCCAACTCTGCTGAATTATTTAGCCGCTGCCTCTCAGCTGTGACTGCATTAGCAGGGCCTTAGCGGGTGCTAGAAACCCTGGCTGCCTGGGGACAAGGGGCAGGGGAGCCCTGAGCCTCTGGGGAGAGAGGCCTCCTTCACTTGCCTCTCAGCTGGGCTGGATGACACTCTCCCTGATATCCTCCCTCCTGCCCACTTTCAGGAGGCCTGAAGCCCGGCTCTGCTTGGTGGGGCCTGGCACCCTGGGAGGGCTGATGAGAATGAAACTCCAAAGGCGGCTTGTGTCCTCACTCCAGTCCAGGGTCTCAACTCCCACCATCGTCTGCTTGTCACCCTGGAAAATAGTTCCCCCACCAGGCCCAGGGTGGTAGTACTGGGCAGGCCCAGGGCAAGGTGAGCAGTGGGGGCAGGCCAGCCAGGTGCAGGAGCCTCTGGTCCTGATCCCTGGGGCCCAGAGTTGAGCAATCGATGGAAGCTCTAGACCTTAGTGAAAGCCTCAGCCAGGGAAGACCACTTGGGTCATCCAGCCCCTGAGACCCCATCTCTGCTCCCACCCTGGCCTATATCCATCGTGAGCCCAGAAATCAGTCTCGACAGGTGTCAGGAGCTCCGTTCAGAGTAATCTTGGGGCACACTTAGGGCCATAGTGGGGGGAGCAAGAAGTGGGCTGAGCTATCGTCCTTCCTGAGGGTCGTGGCTTCTTTGAGGTCACATGGCTGGTCCCCTACAGAGCCTGGCCTGGCCCCCTTCCCTTTAGTATCACACTTCCTCAGTGTCCTCGAGCTACTCAAACTCCAACTTGCCCCACCTGAGATGTGCTCCCCCTTCCCACACAGGCCTATCCGTCCTCCTGCTGATGGCCTGATTCCTGGAGGGCTCTTATCTCTGGTGTGATGTGTGTTCGGGTAACAATGCCTTCTCTCTCATGGGGAGAATTACAAGGTTCCTAGGAGAGGCATTTTGGGGCAGCCAGGAGCTTCCCATTCAAGGGCAGCTGCTGGAGACAGGTCACAGGCCCTAGGACAGAGCCTGAGTTTCTTGGGGACATCCCAGAGCTGCAGGGGGAGTGAAGGGACTCAGGTGGCACAGGGGGGAGGCAGGCCTGCACCTCTGCCCTTGGAAATGGAAGGCCGCTGGCTGCCTATAGTCCCAGAGATGAGCTGCCCGTGGCCTACTCCCTCCCTCCACCTGGGCCTGAGGAGAATAGCTGGGGTGTGAGCAATGCCCCTGCCTCCCTCCCACCACCTGCCCCCTGCCCTGCTCTCCTCAAATCTTACAATCATTCAGGCCTACTTGGTCTAGGTCATGCGCTCAGGAGCCTCCACAGCTGGGCCACCGAGTTCTTCACTGAGCCTAGCCCGCCAGGGTCTGACTGTGGCCCTGCCGTGTCCCCCACCACCGGCTGCAGCCCCCATTGGGGCAGAGGCCAAGTCCCAGGGCCCCAGAACGCCAGGGCCAGAGGTATCCTCAGAACAGACCCGCTCACTACAGATGAGGAAACAGGCCCAGCCCAGGAAGGCCTTGTCCCCGAGCAAACTGGTCCTTAGGGGCTCCCCGGGTCATTTCCTAACACTCCCATGTTGGGGAATCCTCAGAAAGAAGAGACAACGTGACCAACTGAACGCTCGGGATAGAAGAGAAATAACTTGTTTGCATTTCTTTTCAATTTGAGGCAGAGACTAAGGACCAGGAAAAGAAGAGGGGTCCAATGGCTCCACCACAAGGTGGAGTCTAGAGGGCAGGGGCCCCCAGGCTCGGGTTACTGCCCCACTCTGGAAACAGGGCGCGGGGCCAGCCGGATCGGTGGCCATTACTAATGCATGTGCTGGCTGTGGCCATGTCAGCCTCCCCAGCTGGGTCCCAGTGGGGCCGGGGTGGCCAGGGGTGGGGAGGGTGCCGGGGCCCGTATTCACCCCGGCCCTGGCCCCAGCGACAGCCCTGGGGAAATGCCAAGACTGGCCTGAGAGGACCACCAGCCCCCACGGTCTGAGAGCTCAGACCAGCAGAAGAGGGGTCAAGCGGAATCATGGTCTAGGGCTCTCGGTGATACCATACCCTGCCCCTCAGGCCTCTGTGCCCAGCTGCCTGCCCTAGCCCTGATACCTTCTCAGATTTGAATTTCATGTTTGCAAGGGAAATGACCTGTTCTCCTGCCAGGGCCTCTGCCCTGGCCCGTCTCCTTGCTCTTCCAGAGGAGTCCCTCTAGGGCCAGGGGCAGGATGCTCCCTGGATCCCGAGCTCGTGGCTTTCCTGGGCTGGGCCTCGGTGTCCTCACCTGGATCCTGAGGCCTTCCGTGCGATTGGTACGTCTGTCTCTCTGTTTATACCCCGCCCTGTTGTGGAAAGGATTTGGAACATTCCAGTTTTGCACCTGGTAACCCACCTGGTCCTGCGAGATGCAGACAGTGGGTTACTGTGCTGTCCCAGGGGCTTCGGCACAGAGTTTAAGCGACTTGTTCAAGCCGAACAAGAACTCATCCAAGGTCACACACCAGCCTCCTTATCGCCAGCACAGGGTTCCTTCCCCCGGACTCCTATCCTCGCCATGAATAATTTGCACCGGCCTGGCAGGGCGGTCACTGACCACATCGCTCTTCTCGCTTTTCTGGAACATCAACGCCAGCCTCTCTGCTCTCCGTCGGGCAGCTCTACCACCCGCTCTGGCGAGCTGGAGGACCCGTGTGTTCTAAGTTCTTGGTCAGTTCTTTCCCCTCCTGGAAGGAAGACAGCCAGATAATGTCTCTGTCCTTGTCAGGTGGGTGTCTCATCCTCCTCACGCTGCCCTGTGTCATCCTGATCAGAGTCACATTCAAACAGTCATTCTTTCGGGTCTGGCCCAAAGGTAAACATGAGGCATTCACACACACACCACACACACACACAAACACACACACTCACACAACACTCATTCACCAATGATAAAACATCTTTAATTCATAATTTGACATTTGTGATAGCAACGGTAGGAGGAAACGCACCTTTGCACCCTATATGCAAAAAGAAAAGGGTAAGTAAATAAATGATTGAGAAAAGAAACCTTAATTGATATCCTACAAAAGTCATATTCAAGGTTGCCTTCAGAGCTGTGGCAGGGAGACCTGACGAAAGAAATTTGCCTCCCCCTCAGCTGGACTCTGGGTCCTGAGACTCCTCTGAGGGAACTGATCTCAGAGCCATTTGGGTACAGTTGGAGCTCTTGTGACCTTCCTCCATTTACGCTAAAGGAAATCATATCTCCTAAAACAGAGGCTCTGATCTGATCCTTTGTCTCCTTCCAATATGGAGCGCCCCAGGGGGCAGTTTGTCGCCAAACCTCCTCACACGCTGTTGGCCTCCCTGAGGTTCAGTCTGTGGTTCAGTGTCTGGCTCAAGCATCCACCCTTGGTGCAGCTGGCCACTGACAGACTGGTGGCCAGGATTTTCTGAAACCCAGGGCATGTTCTGAAAGGAGCATCTGGTAGCTTATATAGAACAGGGCTGTGGGTACACAGTCTCTAAAAGACCAGACTCGACCGTTTCCAGGTGCTTCAGAAATATACCCGACAACTATGTGAGACAGCAAAACATTAGAAGCAACCAAATGGCCCCTGAATACACTGTGATATTTACATCATGCAATCCTCTGCAGCTGTTAAAAGAAGAAATGAAGAATTTCTCTACCTCCTTCTATGGAATGACCTTCCAGATATATTAAATAAAACTTAAAAATTTTTAAGGTGGAGCTCTCTCTCTTCCTCTTCTTTCTTTTCCCTTCCCCTCCCAGAACAGCCCATGAAGTGGGCTGAGCAACGGAGGTGTGCAGGCTGCGGGGAGCCAGGTAAGGGGAGCACCGGTGCAGGAGGGGCGTGGCTTGGGGTGTCAGAGCAGGGACAGGCGAAGGAGGGCCTCCGCAGAACGGGTCCTTTCACCCACTTGGGTGTCAGGAAACCCTGAAGGGGCTTGTCAAGCCTGAACCGGATGAGATGGGCATCGCCAAGGGAGGCCCGCCCATTATGGAGTGTCAGAGGCCAGACACAGTAGGAGGGCACTCACATGGGAGGGTGGACTAGAATGCGATGTTGGAGCCCAGTAGAGGGGAGAGAGCTTCTGTTCCATTGAGGCAGCCCTTGGGGGAGGGGAGGCTGCCATGTGAGATTAGTTATGTACAGGGATTCACCAAATAAGTCAATATTTCAAGAGTAACAGGAGCTGGACTTCTCACTGTTGGGCAAGGGAGGTACAAATATGTAAAGAGGGAAAACTAGAAAAAACTCTGTGAAGTCGGAAAGCTTGTGGTTTTTTTGTCATGTATACATAAATATTGAAATAAATGTGGTTCAGGGCGCCTGGGTGGCTCAGTCGGTTAAGCATCCAACTCTTTTTTTTTTCCCCAAGATTTTATTTATTTATTTGTCAGAAAGAGAGAGGAGAGAGAGAGAGAGAGAGAGCATGGGCACAAGCAGGGGGAGCGGCAGGCAGATGGAGAAGGAGGCTCCCCGCAGAGCAGGGAGCCCGATGTGGGGCTCGATCCCAAGACCCCAGGATCATGACCTGAGCCGAAGGCAGATGCTTAACCGACTGAACCACCCAGGCATCCCAAGCACCTGACTTGATTTCAGCTCAGGTCATGATCTCCGGGTCATGAGTTCAAGCCCCAGCTTGGGCTCCAGGCTGGGGGTGGAGCCTACTTAAAAAAATACCATAAAAAGATACATGTAGTTCTACATATATACATGTTTCATCTACAGATTCATGCCTGCTATGCTCCATCCCACTGAGACTGGGCTGTGCAGGGGATGATGACAGCCAGGTCCACAGCGGGTCACTGTCACATGTCCATGTGACATCTGGCCGTTTGTACAGAACCTTCAGACAGCGTGGCAAGAGTTTCTGGTGGCATGCTGACAATTGCGCTGAGGATCCCAACCTTCACGACAAGTGATGTGGGGTTTTTAGAATGATGTAAAATAATGCTGCTGGAGTGACATATGAGGGGACTAGAGGCTTGACAAGCCCCTTCAGGGTTTCCTGTAGAACCGCATCTGGGACAGGCTGACTACCCCAACTGGAACATGTTCCCCCATAGCCAGGGAGGGGGCCCAGAGGAGCCGCATCTCTCCAGCAGAAATCCTCTGGAATCTTTGGCAGAAAATGCATCCTTCCCGCTGGACACCGTAACTCGCATGAGAAAGCAGTGTCTGGGTGGTGACGGGTTCACAAATCCTCGGAATCGCAGGGCTCACTGGAAAGGGTGGAGTGTAAAGGGAGAGGGAGCTGGGTGGTTTTTCCCGAGAGAACCGAGGGCGACCTGCTCGAAGGTGCGGTCCCGGGCAGGTGGGGCTGGGGGAGATCTGTGCTGACTGAGCGCGGGGCAAGGAGGCCTCCCAGGTGACCTCCCAGTGAGGGTGAGGTGTCCCATTCAGGGAGAGGGGGACGACGGGACAAGGAGCAGCTTATGGCTTTTTTGACGTGGTGGCTTTAGGGTGCCCACGGGACAGGCAAGTGAAGGTGTCCGTGAGCCCGTGGGGAGCAGGGATCTGAACCTCGGGGTGGAGCTCTGCCTGGAGCCACAGTTAACCGTCCGCAGTTTACAGTGCTGGTGGAAGTCGGGGCTGTAGGTGACACCTCAGAACACCGGCTGTATTTGTGTCCTGAGGTTGCCATAACAAATGACCAGAAGCGGACAGTTTAAAACAATTCTTTCAGGGACACCTGGGGGGCTCAGTCTGTTGAGCGTCCGACTCTTGGTTTCAACTCAGGTCCTGATCTCAGGGTTGTGGGCTCGGGCCCCACGTCAGGCTCCACACTCAGGGTGGAGTCTGCTTGAGGATTCTCTCCCTCTCCCTCTGGCCCTACCCACTCCCCCCTGCACGTCTCTCTCTCTCTCTTTCTCTCAAATAAATAAATCTTAAAAAGATATGTAAAACAATTCTCTCAGCTGTGGAGCGAGAAGTCCAAAATCAGGCTGTGGGCCGGGTGCTTGCTCCTGAGATTCGGGGAGAGACGCTGTTCCATGCTTCTCTCCTGGCTCGCGGTGGCTGCCGGCCACACTTGGTGCTCCTTGGCTTGTACAAAGTCGCTCCAATCCCTGCCTCCCCTGTCTCATTGCCTCCTCCTCCACTGGGTCTGTCTCCTCTGTGTGTCTCTTGTAAGGACACTTGTCACTGGATTTAGGACCCACCCGGATAATCCAGGATGATCTTCTTGTCTCAAAATCCTTAACTTGATTGCATCTGCAAAGACCCTTTTTCAAATAAGGTAACATTCACAGGTTCTGGGGATCAGGACGTGCACATATCTTTTGGGGGGGCACCATTCAACCCACTCCCCCAGGCTTTAAGAAGAAACAGTCAAGGACCCTGAGAATAGGAGTCAGGCACCCGTGGGGCTGGGCCGTCGATGCCAGGGGGCTGCGGACAGACCCGCTCGGGGCGGAGACAAGATGGGAGCGCGTATTTCTACTTCGCTGGAGCGCTACTTCTACTCCTCGGGTTTCCGTCTCTGTGGTTCCACAAAGTCTGTTCTGAAAGTTCTAGTCGGTCTTGGCTGTGCTGCCGAGAACCTGGTTCTGGGGCCAGAGTAACAGAGGGGGTTCAGCTCACCCGGGGCCCAGGCAGAGGCAGCAGCCTTCTAAGCGAGAGACCGGGGGAGGGGAGTCGGGAACACCGTCAGCGCAGCATGGCAGGGGCTCCCGCCCTCCCGGACGCCTTCTCCCAGGCCAGGGTTCTCTTCCAGCAAGGAGGGTGCTGTCCTTGACACCAGGCTCCCAGCCTGGGCCGCCTCTGGAAGCTGGTGGTGCTGACACAGACGTAAAGAAGGCAGAGGAGGGACGGCAGTGGGGCAGGGCTGGGGTGGGGTGGGCAGGGCAGAGAGATGGAGTCCAGACCCTGCAAGTTCTGGGTGCCCCCTGAAGGCTGGGAGCAGCCCCTCCCCCCACCTCCGCGTCCCTGGGGGCTCCTGGGGCACCGGGCAGATGTGGGCTGGTGCAGTGAAAGAACAGGTCCAGGGGCGTCCGGCTGCCTCAGTCGGTAGAGCCCGCAACTCTTAATGTCAGGGTCGTGAGTTCAAGCCCCATGTTGGGCATGGGGCCTACTTAAAATTTAAAAAACAAAAGAAAAGAACTGGTCCAAGGTGGTGCTGAGGGAGGAGGCGATGCCCAGGGCCAGACTGAGCTGAGCTAAGGCTCTCTCTCAGCTGGGGGCTGCAGGCAGGGCAGGAGCTGATACCCCGAGAACCTGGACAGAGCGGGCAGACCACCTTCCAGAACGGCCCCCAGAACCGCAGCTCCCTAATAAAAGAAGATGATAAGAGTGCCCACCTTCAGGACAAGTGTGTGAGGTGGAAAGTGGGCTATTGCTGTGAAGCTTTTAGCACCCACATATTAAGTGGTCACTAGTGGTGGTAACCATTATAAGCTCTAGAAGTTGGAAGTAGATTGATGGGGTCGGCAAGGAAAGTCTAGCACCCCTGCACACAATAGCCGACCCTATGGCCTGGGGTGATAGGAGCAAGGGTTTGGGGGATGGCACCAGGAGGTATTGGGGCGATGATCCATCTCCTGGGGTCTCCCCACCTAAGAAAGTGGGAGCTCAGCAGAGCAGCCCCTTGAAGGACTATCTTAGTGAATCTCACTGCTCAGGTCAAGGGGAGCATCAGGCAGCCCAGTGGGTGCCCTAGCCAGGAAGGCCCCCTTGTTCAATTCTGATTCCCCAGGCCTGAGAGTGCTTTCCCAAAGAACTCAGGCAGGAGATGCCACACCCTTCCTCATGTTCAAGATGCCTGTCTTCAGGAAGTTCTGCTTGGTACCTCTCCTAATGCTCTCATGCTGGAGGCCTGGCAGATGGCCTGGTGTTGGGCTGGGAGACACAGGCAGAGGGTCTTTTGGTAAAAAAACAAAAAACACATCGGGATTGAAGGTCCCTGTCCGGCTCCATGGTGACAACCACAAGCCCTTGATTTTGGGGGTCAGGCGACAGGGGAGGGACCCAGCTGCCACCTGGAAGAAGATAGGGCCGGTCTTAGAGCTCCATTCTCAGCCTCTGTCAACTTCAAAAGCAATTTCCTTTATTGCTGGTGCCATCGGCTGGAACCCTGGATGAGCAAATTAATGTTGGAAGCAGGTGGGCAGTTAATACCCGCGGATGGCTTTGTGTTCTCTCAGCGGTAAACAGAGATAACCTGAACTCTAAACAGTCAGCTCCAGGTTGCTGCCCACATGCCCCCCCCAGCTCCTCTCATTCAGCAGGTGACATGGTGATGGGCCTGCTGCTTCCAAACACCCGAGACTTTCATTGACTCTGCTGAGATGCAGGGCGTCCCACACAGAGCCGATCAGGACGCCTCCAGGACAGCTCCGCTGGCTGGGCGGGGGGCGGGGGGGAGGGGGCTCCTCCCTGCTGTTCTCCCAGCCCCTCCCCTGCTCCCGGCTCTCACCGCCCCCTGCACAGGATGCCCTGTAGTATTGCAATTGCCGCGAGGAGCATGTGACACGAGGCCTCCAGGCCAGGCTGCAGGACGGAGACCCCTGGGTGCCCCAGCTCTGGCCCCCTCCACCCCCCATCCACCTGGCTGCTCCTCCTTCCTGCTGGGCCCTGACTGGCTGCGTGGGGCTGTGTGAGGCCTTTGTGCAGACTCCTGCAGCGGCTTAGCCCCCTCCCCCTGCACCAGCCCCAGCCCTCCCCCAGACCCCGCCAGTGCCCATGGCCCTGAGGGCAGGACACTGTCATCACTTAGCAGGCCCTTCCAGGGCCCCTGCTCCCACCTCCCAGGGTGCCCTGCGGCATCTGAGGCTGACCACACGGAGGCCCCAGGACAGGCCCTACTGGTGCCTGGAAGTCTGAGGACCACTTACGATGCTTTTGAACCCCTACTACGTGTGCGCTAATGCCCCACATACCCGGGCTGGTGTCACTGTCCCAGCGACAGCCTGGCCAGGTGCGCACTGCTGTCCCCAGGTACCTCAGGTAAGGAAACAGGGATGTAGGGAGAACTGGGGTGAGCTCACAGGCACTGAGGGGTCCCCTGCATTTCCTCCCCTTTGCTCCATCTGGCCTCTTAAACTCGTGTCCCCCCAGGCGTAGGTCAGGAAATAGGGCGCCTTGCAGGAGGTCAGCCAGCAGGACATGGGCTAGTTTGAACTGGAGCAGTCTGAGCCCTGAGCCGGCGCTTGCCCTCACCATAGTGTCACGCTGCCTGGCCCCCAGAGCCGCGGCCAGTCATGGAAGAGCCACATTGTGTCCAGCCTGGGACACGTGGACACGGACCCTGTGTCTGGAAGGCCTCCTTCCACAAAGCCCTGGGTGCTCCCTCCGCCCGCACCCACAGCCAGCATCCTCTGGGGCCTTCGTGAGCAGTTCCTGGGGATTTCTAGCTGACTCCTCCCCGCCTGCTCTCTCTGCTCCAGTCCATCCTCCACCTCCTGCCACGGCAGCTGCTCTCTTTATGCCGAGGCCCTTCACTGCTGACAGAATCACATGGAAAGTTCTCAACCTCCAAGACCCACCATGGCTTTATTTCACTCCCACCCAGACAAGTAAGGCTCCCCCCAGACAGGCTTCAGGCCCCAGACCCAGACCCCTGGAAGGAGGGGCCTCTTCCAGCCTCAGGAGAGTGTTCTGGCCCCCGCTGCTGCAGGAGGGAGAAAGCACTTCCAGCTGGGGGAGTCAGGGAAGGCTTCCAGGAGGAGGCAGCTTTTTAAGGTGGGTCCTGAAGGATGGCGGAGCTGGGGGTGGGTCAGGAGGCATGGGGGCAGATGAGTTAGCATGGGCCAAGCTGAGTCAGGAAGGCTGGGTCTCAGGGCTGCCGCCCAGGAGGGCAGTCAGTCGTTCAGAACAGCCCCTCAGAGCACAGGAATGGGCACCACCAATCCCTAAAACTTTCAGGAGAGGCCCGGAAGGCCTGGCATGACAGATGAGAAATAGGGGGCCGATTGAAGGACTGCAGAGCTAACACCTTCCTGCAGGTGGGGGTCTCAAAACACCTGGAGAGTGACGGCACCTGGAGTCTCCTTCCATCACTGCGTGTTACTAACCTGGTGTTACCTTGGCCAAGTCACTCCTGACACCTAGTCCCAGTGTCCTCATCTGTAAATGGGGGCGAGGGGAGGGTGCAAATCAAACCCATAGTCATTTTTCCCAAGTTTTTCTTAGCATTAGAGCCTGGAAGCTTTTCCTTCAAGGAGATCTTTCTTGGAAGTCCTAAGGACTGTGGGTGAAAATGGAGCCATGCAAATAGATAGAGGGATGGAAGGAGCCCAGAGGCAGATCAGCCTCCCCCCCTTGTCTGCGGTAAGACTGGTTGACAATCACTGGGTTTGGAATCTGTGTTGACAGTGACCCCTAGGTCCTGACCCCACCCCATGATAATCCCCCGAGCCTTACCACCCATCCCCTGCCTTCTTGCTGGCCCCTCCTCGGCTGTCACTGGCCTCAGGAGAGGGACAAATACCCTGAGCCTCAGCCCTGGAAAAGAAGGAGGAGCTAGCCCAGATGGTGGCCACACAATCCTGAATCTCCAGACATCTACTGAATTGTCTGAATTTCTATGCTCCCAGGGTCCCTGGGCCCCGAGCAAGGAGGAGGATGGTCCTGGGGACCGAGGACAGGGGAACAAGACCTGTCCCTCAGCCCTGCCCCTTGTTGTAGTGTCTGGGGTGCTGTTGTGGGTGTGGAGGGATGATGGGGGTCCAGGGAAGCAGTCCAGATCACGGAGGGCCCCGGGGCCAGCACCTACGGCACGCACCACCTGCTTGTTGGAATTTATGACAGGGCGTGTGTTCCTGCGTGTGGCTTCTGTAATATGAACCAATAATGTTTTAAATTTGGGGCACCTGGCTGGCTCAATCGGTGGAGCCCTCGACTCTCGATCTCGGGGTCGTGATCCCACATTGGGAGTAGAGTTTACTTAAAAAATAATCACAATAGGGGCACCTGGGTGGTTCAGTGGGTTAAGCATCTGCCTTTAGCTCACGTAGTGATCTGAGGGTTTTGGGATCGAGTCCCATGTTGGGGGAGGGAATTTGCTTCTCCCTCTCTCTGCTCATGCTCTCTCTGTCTCTCACAAATAAATAAATAAAATCTTTAAAAAATAATAATCATAATAATAAATAAAAATAAAAATGTTTTACATTTGTATACTCTTTGACCTAGAGATACCACTTCTCAAAATATATCCTAAAAAAAAAATCTAGGGCGCCTGCAGACGCTTAACGACTGAGCCACCCAGGCGCCCCTGCCCTTATTTTTTATTAAAACAAAATGCACATGGGAAAAAAGACTGGAAAAGCCTACAGTGGTGGTGGTCAGTGGCTTTTGGGGGGTTTGTGTCGTCTGCTTGGTCTTCTGTCTCTGCAGTCTCGGGATTATTTCTGTGATGAGGGAAGCACCAAACATTAGTTTGAAAAGAAAATTCGAGAAAAAGGAAAAATAAAAATCCAAAGCACCCGAACAAATTTTGCCGATAGCACACCCAGGGGGCACAGACATGACTAGGCCTGGCACCTCCATGGCTGCCGTCCCCTCCCCTCTTTCCAGGGCTTCTCTGTCACTCAGGTAACGTGACCCTTCCAGGGAGGAGGGTCTCCATCTCCTGGGCTCCTGTCCCTAAAGCAGCTGTGTTTCCTAGGCGCCTGGCTCAAGCCCAGAAGAGAGAGGCCGCCTCGGGCCCATACAGCAAGGCTGGCCATGGCTGAGAGGAAAATCCTCTCTGTTCCCACACTCAGTGCTTCCAGCAGTTGGAGGGGGTCTGCGGGACCCTCTGAGGCTGTATGGCTGTCCCGTCTGCCAAGTCTCGCCCCCACTGTGGCTAGTTATCAGGTAATAAGACACTGGAGGTGGCTCCAGACCTGCAAAGACAGAGAAGAAACATGTATTAGGGGTCTCCCATTTCCCTGCACTGTGCTCAAAGCTCTACAGAGATGATTGACGTTAAGCCTGATGTTCCCATGAGGTGGATGAGGAAACTGGGGCTCACAGAGGTCAGGTAGCTTGTGTAAGGTCACACTAGCCAGGAAAGCCAGCAGATGCTCCTAGCCGTGCAGGTGGGGGCTGGCTCCTTATTCCCTAGGCTGGTTCCCACCTGGCCAGGTCTTTGCTCCTTTCCTGGGGCACGGAGGCCGTGGAGAGAGGTCCCTTGTGCCGCGGCTCAGCGGGGCCCCTGGGTGGCACACATCTGGTGAGGCCCTCTGCTCTGAGGCCCAGCCAGCCCCGGCACACGTGGGCGGAGCCTGGGAGCCCAGCCACGGACAGGCTGTTCCTGCTGCCGTGCCCTTCCCTGGTACAGAGGGACAGTGTCTACCCCGAATAAAGGTCATGTCCCAACTGCCCTTTGGGTCGGCCGGGGTGGGAAGGGCTGTGGCCTGGGGCCCCAGGCTTGTGTTTCTCACATCACGGGGAACAGGGAGGGCCTAATCCCCCACGCCCTCCTCACCCTCAGGGGTCTCGCCTTCATGGCTGTGCGGGCTGGTCCCATGGGCGTGGGTCTGAGCCCTCAGCACCAGGCATTCTTAGTCCTGCTGACCTGTGTCACGTAGGACAGCAGGCTATATGAGGTGCAGGCCGAGGAGGGGCTGCGCAAGACAGCCAAGGGCAGGAGTGCAGGAGCCGAGCGATGGAGACGAGAATGAGAGCTGGGAACACAGGCAGCAGGAGTGGGCAACAGCGGGTCAGGGACGCTCGGGGAGCACAGGAGGACAGCCCCCGGGCCCAGCAGCTTGGCAGACACTGTGGTCGGCAGGCGGTTGGGGGTGGGGTGCTATAAAAATACTTTTTTAGTATGAGTATGTCCTGTGCGATATTTGGGACACACCGGTACTATAAGATGATCCGTTGGTACCTAAAATTCCAGTCTGAGTGGCGTCCTCTGTTTCATCCGGCGAGCCTCCACCCAGGGCCTGCGTTTTCCTCTGCGGCTGAGGCCGCCCCGAAGGCACCCCTCTTCACACCGCCAGGAAGGGGCTCCTCCCAGTCGGGCGACAAGTTCCCATCTCACCATCCTAGCCTCTGGCCAAGACAGCCTACTGCACCTCGCGGGGTGCTAGCGTTTTCTACCCCGAATCCACAGAATCCACGGCCACTCCAGACCAGATGGAGCCACCAGCATGGCCCCTGTTTTTACAGATGCAGAATCTGAGGCCCGTGTAGGAGACCAGCCCGAAGTCCTACAGAGAGCGGGTAGGGCTGCAGCCGGAACGGAAACTGTGCTGGGCTGGAGGCCGAATGAGGGCAACGTGTAGCTAATTCTTCAGCCAGTCTGGGCTGGGATCCAGAGAAGGTTCCTAGCCTCGGCAGACACAAACTCATGTCCATGGGCATGCTTGGATGATGAACTATTTGTATTTGCCTACAGCCCCCTCGCCCACCCCAGTCTCGGTTGATCCCAATTCAGGTTAAATGGGCCTCTGGAAACTGGAGAGAGAGCACAGGCGCCCGAAGCAGCCCCGCACCCTGGCTCTGTCGTGCCGGCCCCGGCCTTTGCAAAGGCGTAGGATGGCTTGAGTGGATTACTTCTCACGCTCCGCTGTACCTCAGTTTCCCCACCTGTGAAGTGGGTGGAAATATGCTGTCATGTCAGGCTCCTAGCAGCCCAGAGTGATGCCTTGTTTGATTACAAAGTGGATTAAAAGTCTTGTGTACTTGATACAAGTAACTCTATCCCGTACATGGATGGTTTCAATGAAAAGCGGCCTCAGGTGGCTTTTCGCCAGCCTCCCTGTCCCTCTCCTCCGGCCCCCACGGAACGGGCTGTGGAGGAAAGAGAGAAAGATGATAGGTTCCTCCTGGCACCCTCAAGTTTCGCTGTTGCTGTTCACTCTTGCTGAGGGCTCCCAGGAAGGCCCAGTGGGGGCTGGCCGCCGGGGCTGGCCACCTGGGCTGGGCCCCAGTTCATGTCCCGTTCCTTCCAGGCTGGGAACTGGTCTCTGCTGAAAAAGGCCATAGCGGCCCCAACAATGGGCTCCAGACCAGAGAGCCGGGGTCCCTGCCGAGCACGTGGAGCTGCTCAGGGGCCCAACCACCTGGCT
Source organism: Phoca vitulina (assembly GCF_004348235.1). NCBI lineage: Eukaryota > Metazoa > Chordata > Mammalia > Carnivora > Phocidae > Phoca > Phoca vitulina. Next base: position 15,701,999 of record NW_022589707.1, read on the forward strand.
TCAGCACCCCACCCCAAACCAGACTCACACCGGGGGGGCACCTTTGCTGGAACCTGTTTCTCTCACAAGAGAATCCCATGTGGCACAAGCTCAGATCTGTCCTCTGGCCAAGCCCTGGCCCCCTCAGGTCCCCCGGACGTTCAGGGGGAGGGAAGGTGGGAGCCGCTGCAGGGAAAGCCTCCACACCCCAAAAGGCCACCTTAGCCCGTTTCTTGTGATGCAAGCAGTAAGGGCTCCCTGGGCCTCTGAGGTCAGCACCTGATAGCTCTTAGTCCACCTGCTGCAGTAGCCAGCGGTTCTGTGGATGGCTAGACCCCTCCTCCATGCGGGTTTTGCTGGGGATTTTTTCTGTGAACAGCTCTTACGTAGACGGTCTCTCATTGTCTGCTCCTTCTGGAAGCAGGCCTCAAATAAACAAGTCCATAAATGAAATGTGTCTCAGTGGTTTTCAGGAAGTTGGACATTAATGGAGTAGCATTACCATCCCCACAATGGTACCACCTTCCCCTCCCAAGAGGTGTGGCAGGGAACTCGGATACTGACGCTCAGGCCTCTGGTGGCCTCAGGCCGAAGCCACAGGCTGCAAATGGCTGCTGAGCGCGGCCCGAGGCCCGCACAGCCTGAAATGTCGGGGGCTGACCTGTTTGATTCAAAATGGACTGAAAGTCTCTGGGACTTTATTCTCCGGAGCAGAGTCATGATCTCTGAGGTTGTGGCTGATGCTGGATTTAGAGACGGCTCTAGAGGAGGACAGTTTGAAATTCAGTTTTGTGACTGGCATCTTACCTACCTTCACTGGCGTATTCGGCCAGATGGGGCCAGGGCCTGTCTGGAGCTCAGGATCTCGGGCTGCCCGCTGCCCGCCGGAGGCCAAAGGGCCCACCCAGGGTTGTCAGCACTCCCCCTCCTCACAGACCACGGACGGAGGTCAGTCAGCACGATGCTCAGACTCAGTTCGAGTCCTGGCTGCACCCCATCCTAGCCAGATTATTAAACCTAGGAAGCCTCCGTTTTCTCATCCATACAAGAGGACGTGGTAACCAGTCTCACACCGCTGTGGTGAGGAGTGTAACACCCGCTCAATAGATGCAATCCCCCACCTCCTGGGCTTTTAAATTAATTACAGTCCAGGAAAAGAACCCGTGTTCATTAACAGGTGCCATTCGTTTATTGAACAAACTTTAACAAGTGCCTACTATGCGCCAGAGGGGTACTATTCACATCAGAGCTCCTGGACAATCAGAGGCGGGGGTCTGAGCCTGCAGGTGGAGAACACACACACGGACACAAGGCGTTTGCGTCTGGATTTTCATGATGAAAACAGAAGGTGCAGCAAACATGAGCGGAGTCTTCAGGACCAATATCCTGGTTTTCTAATCTCATGACTGAGGGCAACCGGGAACAAGGTGTCCAGGGGTCTTTGGGCAAAGCCAAAGCCACCACGGTAAGAAAATAGTTCTTTTTTTCTTTTTCAACATTTTTTTTTCTTTTAAACCCAATGTGGGGCTTGAACTCATGACCCCAAGACCAAGAGTAGTGGGCTCTACCGACTGAGCCAGCCAGTCGCCCCAAGAAAATTGTTCTTTATTTTTTTAAATTAAAAAAAATTTTTTTAAGTCATCTCTACACCCCACGTGGGGCTTGAACTCACAATCCTGAAATCAAGAATCGCATGCTCCATCGGCTGAGAAAACAGTTCTTTGAAGGTCGCTGAGCTAGAACTAGCTGGGACTGGTTAAGGCCAAGGGCAGGTCACCTGGGTAAGCTCCTACTGTGCCCTCCCCCCCCCCATAGAATTAAGCAGGATAGAGGGGCTCCTTGGATCTCAACACAAGCTGAGGGCAGATGAGTCTCACAGGGACAAATAGTGAAGCCAGAGAGCCAAGAAACCAGGGTTCAAGTCTGGGCTCGGCCACTCATGGACAGTAGGGCTTGAACAAGTCACTGAGTCCCCAGAGCCTCAGTTTCCCTCACTAGTGGAATGGGGTTGTCCTGAGAACCCCATGAGGTGAAGTATGGGAAAGCTTTTTGTAAACTGCCAAGTGGCATTATCACAGCCGGGAGTGAGCGGACCGGGTCTGAGACTTTGGCCGCCAAGTGCCCTCTGAGTGAACCTGAAAAATGCACACTCCCATCAAGCCTCAGATCTTCTGACACCACTGAGATGTGAGGGGGAAGTGAAAGTGTTGGAGGAAGAACTCCGTTAAGTGTGATCTATCTGCGGGCCTCAGTCACGGCTGCTTGCTTTCTGGGCCCATCTGCCTCAGGTTTCCGTGGTGGCTGCCGAGTGCCCGGAGCCCTTCACTGTGGCCCTTCACTCCATGACATTTCCCCATAACACTCCAGAGCCAGGCCCTTCTCCCAGCCCCCTCAAAACTTACCCATCCAGGGGCGCCTGGCTGGCTCAGCCGGTAGAGCACGTGACTCCTGATCTGAGGGTCATGTGTTCAAACCCCATGTTGGATGTGGAGCCGACTTTAAAAACCAAAAAAACCAAAAACTTACCCAGCCAGGCTCACAGGCCCACGAAAAGATGCACAGCATGATGCGTAAGTCACCAAGGCAACGCCAGTTAACCCCCCAGGCACCTGGAGCTACTCGCCCTGTGTAGAATGCTAACATTAAAAAGACTGGCATATCAAGTGTTGGCAGGGATGTGGGGCAACCGGATCTCTCATTTCTCTCACTGGACAAGGGAAATGAAAATCAGCAGTAGTAGGTCGAAAGCTTCAAATTGCCCTGGTGGGAGGATTTATACCTCAGAAACCAGCAAATGCTGCAAATCAGGGCTTTCTCCCACCCCAGAGAGCTGGTTGTTCAACATTTACTAGCACAAACTCTGCTGGAAATATGTTCACAAAGAGACGTGTAAGTGAATGTAACTTTATTCACCGTAGCCACGGTAGCCGGAAACTGGAAACAACTCAAATGTCTATCAACTGGGGGAGGGGGCGGCGGGATGGATAAACACACTGTGGGTCGTCTGCACAGTGAAATACGACTCAGCAATAAAAAGGAGTGAACTATTAACACACAGAACTTGGATGAATCTCAAAGGCATTATGCTGAGTGAAAGCAGCCAGGTTCAAAAGGTCACATACTGGGTGCCTTGGTGGCTCAGTTGGTTGAGCTACTGCCTTTGGCTCAGGTCATGATCCTGGAGTCCCGGGATGGAGTCCCACATCGGGCTCCCTGCTCAGCAGGGAGTCTGCTTCTCCCTCTGACCCTCCCCCTCTCATGTGCTCTCTCTCTCTGTCAAATAAATAAATAAAATCTTTAAAAAAAAAAGTTTACATACTATATAGTTGCATTTACATGAAATTCTACAGAAGACAAAACTATAGTGATAGAAAGCAGATCAGTAGTTCCAGGGGCGAGAGGCAAGGTAGGGGGTACGGGGTAGGGGGTAGGGTGGTGGCGAAAAGAAACGGACCTGGAAGGGGCATGAGGAAAAGTTTAGGGGTGGTGGGAATATTCTATATCCTGATTGTGGCGATGGTTACATAGGTGTATATATTTGTCAATGCTCATCTAATTGTAGGCTAAAAATTGATTAATTTTATTGTATGTAAATTATATCTCAACACAATTGTCCAAGCAAAACCAAACCAAAGACTTATCCATTCTGCATTGTACTCCTTTGGGTCTTCGCTAATACATATGGGATCCTGTGGGCAGGCCCCTTGAAAGCCCGTACCAGGCTTACAGAAAATACCTCAACCTAATGATTGACGGCAGAATAGGCCAATGGGGAAGCGATTTGGAAGCAGGCGCTGGTACTTCAAGTTACGCCTCCGAGGAGGAGGTGGGGCCCGCCGGGGTCAGGGTTGCTAGAGTGGGCAGAAGCTTCTCGCCCGTTCAGGTGCTGTCTTTTCCACCTGCCCTCCACCTGAAGAAGTTGGTCACCTATGGATGCTGAATGACAAAAATGTTGTCTTTTTCCCTGAAGGCTGGTGGAACTGGGAAGACTGGGTCACTGAAGCTTAGAGGAACGAGGATGGGAGGGGGATGAGGGCAGGGAGGGATCAAGACCGGGTCATCATTCAGCACCGGTGCTTGGAGGATTAGCATATGGCAGATAACAAGCAGCTGTTCTCCGTCCATTCCAGATGGATTCAGAGAAGAACAGCCTTCACTGGTAGCGGGCAAGATTTAGGTGGGACATAATGATGAACTTCCTGAGGGCGCTCGTGAGAAAGTGGACATGTGCGCACACCCGTGTAGGTGCATGTGCGTGTGAGTGTGCGTGTGTTGTAAAGTCAGAGCAGGGCAAGAGGCCGCTTGGTATGTGTAGTTCCTCTCTCTGGAGCACTTTAGGAATTGGGAAGACAAACCCCACTCTGAAATGAACCTGGTCCCTATGGGCTGAGGACAGAGAGATGGACTCAGTCAGACCCTTTCTCTAGGTACCTTGGAGGGCAATTAGCTGGCTGGTCCATCAGTAAGACCCCCAAAGCAGAAGTGTGTGGAGACAGATGGGTACTTATTTCATGGCCTGACCCCCTCCCAGACGGCCCTGTGCACTCTCCCGCATTAGGGCAGAAGAGACCATCCATCACCAGCGGGGATGGTGATGTCACAGCTTCGGGCCTCTGAGCGCACAGGAAGACAGTTCCAACCCCTTCGAGGAACTAAATCATTCATGGAGCAGAGAGCCCTGGTGGCAGGAGATTTACTGCCGAGGAATCCCTTTAGGGAGTGTGGAAATAAATTCTTTAAAGAGACCCCATCAGTGGCCTCAGGCTGAGGCTTGGGCATATGATGGGGACCCAGTGAAGTGGGACCTGGTGGGGGGCGGCTTCCCAACTCCAGAACAGAGGACAGGAGGGAGCCCAAGACCTGCATCTGAGGGTAGGTCTAAACTGAAGGCAGATTCCCAGCACCATGCGCCGGGGGCGGGGGGGGGGGGGGGCTGGGGGCTCCCTGATAGCCAGCTCTGACTCATCCATTCCTTCTGTCACCCCTGAGGGTTTCTGGGCTTGTACCCACAGGGATTCTGCAGGTCAATGAGAGAATGAGGAACCGTGTTGGGATGTGTCTGCTGAGTCTATGGGCTCTGCGATCTCGGACCACCCCATCCCAGCAAGTCTCTGCTGGAAGGGGAGTTTCAGGCCAGCTTTGGTTTCTTGGAAGTGGAAGTTGGATCATTACCCAGCATTCACACTCTTGTCTCAAAGAGAATGTGAGCTCTTCAAAGGACCAAACAGTCTGTTTTATGATCCAGAACTCCAGAACTTGGTGATTTGGCTGGGGTCCTGGGGTACTATTTGCTAGTTTAACCAGCAGGAGTATGTGCCATCAGAAGCATCCTGGGACTTGCGCTGCCCTGCACCACACAGCACACAGTGGGGCTCTTCTTGTCCAAGTCCAGCCCAGCTCGTCCGCCTCCATTTGAAGGGCTACAGCACATTTCTTCCGTGTGTCTTGATCAAGAAAAATGAAGGGATGAAGGAAGAAAGGGAAGGTATTTCCAGATCAGCTTTGGAAAAGCAGACACAGCTCTTAGGGTTCCTTCCAGTTCTCTCACTTGACAGATAAGGAAACTGCAATCTAGAGGTGGGACTGACGTGTCCAAAGCCCGTGTCCATGAGATGGGGAAAGGAGGGGAGGAAAGGTCCCCAGAAGTCATGCTGAGCAGTTTCTGCCTCCCTGGAGATGGCCTCAGTCATCATGGAGGAGTAAAGGGACTGTGACGGAGAGAAAGATCCGGGATGGTTCCGGCCCCTGTTCTGCTACCCCACTCCTCTGCAAAACCACTCTCCCTCTCCGTGCTGCAGGGGGCGGGGTGGGGGGGCGGAATCCTGCGGGGCCCTGGTGGGACTGCACTCGGTACCCGTGCTCATTTACTCACTCACAAACACATATCTGTGGAGCGTCTTTGGAGAGAGGCAGGCATGGGGATCCAGCAGTGAACAAAACAGACGTAGCCCTTGCTGTCCCAGAGCCTGCATTTCTTGTTACCAGGACGAGTGCTAAAAGCCTGGGCAGGTAATCCCCGCCCCCCCCAACCAGCCCCTCCCTGTCCAGCTCTACAGGGTGCTCCTAGCACCTCCAACCCCTTGACGCAGGCCAAAGGCTGCTTCTTAAGAAGGACCCCACCACCTTCAGGGTGGGGCTACCAGTTGCTGTACTTTGCAAAGAGCAGACTCCAGGAGCTATCAAAGAGCTTCAGGAATTCCTGATGGGCCCAGTCCCCCCAACCTCCACCCAAACTGGCTTGTTTGCACTTCCTTTTGCCCCTCTCTTCCACATTTGCCAGTTCTCCAGCCCTCCCCCTGCATCAGCTCCTGCCACAAGGGTCTGTCAGCTTGCAGCCTGGGAACCCAGGGAACCTTCCTTCTAGGCATCCCAGCATCTCCTTGGCACCCACTCCTCAGGTTTGTCCTGGGAAAATCTCCAAGTTCCTGAGCCCCCCCTTCCTGCCCCACTAGGCTAGAGGCCGGGCCCTCAGGGGACTGGGTCAATTCTGAGACCCGGAGCTTCTAAGGGCCCTCGCCCAGGGGGTCCCTCAGCATTTTTTTCTTAATCGCCCGCCTCAGTTCTCCCCATCTAGTGGGGTGGAAAAAACTTGGGCTGGGCTCCAGAGAACTGGGCTCTGGTCCTGGCTCCGGCTGGAATTCACGTCCTAGCGGGACCTCGGATTCCTCCTGCGAAGCCGCCGGGTTGGATCAGACAAGCCCCGGAGCCCTGGGAGGGTCCGGGCAGACCGGAGGCAAACCAGACCCCAACGCCGACAAGCGAGAGGAGACGCTCGCGGAGATGCGGAGGCTGAGAGGAACCCGAGCCTGGGCGGGGTGCACGGCATGCGGGAGGCATCGGCAGGGCCCAGTGGGGTGCGTGCGGGGAGACGCGGCCAGCTAGGAGCGAGGGAGGAAGGGACGAGACGCCCCTGAACAGAGCGCATCGCCCGCTCTACAGCTGCCTGCGTGCGGGCAAAAGACAGTGCCATGCCCATGCAGGAGCCGCACCGCCTCCTTCGAGAAAGGCGGGCAACTTGACCCCCTTGAATGTGGGTGGTGACCGCAGGACTAAAGAGAACTGTCCCCTGAAGAAACGCTTTGTTGTTTCCAAAGTGCTTGCAAAAACATTTCATTATTCGATGCCCCAAACAGTCCTCTGACTTGGGTAAGCTCCCGATATTCAGATGAAGAAACTGAGGCTCAGAAAGTTCAGGGAGGTTGGGTGATTAAAAATGCAGATTATTCTAATTTGAGACAATTAAATCCTAACTCTCTGATGCATCCCAAAACAAAGCACTTGCCTGGTTTGGGGGCTGAATTATTCAGCTAAATTCTGCTTTGGACAAGGGAAGTGAAACGTGGACCATGGCCAAAACCATATTTGGTCACCGACCTCTGGATAATCTGTTGAAGGCTGCAAGATGCCTCCCCAACCAACTGCAGACACAATCTCTCCCTAGAACCTCTGGGCTTAAGAGCTCTGGAGTCTTGGAGCCCTGAAGCCATCCCCAGACCTAGGGACTGGGAACCAGGCTCCACGCCCATGGGTGCGTCCCAGGCCGGCTCGTCTGGGTGTAAGGGATGCCGGAAGGTGGGGGCTGCGCGCCGGGCCCTTGGGTGGGGTGGGAATGCTAGGTTTCTAGCCCTGGAGGGCCTCTGGCTGAGCTTCTTTCCAGGGGCCAGGTGCCCGTTTTCTGCCCCTATCCTCCAGAAGGAAGTTCGGCGGGTCTTCTCCGTTTCTCCTACAGAGGAGGAAATAGAGGCTGAACTTAAATCCCAGGCCCTGAGCACCCACCCAGTGCTCGGTCCCCTATCCCCACCAGCCGCCTTTCCCGCTGACTCCGGTCAAGGACACCTCTGGGGTGGCGCTCAAGTCTCAGCTACGGCCAAACTCAGCCGAGTGTCACCTGGTGGGGGAAGGTAGGAGACAAAATGTTGCAAGGATGCAGGGGCCACGCACTCTTGCTTCCCATCCTCCTCCCCCTGGCCCTCGCACAGGACCTGCATCAACCCCAGGAGCTGAGAACCCGGGGACCCCCCAACCCCAAACCCCCGCCCAGCCCTTCCCACCACTGCTCACAGTCTCCGGCTTAGCCTCTGGCTCACCCTCTCTGATTCAATTCCTCCAGGCTTCAGCATCCCGAGTCAGATTTTTTAAAAAGCAATTTCTACAGTTTCTTTTTTTAATCGAAAATTTAATACAATCATTTCGTAAACAAACACATACACTTCCAACAGTCCAGAAAGACATACAGCAAAAAGAAAGTCTCCTGCCCCTTGGCCCCCAATTCTCCCACATGAAGCCACCCCTATTTGTGTCTGGGGTGTCCGGTGGAGCAAACCTGACACCTAGACACTCCCCCACTCCCCATTTATATTTTTACACAATCGGAAGCCCATGGGTCCTTTGCGCTTTTCACCTGACATCCAGGATATTTCCCAGGATGTATTAGGACCATATATATTTTTCCTCACTCGTTTTACGAGCTGGAGTAGATTCCTATAACAGGATCGCTTTTCATTTGTCTGTCTCTGTTTTTCTCGTTCTTTCCCTATCAACCCCTGCGCTCGCTGCCCCCCCCCCCCCCAGAGCCCGGAGCTGAATCTCCGGGTTTCTGTGCCCTTCGAAAATGGTATAGAGACCTCGCGCCGCTCGAAGAAAAACGCACAGACGCACAGTGTTTTTCCGAAAATGGGGGATTCGTTGGGCTGCAAGTGTCCACAGATGCACATTTAGATTCTAGAACAAAGCCGGGAGGGCTGGGGCCTGGGCGGAGATAGAAAGACTGTGGACCCTAGCCCCCAGCACAAGGCCCTCGCGGGCGTGGGGTCGTGGTACTGGCGACATCTCAAGCGGCAGCACTAGGAACCTGGGATCCGTCGGCGGGGGACGAGCACCCGGAAGGCATTGCGCTTGCGGGACTACACGGTCCGCAGCGGTGATGATGCGGGTTCTGTGGTTTGCCAGAAATCTGCGGGTCACGAAGTACGCCCGTGCTCACACGTGCATTTTCTTTATCCTCCTGAGAGGTGGGAGTCATTATACCCATTTTGCAAATGGGGAAACTGAGGCTCTGAGAGGTAAAATAAATCGCTGGAGATCGCGCTCCTGGTAACTGGAGCTCAGGAGGACCCGAACCCGGGGCCCGTCTCACTGCCGAATGCTAGTTACGCGGGTCGTGGACCTAGAGCCCGGGTCAGCGCGGGGTCCCGACCAGTCTGAGCGAGGCCGAAGGCAATTCCGCCGCCGCCCGGGCGGGTCTAGGTGGGGGAGGGAGGCTGCAGCCCAGACATCCTGCCCCGCGGAGGGAGAAGGGAGGGGAGACGGGAGGTTGATGACCTCTTCGCTCAACATCTTCAGCACAACGGTGACTGCCAAGGAGAGGGCGAGCTCAGGGAAGCGGGATGGGCAGGGGGTGGGAAAGAACTGAATTGGCCAGAGAGACAAGCCGAAACCCGGGAGCGAGAAAGAAGGGCCGTGTCCAGGGACGGAGCGAGGGGCGCCGTCTTCCAGGCTGGAGTAGCACAGGTTTAGGGGTCCTTCCTAAACCTGACATGAGGGTCGCGGAACCCAAACCTACGTGTCGCGGGCAGTGTGGGATGTTGGTGGAGAGGCGGAAAATGTCTCTCTAGAGGGAGAAGGATGCCGCCGCCGGGCAGCCTGGCGTCTGACCCGCGGAGGGAGGGCACTGGGTGCGCAGGACAGGGCAGCAAAGTGAGGACCTGAGGTCGTCCGGAGCCACCTCCTCCCCCGCCTGCGCCCCGAGATGAAAGGGATACAAGGTATCGGGTCCCCGGGGGCCGCCCCCTCACCGCCCGGGTCTAGCTCGGGTTACCGGCCTGTCCTGCTCCCTAAAATATGTATGAGGCCCTTGAGGGTGCAGTTTCGCCCCCCTCCCGGAGTAGGGTTGGGGGCCTTGAGGTGCACGGGGAGCCACGGGGGGAGAAAGCAACGTTGGCTCCTGAGCCCGGAGCCGTCTCAACTTTCAGCAGCGCATTTAAGAAAAGGTGGAAACTGGATCCGTGTCGGCGGCGCCCCCGCCCCGCCAGCCCCGACGGCCGGACCACGCAGCCGGGTGGCTCGCTTTGCTCTGAGCGGTGTCTGGTTCTCAACAGCAGGTGAATGGGCCCGGGCGGGGCGCGCCGGGCCCGGGGGGCGGGGCGCGCGCTATAAAGGGGGTGCGACAGGCCGCGGGGGCCACTCGCAGCCGACATAGCCTGCGCTTTGGCTTTGCGGTTCCTGGCACACCGCGCCCCTACCACCCAGCATCCCACGGCCCTCGGGGAGCAGGTAGGGCGCGGTTGGAGACAGTCAGTTCAGGGAGACCAGGATAGGAAGGGGAATGCGAGCCGGCTCTGGAAGGGTTAATGTGGAACCACCCCACCCCCCCTCCCTCTGGCCCGTTGGGCCTAGAGCTTTGCTCGAGATCTCCTCTGTCCTGGTCCTTGTGCACCACACGCCTCATCTCGGGGTACTCTTGAAGAGGGACACCGAGGCCCCCGCGACTCGCCCCGGCGGTCCTGCCTGGGTTGGGGGGGTCTTGCCTCCTCCTCTGGCTGCGACATCCAAGGCCGGAGCAGGCCCCGCCCAGGAATCGGACCTATTTAAGGGTTCGTATCAGCACCATCGCTTGCGGCCCCTCGGGGCTGGGCAGGGGCTGGGGTAGTGGGGACCATGGACCCTGGCTCCCCATCACCACTGCCTACTCTTTCTTCGCGGGAGCCCAGAACAGCGTGCTAACGGTCTTCAATTTTAATACAAGAGAGGTTTAGATTTGGTGGGGGGCATCCGCTAAGCACCCTCCTTTTTAGGGGCTTCTTAGCCGCCAGACCTGCGAGGTTCGATAGGGAGAATAGGAGCTCAAAGGGAGGAGGACGGATTAACGTTTTATTTTAATCTGGTTTAGAACTGTGGTTGCCGTCTGGGAAGGCCAGGAGGGGCTGGTACTGGGAAGGGTGCCCAAAGCAGCGGCAGGGGTGGGGGGGGGAGGCGCTGGTGCTCAGGATGCTGGGGAAGGAGGAAGAGGCCACCCCAACGCTGACAGCCTGGTTGTCTTCTAGCCCCTGCCCCGCCCCTCGGAATGCTCCGGATGGTATCGGAGCAAAGGACCGCAGAGAAGTATCTAATCAGCGTCCGCGCCCCAACCTAGGCCCGCCCCGCCCCCTCCCGGGGGAGCCACTGCCGCAGAGGGCGGGGTGGGGGGAAGGAAGGGAGATGGAAACGGGTCTGGGGGCGGCTCCTCTCCCCCTCCCCCTTCCGGGACAGGCAGCCTTTGTTCCCGGCGGCGCAGTGGCCAGACACCTGTGAGGCCGCAGAGCTGAAAAGCATAGGTGGTGAGGACGTAGCGGGGAACCCTCTCGTCCCCGCTCCTGCCCTGCACCCCTGGCTCCGGGTGGGCCCACTGACACAACTCAGCCTTGCGCACCTTTCTGCGGGGGAGACTGCGGAGATCCGTCCAGTGGCCCCACAGTGCGTCCGAGCTCCAAACGCACCTCCCCTCCCCCAGCACACGGTCGGATTTCCAAGCACGCTACTCTACACACACCTCGGCTAGCTCCGGGCTCAGAGGGCGGCGGGGTGGCAGGGCGTCGGGGCGCACCTCGGCCTGCGGCACCCTAGCCTGAGGGCAGGAGGCAGGGACAGAAGGCGGGCGGCGAGACCCCTTGGGGCCAGACCCGGCCGGGTCGGGCGAGCAGGCGGGGCTCTCAGCGTCTCCACCGTCCGGGTCGGGCGTGCCCTGCGCGGTGCACCAACCCGAGCCACATTCAAGGTGAATCATCCCCGGCCCGCCCCCTGCCCCTCCCCGCCTCACGGCACCTGAACCAATGGCGCGGCGCGGGGGGCGGGCGGGGCTCCGGGGGCGGTAAACCCTCCCAGAGTCATTATCTCTGCACTCCGTCGAGTCCCCGCACCTCTGCGCCCGAGCCGGCGGGCCTCTCTCTGGCCGCGCAGTCCCGGGCACCCCGCGCACCCTTTTCCTCGGCCTCCGGGGCCCCCGTGCCTCTCCTGCCCTGCCCCGCCTGCCGCGCGGAGGCGGCTCCTCCTCAGGTGGCAGAGCCGGGGCCTCCCCCAGCAGACCTGTCACCCGACACCCAGGAAGCGCGCGGCCCCATCCCGGCTCCTCTTTGTTCCCCCGCCGGACTCCGCGCTCGGGCGCCGCCTCCTCCCGCGTAGCGCTGTGGAGGTTCGGGGCGCGGCCCTCGGCCCGGACGCGGCTCGGGTTCGGTTCATCTGGCCCGCTCCGAACCAGGGCCCTTTTTGTCTGGTTTTTCCCATGTGGACTCCGCGCGGAGCTGGGAGGCGGCGGTGCGCCCAGCCCGGAGCCGGCGCAGGTGAGTGTCCGGGGCGGGGCCGGGCAGAGCCAGCGCCGGCGAGGAGGAGAAGGTGGAGGCGGGCGCCCCGGGGCGAGCAGGGCTAGAACCCGGGTTGGGCGGGCAGCCGGCCTTCGGGGATGACGCGGCAGTGCGGCCTCCCCGCTCTCCCGCGCCTTCCGGCGGAGGTGCGCACGCGGCCCCGTGGTCCTGGGTCCCCCAGTGGAGTCGGTCTGCGCCCAGGGCTGCTACCCGGGCCGGGCGGCCGCGCGGCTTGGGTGCGGATCGTGTTTGGCCAGGTGCGTATCGGCGCGGGCCCAAGCACTTCCCGGGGGAACCGATCGGGGGTCGCGTCGGCGTTTCGCCGCCCTGGTGGGCTCAGATGGAAGCGCAGGGCTGGGAGGCCGGCGCCGACTTGGGCTGGAGGAGAGTTCCTTCTCCGAGAGCTAGTTTCTTCAGCCCCCCTCTCCGGGCTTCTTGACACGTCGTTACCACTTCTGTGGCTCCGGGACGGCCCCGCCCAGTCTCTAGGGGAAAGCAGTTCTCAGACCCCCAGCTCGCCTCTGCTTCGGGGCCACCCATCCTGGGGGCCTTGGAGCACGCGGCGGAGACACCCTGTCGCCCTGCGCCTACCCCCATATCCTTGTTAGCGCTAGCGGGCACCCGGGGCCCCTGAGCTCTGCTTCGGGGTCGGAGGCTGGATGGCGCGCCTCGGGTCCCTCACCGGTGCGCGCATCCTAGGAGCTGGGCTGTGAGGGAGCTGTCGCGGAGTCAGGGATCGCCCGATTCCGCGGGGCCCTCTGGGCTCAGCCATTCGCTGTCCCTTCCCCCCCCCCCCCCCCCCAGCTCTGGCATCCCTACTCTGTATAGACGTACCCGCTGGAAGCTGGGGGCGCTAATACAGGCTCAGAGCGATTAGGAGCCGGGAGCCGGCCGTGCCCTAATCGACCTCCCCACCCCCATCGGTTAGGTGAGGATCGAGCCTCCCTGTGTTCTGTCGGGCTTCGTAAAGCTCTAGAGGATTAAAAGCCCGATTTTCCTCCGGGGGCCAGGTGGCGGATGTCTGCGCTACGCCCCTGGTCCTCTGGCGGGGTCACTGGGCTCCACCCGGTGTGCACCACCTCCCGCAGTGAGCCCAACGGGTACCGAGTCGTCGGGTCTCCGAGCCGAGACTGAGCTTTCCCAGAAATCTGTCCTGACCGTGGACCGAGCGCACCCAAAGGAACGTGGCCCCACACCCAGCCCTCAGCCGAGACAGGCCAGCGCATTCCCCGCGAGGCTGCGGGTTCGGATCCCAGCCCTTGAGCGGCAGCCTCAGCTGCGGGATTTTTTACCGCTCGTGGCTGCCTCATCGTGTACTTAGACCTTGGTCTGCACCTGGGGGGCTAGGGGGACCTCTGGAATAGGCCTTACGCAAAGGAAAAAAAATTGCGGGGTACTGAATGTGAGAATTTCGTTTATTCCTTTACCCCTACCAGGTGGGTCTAGGGGTGCAGTGGCTCCTGCCTGAGCTCTTACAGCTCCAGCAGCCCGCATTAGTGGTGGGAGCTCTGGTGACCAGGGCTGCCACGAAAGCAGCTTTGGGTTCCTCCCCTGGGGCCTCTGGGGAGACGGGGGGACAGGCACCAGGCCCTAGGCATGTTGGAGGGCCCCCAGCTGCCCCCATCCTCTAGCCCCTTGGGCCTGGGGGCATTCGTTGGAGACCAGAGGGACCAGGCCCCGGCCGGTCGTGGGGGGGTGCAGCTCAGATTGGGGACTCCAGAATCGTTGTGTACTTGTTGTGTACTTGTGCAGTGGAGAGCCACTGGGGCGGGGGCAGGGGTAGGCTTTGTTATGGCCAGAGACCGGCGATCTCGGAGTACTCATGGACTTGTGTCCCAGCAACCCTCTCCTCCTGTGAGCTGTTAGAACTTGGGAGGGTGGGACCTGCTCTGTGCCCTGAGGGACGGAAACCTCTAGAGGAAGCGGGACTCAGGGAGGTGTCTACAGATGGTCCTAGTGGGTTTCTGGAGGGTGGGGCTGAAGAGGGTGGGGCGGTGTCAGCAGCGACCTTGGAGGGCGTGTAAGATGCACACAGTATGAGACCCTCACGTACTCTGGGTGCTTTGGTGGCTTTCGTGTCAAGCGGTCTTCCCACCTGGCCCACAGGTCAGGTCCCCTTGAGGCCACACCAGCTCAGAAGCTCTTTTCTTTGTCAGGATCTCCCTCTGGCCAGGGTGGAAGACAGGGAACCAGCCTGCTCCCAGACCTTACCTTCGTCTTCCCACTCCCAGAAGTGGATTTCTGTGCCTTTGGATCTGAAGGCGGGCGGAGGGGGGGGTGGTGGCTGTGTCAGATTGCCCTCCCTCCTCCCCACCAGGCTAGAGGAGGTTGCTTGACCCTTCAAATGAGGCTTTTGCTGCTTATACCCTCCCAGCTTCCTTTGGCCCTCATTTCAGGAGAGCTGGGAGACCATGCTCCCCTAGGACCCAGGCCTGCGCCTCTCCCGCGGGCCTGGGGGGGTTGACCCCGGTGGCAGGGGCGGCTGGTCTGGCCCCGCCCCAGCACTGCGGCACCGGGTCCTGCCGCATTGGGCTTCGCAGGGGCGAGGCAGGCACAGGGGAGGAGCCTGGCGCAGCACTGCCGCTCCAAATGGAAGCTGGAAGGGGTTTTGGCTTTTAAGTTATTCTCTGCTTACAGAGACCCAAGTCAGCTGCAAAGATGAGGAAAACAGACCACGTGTCTCCGCGGATGCCGCAATTAGAGGGAGCCCACAGGAGCCCCGAGGCCTGCTGCAGCCCTCTTTACCTTCCATTTCTGGACCCGGGAGAGAGCAGGACCCGTAACTGCTGTCCTCGGCCTGCTCCTTAGTCGCCTGGTGCCAGGCTAGCTCCCGGTGTTCCCCCTCGACCAACATCCACCTCTCCCTACCCCCAGCTCCCCAAAGAAAGAAAGAAAAAGGAATTTAGGGTGGTTGAAGTACCCCTGGGCTAAGGCTTCTGATAGTGCACAGTGGTGGCCTCAGGAAAGAGCTCCCAGACATTTCCGCAAAGGAGGGCTGCACCCCCTGCCGCAGGATTGCCTGTGTGCCTATTAAGATGCAGATTTCCGAGTGCGCCCCCTAATCTGCATTTCAGGGGTCCCTTCGGTGTGCCTGCTGGTAACACCCTGAGCTCTTCTGATATCTTCTCTAGCCCAGTGCACAGTGGTCGTGGGGAAAACTGAGGCCGAGTGCCAGGTAGTGACCTCCGAAGATCTCCATCCCTGCAAGCTGGGTTGGCCTCTGGAAGGCCAGAGCCCAGCAGTGGGGTGTGTTCAAGCAGGATGAGGAGTCCCCTGGGGCCATGGGGAAAGGAGCCTGGAGCAGCAATTTGAGCTCCTTTGGACACCAGGGATGAGGGCAGAGTGGGTGAGGATTTTGCATAGGTGCTGGGAGGCAGAGTGGCTTAGAGCAGCCCTGAGCTTACTGGGAGAAGCATCACCAAGGGGTTTTGATAGTTTCTGGGCCAGGAGACTCACTCTGACCTTTCCAGGCTGCTTTTCTAGCCACCCTGCCCCCTGGTCCCCACTCAAGCCTGGAGCCGGCCGAGACTGCCGCTCTGCAGTCCCCAGCCCCCCTGCCTGGGCACCAGCTCCCCTGAGTCCGACCCTCTCTCCCCTTCCCTCATTCCTTCCCCAGGGCGCCGGGCACCAGAGGCAGGAGCTGCTACAGTGACTTCTCTGGAGGCAGCCACTCTGGCAACCACTGATGCAACCTCGCCAGCCCCTCCCTCCCCTCCCTTGCCTCTGCTTTCCTCTGCAGTCCCCTCTGAGCCAGCCAGATGCTGCTCCCCTTGCTGGAAGGCAGCCGCTCCTCCCGCGCCCTCCATGCTGCCTGCTTGGC
This sequence comes from Phoca vitulina, assembly GCF_004348235.1. NCBI lineage: Eukaryota > Metazoa > Chordata > Mammalia > Carnivora > Phocidae > Phoca > Phoca vitulina. Next base: position 15,718,133 of record NW_022589707.1, read on the forward strand.
CCGGGAACTTCCCCCCCACCTGCCCTGCTGTCCTGGCCACAGGCCGGCAGCAGCGATGTCCAGCCAGGGCAGTTCAGAATCAGGTCTGGTTTGGGATGGGAGTCCAGGGAGCAGCAGGTTTGGTTTGCCCTTGGGGCGGGCTCTGCTTCTGCCACCCGGCAGGCTGGGGGCTGGAGGATGCTGGAGACCAAGACATCTTGGAACAGGAGGGTTCTGTGCTCAGAGGTCGGGAGAGCCACACCCTGGATGTCCCACTGGTCACTGCCCCCTTTGGGGCCGGCGTGATGGGCAGAGGAGGATCTGGCCAGCTGCTTGCTACTCGGAACTGGATTTACTCCCTCCCCAGCTTGAGTAAAGGGTGGGCTGGGCGAGGGTGGAGGGGCGGTGGGTGGGCATTCAGGTGGAGACAGGAAACACCCTGGTGTGGACATCTTGCCCCACCTTCCCCCAAGCTGTGAGCGTTCAGCCCTTCTCCCCAAGCTGCCACCGCCTTCTGGAAGGTCATTTGGGGCCGAAACAAGGCATGTCAAGCTTGTGATGGTGTGGGGTGAGGAGGGCTGCTGAGGGGTGGATGGGAGGCTGGACCTTCTGCCCAGGGTGGCGGGGAGCTGGGAGCGGGAGCAGGAGCGGGAGTCTCTCTGCAGGGTCGGCAGGCCGAGAGCGCGACTCCTGTTCTGTGTATGGCACTGGTAGAATTCACTGTGAACAGTCTCGGTCAGTGAATTACCGAAGGGCCATAAACAGAGCAGAGACAGATCCGCGAGTGTGTCAGGAGCACTCTTCACCCCCTCTGGCCCCGTGGTGGGCCTGGACCTCGGAAATGGGCTGCTTTGGCCGGGGAGGGCGGGGGGCGCAGGGATACCCCCTCCAGTATGTCCCCGGAGGGCCTGCGACACCCGATCTGCTTGGCCGATTTTGGCACTAGCACATTTTTGCTTGTGTCTCTCCGCTCTGAGCAATCATGTGCAGTGCCAATATGGGAAAAGCGGGACTGCAGCCGCGAGCCCCTCCCCTGCGACTCGTGTCCAGCCCGGCCCCAGGGGCTCCTCGCCACTCCCGGGCCCATCTGGCTCAGCTGCTGGGAGGGCCCCAGCCCCGTGGGCAGCCAGATCGCCTTACACTGCCTCGGGCCTCGGCAGAGCTGGAAGCCGGGCAATCCGAGCCGGGCCAGCAGATGGGGCCGCCTGCAGCTGTGGAGGGCCGTGGGGGGGGGGGGTGGGGGCTGGGTCCCCATCTGGAGGGCCCGCCCGGGGGGGGGGGGGGGTGCCACGGGTCAGGAAGGCCCAGCTCTGCTCCCCACACACCCTTGGGGTGAGACCTTGGCTGGCCTGCCGAAGGAACTGAGGGAGGCAGCTCCTGGCAGTGGGGGTGTCCTTGAGGTCAGCCCAGGTGTGTCCCCGGGGGCTGTTGTCCCTGGGGCAGAGCCTGGGGGGGGGCACTAAGAACAGGGTGTGTGGTTCAGGCCCTGGCGGGTCCATCAGCTTCCAGACAGGGAAACTGAGAGGGAAGGCCTGGCTGAAGAGGTTAGTCAGTGAGGAGTTGGGCGAGGCCATGTCGCTCTTCAGTCACCGGCCACAACTTGTGGGGTGTCAGCCTCAGTGGTTTTGTGCTTTGGGCTCTCCTGGCTCCCAGGGCTTGGGGGCGTCTCGGCTCTGAACCTACATACAGGCCTGGGCTCGGATGCCCCAGATGACAGTGAGGCTGAGAGGCCTGGACCAGCCAGGCTGTCCCGGTGTGAGGCCCTGGTGACCGCACTCAGCAAGAGGCCCGCTGACTGGCCTGGGATGCTGCCAGCTGGAGGCCCCAGTTCCCGATGGAGCCGTTTCTCCCTGGGGAGTGAGCCTCAGGCATGGGGTGGGGACGGAGGGGGTGGCGTGGTGTTGAGGCTGTCGGCTGGAGGATGGCAGGATCCAAGGGGCTGCTCAGCAGGAACACAGGGCTACCAACCTCCTGCCTAGGGCACTAGGGACGGCCTTGGAGCCTTGGAGGGATCAGGCCATTTCTCTCTGCTGGTTCCCCGTGTATCCGATGGGGAAGAGCTCCGTCATGGTCCCTCCTAGATGTGGTGATGGTGTCCCTGTGCAGAAGCTCTTCGAAGCACTGCAGAGAAGGGATACTTCTTATTTGCTTATTTATCCCAAGAAGAAGACTTCTGCCCCTGCAGCTGGATCTCTCCTCTGACGGCCCAGTCTCCCCACAGGGCCTGTCTCTGCCCTGGCCCTCTACTGCAGGGTCAAAATGGCTGCCTTGCCTGAGAGCTTCCCTCCCGGGCTCCATGCCATCGGTCTGAGGGGCAGGGAAGAAGGGTGTCCATGGCTTGGATTGGAGTGACCCCTGGGGGTGGGTGTGGACACAAGGACCCAGCAAGGGGGGTTGGAAGGCCCCTGGACATGACAGTTTCTTTTCTTTTTTTTTTTTTTTAAGATTTTATTTATTTATTTGACAGAGACACAGCGAGAGAGGGAACACAAGCAGGGGGAGTGGGAGAGGGAGAAGCAGGCTTCCCGCTGAGCAGGGAGCCTGATGTGGGGCTCGATCCCAGGACCCTGAGCCGAAGGCAGACGCTTAACGACTGAGCCACCCAGGCGCCCCAGATGTGACAGTTTCTAGAGCGCCCCTGGAACTTCTGAAATGTCGGGCTCCGTTTCCGTACCTTCCTGCTTAGCAGGGAAGGGTGGGCCTTCCAGCCTGAGACTAGAGCAGCCCCTCAGCCCCTGGGTGGTCTGCAGCTGGGCTCCACTCTCCTGGGGCTTTGCTTCTGCTGCTCAGCACCTGCCCAGGTGGGTGCCTTCGCTGAGCCCTGAGGAACAGGTGCCAGATGGGGGCGCGGAGGAGGCAGTTCGGAGCCTGGAGCCAGCCTCCGTGCCTGGCTCTCGGAGAGACTGCAGGCCCTCACTTAGTTTCACCTCCTCGTAATTTCGGCGGTCCCAGGTCAGGCTTCTGCTCTGGGCGGCGAGTTCACCCACAATAGTGACTACCCAGGCCACGGCCCCTGGAGCCAGCTCTTCTCCCCAGAGGCCTGCCTTCACCTCCCCCTTCCTCCAGCCTTTGTGCCTCCCCACCCTGTAAACTGGGCCTGAATCCTCCTTTGTGTGTCGGGGGGTGGGGGGGGGGGCGAATGAGCGGCAGGTTTTCCCCACTCCCCAGGCAGCTCAGTTATGGAGCTGTTTGATCTAGCCAAGGCCCTGTGCCCCACAGGGATTCCTGTAGTCTGACTCAAGTCCCTCCCGCTGCCGCTGAAAGCATTTTCTCGTCTGAGTGGGGAGGTCGCTGGGAAGCACTTTGCTCTGACTTTTGGGTGTTTTTCAAGAGCAGCCAGGCCAGGGTGTCCGCCTATCCCCCCATGCAGGGCCCCTGTTTGTCTGTGGGGCTTGGAGCTTCTGGAGGTGGCAGCTCCCCGCAGGGACTGTGTGAAGTGGATTTTCCAGCCTCCGCACCCCTCCCCCACTGCTCCATTTGCTTATTCAATCCCAGCCATTATCCCGGGCCCTGCCTCGGCTCTGCGAAATGCGATCCCGCTCCATTGATCGCGGGCGGGGGCTGCCCCGTTCTGCCGAGGAAGCCGGGCTGCTGCGCCGAGAAGGCTCCCTCCCCCAGGTGCCCTACTGCGCTGCCCCAGCGGGTGGGGACGAGGGGCCACCCTGCCCACCGCTGCACTGGGGGCAGCAGGAGCTTCCTGGCCTTGTAGTCACTGGCCCCCAGGAAAACCCGGGACCAGGAGCCCAGTTCCTGCAGATGTCCCCAAACAGGCCTGCCCACCCCACAGGCTCGCCCTTGCTCAGTTCTGGGGACCTTCAGCACCAAGCAGATTGCTCTCCAGCCCCGGGGCCTGCCGGCTCTGCCCCGGGCTGCAGCTGCCCCGTCCTGCAGGAGCCAGAACCTGAGGATGGCGGAGGTGGGCATCTCTGCTCCTCCACTCTGTCTTCCCACTGGCCTGGCTCCACCCCAGAAGGGGCAGTGGCCACTGTCTCCCGCACCTGCTGAGGGCCACAGCCCCAGGGGTGGGATCAGCCTCCCTGGCAGCTGATGCTCCAGCTTGGGCTTCTGGTTTGGAAAGGGGGTCCTCTTGTGACTGGTTTTACTGCCCATGGGGCTTCAGGTGAATAGATCCTTCCAAGGCTCCAAGGGTGGGCCTGCATGCTGGCTGAAGACTTGAGGTGACCTTAGGTGGCTTCAAACACCCCTTAGGAAAGGGCCTGCCTGCATCTGGGGGATGTGGGACACAGAAGCGTGCTGTCCTTGGGGTAAGTCTCCTGGAGGCCTGGGGAGGTGGCACTTCGGGGATTAAGATGGAAGCCAACCCCCTGGGGGTGTGCGGATGGGTAGGGCGGGCGTGGGTGGATACACTGGGGTTTATGCTGTGTGGATGGGATGTTCAGCGGGTTTTGACTTGGCTCGTTTCTGCCACTGACTGGCCAAGATGAGTGATGTCAGTGAGCCCAGAGGCTACCTGTGCGGGTCCTGGAGGAATGGCACCAGCCCAGGGCTTGGCCCGCCATCCTCAGGGAGGAGACCCCAGCAAGCTATTCGCTTCTCTGGGGCTTGATACAGAGCAGTATCAGGTACAGAAAGTCAGCTGCTTCCCTGAGGGGTGAGGCAGCTGGTGAGCTTTAGGCCCTGGGGAATAGCGGGGGGGGGGGGGGGGGGGGGCCGCCGGGGGGAGAGGGGGGGGGGGGGGGGGGGGGTGGCGGGGGGGGGAGGAGGGGGGGGGGGGGGGGGGGGGGGTGTCTCCCCGGATCAAATGAGACGGTGACATGGAGTGCTCGGTACACAGCAGAGCATGGCCCCCTTTAGCTCTCTCAACCATAGGGTCCAGGCAGAGGACTGCCTGGAGTGGAGGTGCCCTCTAGGGTTCCCCCGAGAGTGGGTGGGGACAGGGTCCAGGTCTGAGCTGTCGCCTGTGCGTTCACTCCCTCCATCCCTCCCGGCATGGTCCCAGCATGGTCCCAGTATGGTCCCAGCACCGTGGGACTCCACAGGGAGCAGCTGAGGAGGGCTGGGCTCCCACAGGAGCCAACTGGAAGGATGTGACCTTGTTCTCCTCGGGCGGTGGGGAGGGTGCCTCCTGCTGGACAGTCCCGGGACCATGCTAACTGTCCCTGTCTCTTCCTCAGCAGAGGCGGTGGCCTCTCAGCCCCCTCCGCCCCCTCAGCCCCCTGGCCCGCCGCTGCTGCTTGCCTCCCCCCGTTTTTGGCAATGGTAGAACTCACACTGGTGAGGTCATGGGATCCGGTGGTTCTAGACTTGCCAACTACGGTGCGAGGCCTCAGCGGGCAGCTCTGCAGCCAGCCGCCGCCCGAGGGACCCCGCCGCCGCACTGGACCTGCTGCCCCCCAGGGAAGGAGGGAGGGACGCTGGTCCCTGGGTGCCGGGCAGTGGCAGAGGGTGGGTGCAGCTGGAAGTGACACTCACTGTTTCCCTGCATCCCCCTGAGGTCACAGGTCTCCGAATCAGCTGGGAATCTATCCTCCGGCCTTCGGGGGTGCTACCAAGAGGGTTTGAGGTGCGGCCCAAAGTGAGGGAGTTGAGGTGGGTGGCTGGGCTTGGGAAGGAGGGAACGTTTGGTGTTTGGTACCCTCACCCAGCTCTTCTGTTCAGGGTGGGCTCTGAGGCCTCAAGGGAGGGTCTCCTCCCTTCCACGCATCACTGAGAGTGGGTCTCCCTTTTGTGCTGTTGGCTGGGAGGATGCGGGCAGGCCGTCCATCCATGGGCATCTCTGTAATCTGGGCTGAAGCAGTGGAGGGATGGATGGGACAAAGGCCCTGGAGATGTGATAGGGGGTGTGTTGAAGCCATTTACATAAATGCAGGACGGGCTCCCTGGGGAGTGGGCCGCTAATGTCTCAGAGCCTGGGATGCAGCAGAAACTCCGAGACAGGCCAGAGGGTCAGGGACCCAGCTTGGGTCAGGATGGGTGGCAGTGTGGTGGACAGACGTGCTGGAATTTTCCGTGCCCACAGAAGGCTCTGGCAGCCCTAGGACTAGAGCTGCACGTGTGTGGGTGAGGGGAAGAGAGTCTGTTCTGACCCACAGTGAACAGTACAAATAGAAGTGCAAAGGCCTTTTCCCTGTGCCCCAGTCCTGCATTTCCTGGGAGACCCCCAGCCCCTGCAACTCTGGCTGTCTTCCCTTCACTTGCTGTCAGAGGGATGAGAGTGGTTGCAGCCACTGGGGCTGATGGGTGGGCAGGGCGGGCAGACCTCCCTCGGCTCACTCCAGGCTCTGGACTCCATGCAGCTGCAATGTGTTTGGGAAGAGATGGGCTGAATAACGAAGGTGGGGGGGGGGGTGCGTCCCCAGAAGAGGGCATCTGAGCCTATGGCTCTTGGAAATAAGAGAAGAAAGACTGTCCTCCCACAGGCTGCAATTGATTTTAAAAACCTGATAAATTATATGCCAGACATGAGGAGGACGAGGGTTTGTTCCTTGTCAAGCATTTATTAAGCACCAGGTACATCCCAGGCAGTGCATAAGCACCAGGGGCTGTAGCCAGAAGAGGCAGTGGGAAGAAAGGCAAGAGGCACACCTGCAGGGATGGGGGGATTGCTGGAGGAGATGGGATGGGGGGATCACTGGAGGAGATGGAAGAAACACAGGACTTCGGGGAGGAGAAGAAAGAAAGGAGCCCGTCTGAGAAAGCGCAGGTTTTGTATGGGGAAGCCGACCATGTTTGGTTTTGGCCCTGAGGACGGTGGGAGTCTTGGAAGGCAGAGGGGTGTGTGATCTGGTAAAATGGTTGGAGGGATGAGACCAGGGACGTGGGGGGCAGGTGTGGACCCAAGGGTGAGATGGTGGCCGGGGCAGGTCAAGGCCATGGGACTGGAGAGAGAAAGTACCAGGAAACAGACTCCCCGGGAAGCTGAGGGGGGATCCACCCCTATCTGAACGGGCTCTATTCTGAAGCTTCTGAGCAACCGGAAGAGGGGGGCACGCTAGTAAGCCACCCGAGCACGATCGATGCGGTTAACCACTATCTGTTCAATCGCAGCACCCTGCGTGCCAGCAAACCGGCAAACACTCAGGTGAACGACATGATTGGAAGGAATTTATAGTCAAAGCCCGCGGAGGTGAGCCGAGCCAGGCCAGGCTGGTGCCGCCGCTGTCAGCGCCTCTCCCCTGCTTTGGGCTGGCTACTTTTGGGTCTGGGACAAGCAGGCAGGAGTGAGGCTGTTCCTCCGCCTTGGTGGGGAGGGAAATTGACAGGAGAAACTGGGGAGCTTGGGACAGATTCAGTCGTGGTAAAAGCTACTGATCTCCTAGCACTTACTGGGTGCAGTGTTTTCCTGCTTTCCATTAATCCTCATGACTGCGGGCCAACCGGGGTTAGGACATGAGGCACCTTGACCTTGGTGAGAAGCAGGGAATTTGAGCCCTGGCCATCTGCCTCCAGAGCTGTGAATCGCTGCTCCGCACCAGGGCCAGGGAGCCGGCTGGGGACACGGGCCTTCTCCGTGGGGGCCCCTTTCACCACTGCAGGGGTTTGTGCCCCAGCCCCCCGGGGGGCCATGGTTGCTGCGGGTGGTGGAGCCAGAGCCAGGGCTGGGGCGGGGTGGGGTGGGGTGAGGTGGGGGGAAGGCCTGGACACCATCGCCACTGCTGGCTCCCGGCCCGGCTCCCTGTTCTGCTCTCCTGTCCCGCTCTCCTGTCCCCTGCACGAATCTGACCGTGACAGCCCTGTCCCTGCACCACCACCGGGATCAAGCCAAGCACCTTACCTGGTTCGCGAGGCCCTGTGTGACCGGGCCTACTAGGCAGCCTGCCCCCTTCCCACTGCCCCCGGCTTGCCCCACGGCTCCCCTAGGAGATTCTGGGCATGTCCTCGTCCGGCCCCCTTACCTTTGCCCGAGCTCTCCTGAGCGCCCAGAGCACACCCTTCCCTGGGCCCGGCCCTGGCTGCCTCGCTTGGAAGCATCTGCCAGCGGGTCTGTTCCTGCACCAGCTGGAAGCTGAAGGCCAGACTGTCTCGCTCATCCTCGTGTGCCTGGGACCACGTGGTAGGGGCCTGGCATGGGTCAGAGAGGCCCTGGAAGCCCACAGGGTATTGAGTTCTGGGTGATCTTACCTTGGGCACCTCTGTCATCCTGGTCACCCCCAGAGTCCCAGTTCCTCTCCCCCCCCGCCTCACCCCAAGGTCAAAGGGTGGTGCTGCCCCAGGGTCAGGGCCTGGCAGATGGCTCTGGCCTGAGGACTGAGGTGGCAGGGATCCCACCTCTTACAGGTCTGGTGGCTTTTGAAGCAAAGTGCCATCAAAACCCCAGGTGACAGGCTCCCTGTGAAGACCAGCCCTAATGCAGGACGACGTCAGCGGCCACGAGTGGACGGATAATGCTGTTGGGTGCTAATGGCGAAGGCCTGGGCCTGCCGGGGGCGCGCAGCTGGTGCAGACAGGACCTGTCCTGGCACAGGTCTCCCGCGGGGCAGAGTGGACAGCAAGCAGGTGCGAACAGGTGGTGCGAGGCGCTGGGCCCCGAGTAAGGAATGGCCCCCGGGAAAGGGGGGAGCCTGTGGGCTTTGAGTGAAGGCAGCACCGGGACCGAGCTTGGAGGAGAAGAAGGTCTGGGGGAGGAAGCAGCTCCCGGAGGAGGAACAAGCCGGAGCCCCCTGACGGCAGGAGGAGGGGAGCTGGAGGCCCGGGACGTGCCCCTCAGTCTGTTCAGACTGAAGACTGTCAGTGCCAAGGTGGGCGCCTCTTCTCCCCACAGCCCTCTGCCGCCAGGACACGGAGGGCATGTGGCCGACACAACCGGGTCTGGACAGAACAGGGGTCTCTGTTGCCCCTCTGGGGGCCATGTGGCAGTATCTGGGGACACTGGATTGTCCTAACTGGAGGTGGGGGCTGTGCAGCAGAATGAGAAGCCCCAGTGTCGTCAGAGCTGAGGCTGAGAACACCCAGCATAGGACGACAGGTTAAAGCAGCAAGTTGACATCTGAAGAGAAGGTTAAAGCCCTATGTTTAGAATGGGAGAAGATATTTGCAAATGACACTACAGATAAAGGGCTGGTATCCAAGATCTATAAAGAACTTCTCAAACTCAACACCCAAAAAACAATCAAGTCAAAAATTGGGCAGAAGATATGAAAAGACACTTCTCTGAAGAAGACCTACAAATGGCTAACAGACACATGAAAAAATGTTCATCATCATTAGCCATCAGGGAAATCCAAATCAAAACCACACTGAGAGACCACCTTACACCAGTTAGAATGGCAAAAATGGACAGGGAAAGAAACAACAAATGTTGGAGAGGTTGTGGAGAAAGGGGAGAACCCTCTTAACACTGTTGGTGGGAATGCAAGTTGGTACAGCCACTTTGGAAAACAGTGTGGAGGTTCCTCAAAAATTTAAAAATAGAGCTACCCTATGACCCAGCAATTGCACTCCTGGGTATTTACCCCAAAGACGCAGATGTAGTGAAAAGAAGGGCCATATGCACCCCCATGTTCATAGCAGCAATGTCTGCAATAGCCAAACTGTGTAAAGAGCCGAGATGCCCTTCAACAGATGAATGGATAAAGAAGATGTGGTCCATATATACAATGGAATATTACTCAGCCATCAGAAAGGATGAATACCCAACTTTTACATCAACACGGATGGGACTGGAGGAGATTATGCTAAGTGAAATAAGTCAAGCAGAGAAAGTCAATTATCATATGGTTTCACTTATTTGTGGAACATAAGGAATAGCATGGAGGACATTAGGAGAAGGAAGGGAAAAATGGGAGGGGGGGAATTGGAAGGAGATGAACCATGAGAAACTATGGACTCTGAGAAACAAACTGAGGGTTCTAGAGGGGAGGGGAGAGGGGGGAGTGGTTAGCCCGGTGATGGGTATTAAGGAGGGCACGTACTGCATGGAGCACTGGGTGTTATACGAAAACAATGGATCGTGGATCACCACATCAAAAACCAATGATGTATTGTATGGTGACTAACATAACATAATAAAATTAAAAAAAAAAAGCCCTATGTTTAGGTTAGGGGAAACCCCTCAGTTGTACAAGGGTAAGAAGGGAGGAGACCAGACTACTGAAAGGAAGGCAGAAGAGAGACCTGGGGACTTTGACCACACATTCACCTGGGATGGCCCTGAAGGAGGGACGGCAGCAGGTCACAGGAGGTAGGCAGGCTGGGTCTATGCCTTGGTCCGGGTCTGGTACCATCTTCAGAGGGTCCACAGCAGAGAGCGGGGCCAGACCAATGACATTTCGGGTGCCCACATGCCCTTCTGCGGATTACATAATCGCTCGCTCACTTATACGTTTAAAAGACAGATTTTAGGGAGAAAAAGGGTATTTTAGGAGGGCCTGGCTGGCTCAGTTGGAAGACCATGTGACTCTTGATCTCAGGGTTGTGAGTTCAAGCCCCATGTTGGGTGTAGAGATTACTTAAAAAAATAAACTTAAAAAAAGATATTTTAAGATACAACTTCTTTGGTTTTCACTGGGAGGGTCATTCAGGAAATCTAGTCCACCTTCTATTTGGAAACCGCTCACCAATCTCCAGGGAAAGCTGGAACCGGAGATTTTGGTTGTGAAAAGGTTTGGGTGGGAATGTGAACGCTGTTTCAATCATTTGGAAGACTGGAGACATTACGGTTCTCTGTGACCGCAGAGGCGGTGGGCTTTGCAGAGAGGTGGACTGTTTGTCTCCCAGAAGAGCTTCCTTATGGTCCGTCAGGCCGTGACTTAAGACAGGTAAGCTCTCCATCTCTGGGGATGTTCCTGCAAAGGTGCTGGGGTGCTGGGGTGGGTCGCAGCCTTAGATGGGGGCTGAACCAGTTGCCTTGTCATTGTATCGAGTGTCACTTGATGTTGAAGCTGGTTCCTTGCCCAAGCGTGGGTCGTTCGCATGTCCTAAACTCGAGCTGTGATCTAGGCAAGATTCAGCTCATGCGCACAGCTTTTTAAAGGCTATTGTGATGAGCAAGTTGCAAATTAATCAAAGAACTTTGGATTCATAATGGATGTGTCTTTTCTCAAACAGCAGATACTGGAAAGCCAAACTCTGTAGTGGTAGGGCTGGTGGGCTGTGGGGTTTTGTTGGCAGATCTGTCCCATACAGGGTTCTCGAAACTCTGCCTTCAGTGTTGGCTGAAGCCTGACCTGAACCTTCCAGGCCTCTCCCTGCACTGACTGGCTCCATTGGGGTTTCTCAGGGAGAGACGCCGGCTGGAATAGGAGGCAGCAATGAAGGCCCCTGCCGAGCTCCATCAACAGACATCTCTGGAGGGTCTCCTGTGTGTTTCCTCCACCCCCCACCAGCATCCTCCCTGTTCTGTCCTGGAGGCCCCCAGCTTCTGGGAGCCAGCCTTCTCCTGCCTCCGCAGCTCTCCTGAGAAGGTAGCATGAGGGCGGCTGGGGGCCAGAAGACTTTAGGACCAGGAGAACAAGGACAACATCTTGTGGAGGTTATGGGGGAGGGGAGGTGCAGACAGAGGTGGCCCTCATGGGGAAATAGATCCATCCCTTCACTGCCGCTGATGAACCCACAGGTTTCAAGTGTCTTCTCTCTCTATGAAGACAAAGGCATCTCACCTTGACGGATTTGAACACCATGTGGTTTTATTTTCTGCAGTCATGACCTTGACCAGGTGCTGTTGACTCTCTCTTCTAGCTCCTTAATTACATTTTGAGTGAATTCCATACCTTTATAAACATGGTTCATCATTAAGTCCAGACTACCCTGAAGCTTCAGTCTCAAACTCAAGTTCAACTCCACCCTCTTCCAAGCTCCAGGACCCATAGTGTTTCAGGTGGGGGTGTGGTCTGCCTTGTGGATGGCTACCAACCCTCTGTCCTCTTGATCCAGATCCTCCAGGATTGGGAGGTGGATGGTGATGGGCAGACAGGGAAGATGGGAAAGGGAAGGCAGAAATCGGAAGAGCTAAGCACTTCCCTCAAGACCAGTGACCTTGATGTTCCTCTCCTGTTCCCTGCAGGTCTTACAAGGACGAGGAAGGGGCCTCCTCAGATGGTTCACTCAGTGACAACTGCTCACCATACTTACCTCCCCTACCCTTTCCTTGGATAGTTGATGACCTGTGAATAAACACTTACATGCCACATTAGTTTAGCTTCCCCCAGAATACCTTCAAAATTGAGGTGTTTGAAAGTAATGCTCAAGGCTTTAAAAGCCTAAGGAAGTAATCAAAGCTACTGCTTTGGATCTAAAAATGTAAAAGATGCTGAGTGTAAAATAACTTGGGAGTTCCCTTCAACTTTAAGAAAGTATTTAGCACTTTGTTTCTTTTGAGTAACTGATGATTTATTCCTTTCTTCTAGTAACATGACTTCTTTGTCAAGAGCAGAGCTAAATGGGAGCCTTCATCAAGTCACCCATGTTGACTCCACCGTCGGCAAATGTGTGGCCTCCTTTTATCTGGTCTTGTCTTCCCATTCCCATTCTCTCACTTCATCGCATACACCTTTTATATAACCTTCACGTTCTTTTTGGGGAAAAGTGTTAGGACCTTTTGGGGGGTGATGATGAAAATGTTCTAAAATTAAATTATGTGATGGTCACATCACTTTGTAAGTCAGCCGAAGACCATCGAGCCGCTCACCTGGAAACGGATTACCTGACTGGCACGTAAATTATCTCAATAAAGCCACTTTTAAACACCTTGAGGTTATTGGGATGCTGGGACTGCACCGATGGGGTGCACTGTTACCCCAGGGACCCCCTAATTTCCTGACTTTCACAGACCCGGGAGAGTTCTTTGGTAGCGGCCACGTGAGGCAGCAGGGAGGCTATTAGGATCCCAGCTCCTTTGTACCCTGGTTGTCACAGCTTGGGCGGAGGTGATGCGCTCCCAGCCCCCTTCTCTACCTGGGAGGAAGACCGCCCCCCAATCGAGCTGGCCATTGCTGATTGGCCTGGAGGCAGACACGTGACACCAGCTGGCCAATCAGCTGTGCTCCCCAAGACTGCGGCTCCACGTCTGGGGCGGGAATATGCGTCACCTTGGGCTTCGAGGACACAGATCCTTGGCTCCATCAGCAGCCTGTCTTTTCTCCGGCATCTCTGGGTGTCTGCTGTTCACACCGGAAAGGCTTTGATGCCGGGCGCTTTCTGGTGTCACCTCATTCCGTCTGGGCAGGCGGGCTGGGCCTTGCCAGAGGTGTTGGGACCGGTGAGGACAGGAGGACAGGAGGCCAGGACTCACAGCCTGGACCAGCTCACCTCGGCGCGGGTCATCTGTGGAACAGTAATGACACTCGACCCAGCTAATTCATTGGGAGAAGCAAAGGACATCACCTGGGCGTTGGTGATAGGGTCCCCTGAATTGTTCATTAACCGCTGTTCTGTACAGATGGGAACCCTGAGGGCCAGGGTAAAGAATCCTATTATGTGATTAGTCTCCCTTAACTTTCCTTTTGTGAATTAAAAAAAAAAAATTTTTTGGCAAAAAAAAAAAAAAGTCCCTTTGTGACTGTTTTCTGCAACAATTTTGGTAAATTCTGGCAAATTTCGGACTCAAGATTATTTGGCTTAAATATTGTCCTCTATAAGAAATAGTTCTGGTAAGGGAAATACATAGGCATAAATTAACAATTTAAAAAAATATTTTAAGTAATCTCTGCACCCAACCTGGGGCTTGAACTAACAACCCCAAAATCAAAAGTTGCATGCTCTACTGACTGAGGCAGCCAGGCACCCCCCCCCCCCCCCCCCCCCCCCCCCCCCCGCCAAAGTTTAAGAATTTAGATGGTAAGGCCAGGGCAGGAGGAGCTGAGTGCAGTGGGGGTATGACCCTGGCCAAGAGTCAGAAGTCTGGGTGCAATGCTACCCTCATGTGGTTCTGAGTCTCTCTGCCTCTAGGCTTTAATCTTCATAGCCTAAATGAGGGGTGGTGGCTAATGTCCCTTCCAGCTTTAAAATTCTCTTCCATGCAAGGCCACTGGGGAGCCCAAAGACTGTATGGGACTTAGGCCCAACTGACGACTTCACGATCCAACTACTCTTCCAAGGTTTGGCTTGGCCTCCTTGCCCGGAGCTTCTTGGGTTTTAACATCAACCGATCTCTCCATAGCTTTTGGGCCCTGGGGCTTTTAACGATGTAAGGACAACAACATCATGTAACTCCTCATGCCCAAGAATGAGTTCAGGCCCCAGCATCTTCACTACCCTTTATCCTTGGTAGGATCTCATAGGGCCGGATTTTTCTTGGAAATAACATCAACATTTTTTTTACATCAAATTATTTAACAATGTTAACACTGGCTTTTTGCAGAAAATTTTGAGTAATGAGAATGTGTGGGAATGGATGTTTTGGGTTCCTTGAATTTCCTAAGGAACCACTGGAAACTAAGGTCACTCATCGGATGAGACGTTTTGAGCGTCTGCTGTAGTCAAGTCCCTGTGCGCCTTGGCCCGTGTGCTCGTGCGTGATGAAAAGGCCCAGCTGCTGGGAGGCCCCTCTGGTGGGGTGGGCCCCGCACAACGACCATGGCACCGTCAGGAAACCCTGATGGCTGAGGCTGCCTGTGGGCTAAGCTCAGGACTCACCTGGAGTTTTCTTTAAAGATGAGAATCCAGATGTGCAGCTTGTTTTCTGACACCTGCCCCCTGAATGGTTGGCACGAAGAACAGGACTTCTAGAGACGTAGCAGAGTTTGATCCAGGCCCCCCATTAGCTAGTTCCGCATTTACCTTGTGAAGTTGCTAAGTGTCAGTTCCCACAGCTATAAAATGGAATCTAACCTCCGTACAGGGTTGTGGAGAGGATGAGAAATCACGGTGTTAGAGCATTTTGCACAGTGTCCTGTGCAGAACAGCTCTTTAGTTCCTGCTAGTTCCAGCACTAGTTATTTAAAGGTAGATACATTCAGAAGAAATCTGAGTTGAGACCCAATTTAAGTTGTACCAACAATTTTAATTACAAGTGCTTTAAATTTGGGGGGATAGTTTCTAGCCTTTTCTCCCAAATATTAAATAAGCTACTCTAAACTGAACCTCTTTGTGCCTACTTGCTCATCTGTGAAGTGGGGATGATAACAGTACTTTGTAAAGATTAAGTGGATCTATAGGTAAATCTCGAGAACAGAAACAGAACATGGCACATTGTAAGGGCTATATAAGTTTTAACTATTATGATGGCTACCACATAAATACTCTTAATTGCAGACAAGTCATAGTTCTCAACCAGAGCCAGGAAAGCCTCCGGACAGGGCTGGAGACATGGGCTTGAGACACAGGCTTGTCCTTGCCTCCCAAGGTCGCCCTGGGTAAGTCCTAGGTTCTCAGGGGAGACTGGTTCCCCCTCTGCAGATGGGTATTATCCCTGTTCTTCCCCCCCCCCCACCTTTGTAGAAATACACTCCCAAGACACCAGTAGTCAACAAATGTTTGCTAACAGCCTAGCTGTTTTTGGGAAAGAGAACCTCAAATTCAGAGTGAGCTGGGGACTCATTCAGGGGCCCAGCAGCACTGGGAGTGACATGGCAGGTGGGAAGACCTACCCTGTCCAGCTATTCCAGAGACCTTAAGTCATCTCTCTCCCTCTGTGCTGCCTCCACCATCCCGGTGGATCTTCTCCGAGAGCTGCCAACCTGGAGCAAACAGCAGAGGCTAGGAGGGAGCGCGGGTGGTTGTTCTTGCCTCCGGCATCTGAACATGAGCCGTGCTGACGCCACAGGCAGGCTTGGGCTCGGGACCTGACCCAGAGCCCACTGAGGTGGGGATGAAAGAGATGTGGGCTCTTCTCCCTCACCCCACCTAGCCTCTGTTCCAACTAATTAAGCTTCAGTTTTGGTTTGTCCAGTTTGGACACTAAAGGGACCCACCACGGGCTGGGTACTAACCCAGCCACGCTCGGGGCGGAGGCTTCGGGGGCGTTATGGAGGAGGAAAGAGGACTGGCTGCAGGTAGGGAGGAAGGTGGGTGCAGGAGGAGTAGGCCCTTTTCCATGTGCAAAGTGGCTGCAGATGAGCCTGGCTTGGGTCTGAGTGAGGTCCAGGGTGCACTGGCAGCCTGAGCTTAGAGGGTGAGCAGCCCCTTGTTTTCCCTGCCCTTCTGCTTCTCCTCAGCTCACTCATCTGAGTCCAGACAACTCCAGCGGTGACCAGCATCGCCAGTAACTTCTCAGATGTAGGACTAAGAGCCAAGAATTCCTAGCCCAGTCTCAATTTCTGTGAGCACCGGATCTTTGCAGCCTGGATGATAAACTACTTAACGCAGAGGACCCTTAAGGAGATAAAAGGAGAGAACAGAACTCGTTCTGCTACAGCACTCCATCCAGACGGCACCTTATCACCCTGGGCTGCAACGATCTGCTCATACGAATGTCTCCTCCCATCTTGTTGCCCATGGGCACCTGCCAGGCTGTATTCATCGGACACATGGCAGGCTATCACCGAGTTAAACAAAACTGGCCCATGGGCCAGATCCGGTCGGCAGGTGTAGTGTTTTGTTTTTTTCCCCTGCAGAGTCTGTAAAGGATTTTTTGATTTGTTGTTGAAATCAGGACATCTGTACACAAATCTGGACTCCCCACCTTCTCTGGAAAATTATGAAGATGGGGCTCTAGGGCCCACATTGCTCCCACTTGGTGGCAATCTGCGGACAATTCTCTCCACTCTACCCGCCCCCACGCCTCCCCCCTCGCCCACCTGAGCCGCTTCCCCTTTACTGAGCAATTTTACCTACCAGGCCTCTGCAGCAGCTGCCGGTGGTGACTCAGGCAGTAATGGAAGCAAAGGTCTCCGTGAGCCCCACCAAAGAAAGTTTTCAACGCATGCTTGTTGAAAAGGCAGCAGCTGGGTCTTGCCAGGCAAACAGAATATACTATAGAGTGAGGTACCTCCAGAGAGAGGCTGGCCCCAGAAGGAGGTACTCTAGATAACCCAGCTGTTCCTGGGTGGCCAATGGCAGTGATGTTCGGTTGGTTTGGCTGCGATCGATCCTCTTTTTCGGTCCACCCTCTGGTGAAAATAGGCAACAGTGTGCCATCTGTTCAAGAAGGGGGAGAGGGGGTGCTAGCTTTATGAGCCACTGTCAGTCATGGCGGAAAACACCTCTGGTCTTCTCTATTCAATGATTTTAATCACTATCACCAGGAAACCGACCCAGGCATCCAATAACAAAGGGGTGGAGGGCATCGTTCGAGGCTGAGGCACAGAGCGGGCACAAACACGGAGGTGCCGAGCCACGGGGGGGGGGTGACGAAGGGCCTACAGCTGGGGCTGTGGCAGGAGGTACAGCCGGAAAGATGGCAGTTGCCGCAGGAAAGCAATGAGCCAGAGTGAGGACTTAGGGAAAACTTAATGGCTTGAGGCCTCTGCTTCAAGAATGATAATCCACTGTGATAGTGAACACCACTCCCGTGCAGGGAACCCCGATGGACAGGCGCCATCGCCCAGCCTGAGTTTTAATGTGGAATGCAATTAACCCCTAAAGAAAGAACTCCAGAGTAGAGTTTTCAAACCATCTTTAGAACTTTTCAAGTTAGATCCCGGCCCACCACCTGGCCCTGCACCCTCAGGACAGCCGTTTACAAAATGAATTCAGGCGCTGCTCCTGAGGTGGGCGCTGGCCGGGAGGCCCTGCCCCTGCCCTCGCTCCTTCCAGGGCTCTGCAACGTCGCGGAGCACCATTCAAAGACCACCGAGGTTGAGTACAAGCACCTTTCACAAAGCAGAAGAAGCCACCCCAAAGGAGTTCCAAGGGGCCAAGTGCTCCTATAGAGATGAACAGTCCCACTTCCTGTTGCCACATTTTAAACTATTTATTGAATGAGGCAGTAATAGACAGAATGGAAAACAACACAGAAACCATGCTCTGCTACTTGGGTTTTGCTTTTCTTCTTCTTCTTCTTCTTTCTCAAACTATTAGGAGGTTATTTCACCACAAAGGAACACGGACTTTAAAGCCCCTGAACAGCTTCACAATGACGATAAAAAATAATAATTAAAAAAATAACAAGTTGTAGAACTAGGACTGTTTATATGTAAATTTCCCTTCCCTCCCCCTATTACGTACAGAAAAAAACATACAAAGAACATTAGATAGTTTTATATAAAACAAGCAAATACAAGAATCTGAAACTTTTCTCAAAGGCTGAGCAAGATGTGAAGGATCTTTTAATGTCGCATTAAAAAAAACACATTAAATACACTATCACACATGGGGGCCCGGGAGGAGGGAGGAAGAGTTGTCCCTGTACTCAAGGAGCAGAGATTTGGCCTGTCGAGAAGTCAGGTGAATTTAGCCACTGGAGACTCAGGGCTTGCAGCTGAGATATCACAGAATTTAACAGTTACCGAGAACATCCAGACCGGTCAACACCTGTGAGGAGGAGGCTGTGGGGCCTGGCCCACCGGGCCGCACCTGGGAAAACTGCAGCGTCCCTTCTGAGACAGGGCCTGCCCCAGGGCTGCTGGAAACACCCAGGTCCCTTTCTCTTCCAAGGCCCCTCAGCATGAAGAGCAACCTTCCTCGAGCCGGGTGCCCCTGTCACTTCCAGTCTCCTCTGTTAAGCTACAGAAAGTTACTGGAAAGGAAAATATTGCTCCCATTGGTGTGCCCTGGTCTTTGAAGATTTTTCTCTCCCTCCTTCCTTTCCCCTTCCAACCCCTCCCCTCCCCGTCCCACTCTCTCCCCTCCAAGCACACGCCCACAAGCACACTTAACGCGCACGCGCTCCTCAAACCCTTAATACTTCTGTTACCTTCAGTTCATATACATGACCAATTCAGAACTGACCTTAAAACCAAAGCAACGTTTTAATAGTCATGAGATCAAGAAGGCTTCCTGGGAAGGGGAGGAGATGGGTGGCTGAAGAAATCCCTCTTGTCCCTGCCTGGAGCTTTCAGGACATTCACCTGCCCGTGGCAAGGTCAGCACCTGGGCCAGCCCGAGGAGCGTCTCGCTGCCAGACCATGAGGCCCCTGGACCTTGCAAACACAACTTCTGGACCCCACCCTGTTCTGGAACCTCCTTCCTCAGGTGAGTCCAGCAGGGAGAGTTCTGGGTGGCCACTGGGAGGCAGCTTTGGTGAAGGGCATGGTCACCTCCGCCTGAGTTTGTCAGTAGCTCAACGCATGACCCTGGTATGAACAAAAACTGGGTGACTGTGTCTGGCCACGTACCCTACACCCACTAAACTGGGTGAATTATTTTTTTCCACAGCTCACCTTAATTTCATACAGATAATTCCATGCGGGTTTCATATATATATATATATATATACATACATACATATATATATACTTTATATATATGTAAATGTGTATATCCATATGTACACATATACATATATTCACACTCACACATACACACACATAAGTATACACACATGTTTCTGCAGAAAGAAGTCCTGCCACAATTTGGCTTTTTCGGGACAGTGAAATTGACAACACAGTATCTTATTCCACCAATCCCAGAAAATCAAGAGTGGTGCTTTAAAAAATGCAATTCCAAAACCCACTGCCTTTCTTCCTTTTTAAAAAAAAGGTTAACAAAACTTTTCTTCCAAAGTCGAGAGACTTAATTCCATTTGATTGCACCTCTGCAAACGTGTAAAAAATTTTGAAGTAGACTAGAAAATGATGCCATCGTACGGCTGCATGTCACTGTTCCAACGTCACCACCTCCACAGCCTGGCCGTCCATGGTGACTGTGCTGTCCGATATCCGGGTGGTCACAGGGGCCATGGCCACCTGCACCGGCCCGTTGCCCTGGGCAAGGCTGGTTACCACAGTCTGGTACATGCTCACGGGGATCTGGACCAATCCTGGGGAGACAAAGGGGAGACTGTTGGTGGGGATCGGGCTCAGCCTCCCAGATGCTGGCTGGACAGAGCTACCAGCCCCAGCCCTTCAGGGCACCACTGTCAGCCTCATGTAATTGCCCACCGACTGTCCAGGCACAAATACATCCCTCCTCTTACCCACTGTCATTCTATAAAATGGAGTCTCAGGAAAGAAAGTTCGAAGAAACTGTGGAAATGGGCCCCAGGGCAGGGCCTCCCCAACTTGCCAGGAGATGAGCCTGCCTGCTTCTAATTTTAGGAAGCAAGGCTGGTGAGGTGTGAGCCCTCCTCCCCAGCCCAGCCCTCCTGACTGCCTCCTTCCACTGGGAAAGGCTGCCTTTAATTTTCTTTGATGTTCTGCTACCGACTTCTTCAATTGTCTGCCTGCCTATGCTGTTTCCCTCAGCTTGAAAAAATGTCTCCCTCAATCCTGTCCTGTTTTCTTGGCCACTGCCCCTTCCTTCAGTGTTTGCTTATTAAAAAAAGAGGGGGGGACTCCCGGGTGGCTTGGTCAGTTAAGCGTCCGACTCTTGATTTTGGCTCAGGTCGTGATCTCAATAAGGGTTGTGAGATTGAGCCCCGAGTCCGGCATGAGGTGTTCACACTGGGCGTGAAGCCTGCTTAGGATTCTCTCTCTTCCTCTCCCTCTGCCCTCCCCACCACTCTCAAAAAACAAAACAAAACAAAAACAAAAAACCTAGGGCATTGTTTTCTTGATTTTAGATCCACGAACTAAAATAGTAAAATTAAAAAATACATTTTGGGATCAACTTAAAATAAAAAGACCCAACTGTCTCCTAATATCACTATTATTGCACAGTAGAAAGGATGGTTTAACACAAAGAAAGGAAGAAACACATAATCGCAGAAAAGGGCAGTCCTTCCTAAGAAAGAAAAGTTGATAGTTTTATATGACATATTAAAGAAAAAAAAGGATTTCCAGTTAAATGAGGCAGAATAAATGCACATTATCAAGCTCCTCTTCCTCTTGAAACTAAAATTAGAATGAAGTGGGAGGAAGGATATCAATGAGGGATGTCAACATGTTTTTGGAAGATGAGAAGCAAATGTCAAGTGGTTCTGACTTGTCAGAGCAGTGGAAGCAGCAGGCCCTGTGTCCACGGAGGGAGCAGGACATGCAGGCCTCACTACCGCAGAAACAGACGAGGCTGAAAACAGGGATTGGTTAAAAGCGTGTATTCAACTTTATGAGACCAGTAGCTCTCACAAATCCCAACACCCAGACACCTTGACCTTTGTTGACAGGACATCTGAAGTTCCTCCACTGTACTGAGAAGCTGACCTGGAAAGGCCGGGAAAGACCACAGTGGTATCTGTTGGGTGGGGAAGTGGGGGGAAGACCCTGAAGTCCTGGCCTGCTGTGCTAGCCTACA
The DNA here is from genome assembly GCF_004348235.1 of Phoca vitulina. Classification (NCBI taxonomy): domain Eukaryota; kingdom Metazoa; phylum Chordata; class Mammalia; order Carnivora; family Phocidae; genus Phoca; species Phoca vitulina. The sequence continues at coordinate 15,739,280 of NW_022589707.1, forward strand.
GATCACCTCGCTGTGCCCTGCCCCGCCCGACAACCGGCTCTTACTCTTCAGGAACACAAGGTTGCAGACAAGGTCGGGGCGGGGGAAGTGGGGGGAGAAGAAAACAAAGGCCCCAGAACACTAATATCCTCAGAGAAGAGATTTGTATCATAAAAATGGGATGCTTTTCTTAAAAAGAAATATGAGGAAAACTTTAAAATAAAGAATCTAATAGATGAAATACATTCCAAAGAAAGCAGAAGATAAAGTCAAGGAAATTTCTCAGTAGAAAAGATTAAAAGATGGAAAGGAGAGAAAATACGAGACCATAGGGGTCCAACCTCTGATAAAAGAGAATTCCAAAAAAAAAAAAAAAAAAAAAAAAAAAAAAAAAAAAAGGAAATTATCAGACACACTGTAAATAAATTTCTAGAGCTGAAAAACGAATTCACATTGAAAAGGCCCATTAGATGCCCAGCAGACAAGATGACAAAAGATCAAGACACTAACATGCATCTTTGCAAAATTTCAGAACACCAGGGATAAAGCAAAGATCCTGAAAGTTTCCAGAAAGAAAAAAAAAAGTCCTACAAAGAACTGGGAGTTGGAATATTGTGGGACTTCTCAAAAGCAAGCCTAGAAACTAGGAGATCAAGGAGCAGATGCCTTCGAGTGTCTGAGAGAAAGTGCTTTCCAGCTAGAACTGTTTCCGGCCCAAGAAATGATACCGCTATCAATTGACTCTGAAGGCAGAAGAAAGGCATCTTCAGACCTGTAAGGGGTGGAAAAGCTGGCCACCCATGCATGCTTTCTCAGGAAGCTCTGAAGGATGTGCTCCAAAGCAACGAGAGAGAACTACACAAGAGGTGGCCGTGGGATCTAGGAGACAGAGAACCCACTGTGGAGAGCTGCGGGCAGGCTGAGGGGCCCCGGACCAGCGTTCTGCAGCAGGTCTGAGAGCACAGAGAGGGGAGACCGGCACGACGACCCGGGCACGAGTACTGAGAGGGGTTTTCCAGAAGTGGGGTAGAACTGGTGATTACTACCTAAAACACAGAAGGGAAAAAGCAAGTAGTAACTGTGATAATATACTTGTCTTAGCAGTGACCAGTTTTTATGTAGTTATAATAATATAAACATACAAAGTGGGTTATCAAGAAATTGTAATAATGTCTCAACTCAAGAAATAACGATTTAAGACTTTTAGAGCAGGAAAGATACACACCAGAAAGAGCGCGCATGAAGTGTTGCCTCTAAGGTATAAAAAAAGGCCTTTTAGTCCTCTTTGACATTTAAAGCCATATTATCACTTTGCTGAAAATAAAAACTAATTTTAAAAAGAGAATGTTTTATCAGAATATTTTCTAATGCAAAAAGAAACCCCAAAAAACAAAAACCATGTTATTTTACAATGTTAAATTATATCTGTTTTCTAGAGGAAAGTCTTGCCAGTTTTGGGATCCCTATTTGATGATACAACATGAAATAGGCTTGATGTTTTGTTTCGTGACAGTCATTTTTGGAAATCCAGGCTCACCCTGCTGTGTGTTAATAGGAATGGAGGGCCCGACCCACCCCCTGCTCACACTTGCTGTGCTGGGCCTGGAAGGAGGAGAGACCAGCCCACACTCACACACAAAGCTGAAAGGAGAGCAGGCGGAGGGCCCAGCACTGACCTCAGAATGCTGTGGGGTTCAGTTTCCCTCATCTAGACTTTGCATACGGCTCTTAAATGTCTCTAACCAATCCTCTTTCAGTTTACCTCTCCCTGCCACCCTAGAGATCTTTCTAGACCATGTCACTCCTCCATCTCAAACTGTTCAAATTCCATGTTGAAAAGGTTCCCAAAGGGGCACCTGGGTGGCTCAGTTGGTTAAGCATCTGCCTTCTGCTCAGGTCATGATCCCGGGCTCCTGGCATCAAGCTCAGCAGGGAGCCTGCTTCTCCCTCTCCCTCTCCCCACTGCTCTCTTGCTATCTCTCTCTCTCAAATAAATAAAATCTTAAAAAAAAAAAGGTTCCCAAAGCCTATTAAAAAATGTTCATGTTTGACATGGTATTCAAGACATCTCGTGCTCTACCCTGGTCTAGCTCTGCAGTCTCCCCTCCGTCCTTCACCACAGGCACTGTGTGCTTGGGGCACCAGCCTGGCTCCTCTCACCTCCCAACACAGTGGTCACACTCCTTCCTCTGGGCCTTTGCTCACATTGTTCACTACTGGGAGTCCCACACTCCCTACTCCTTCCCCTTTAAAGACTGGTTCAAAAAAAATATAATGAAAATGAAATTCAAAAAAATATATAATGGAAATGAAGTTTAAAAAAAACCCAAATAGGGGCGCCTGGGTGGCTCAGTCGTTAAGCGTCTGCCTTCAGCTCAGGTCATGATCCTGGGGTCCTGGGATCGAGCCCCACATTGGGCTCCCTGCTCTGCGGGGAGCCTGCTTCTCCCTCTCCCACTCCCCCTGCTTGTGTTCCCTCTCTCGCTGTGTCTCTCTCTGTCAAATAAATAAAATCTTTAAAAAAAAAAAAAATAAATAAAAATAAAAAATAAAAAAACCCAAATATAATGGAAATGAAATTAAAACAAAAACAAACACAAAAAAACGGGTTCCGTTGTCCCTCCTCTTGGAAGCTGGCCCCATCCCAGCCCCAGTCAATACTGACAGTGGCCCAGTGGGCACGGGCACAGGAATGCATCATCTGGCGTGGCCAGTAAATGTGTGTGGACAGGTCTTCCTGTTTGACAGAGGGCGACTTCAGGGCCAGGCGTGGCTCTGGTTCATGTGGTTTCCCACGGTGTGAGGTACAAGATGTGCCAGAAGGGCAACAGGCCAAGGGAGTCTATTAGTGGCCTCAGCAATGTGCAGCTGGGCCCTACCCCCGGCCTCTAGACTCCAGGCATAGCCTGAGTATGTGTGAAGACCGAACAACCCTTCCCCCCCGCAGTGTATTCATGATCATCATCGCTTCTGTCCTCTCTTCTGGTCATAGAGGTGAGGCAAAACTCATGAAGCAACGAAGAATGTCCCTGGCAAAGCCAGGATAGCTGTGTCCTCCTGCAAAGAAGCCAAATGCTGGCAAACAGCAACTAACCTAGAAGCAAAGACCAGTCTTGTTTCTTTATTCTCGCTTCTGAGCCTGATACAGATCCAAAAGCTCCAAACTGGGGGAACAAGTTGCACCCTTGATAAATACAGGGACCACTGTGAGCAGGGAGACTTCCTCACGGTGAACCACCAGCCTGGGATCGGGGTGTCACGGGGGTAGGGGTGGATAGAGACTTAAAGAATTGTCATAGTTACATCTCTGGTTTATGATATGTTTTCGTTTCCTATGCCACATCCAACACTGTTGTTACAAGTTTTAGTATCATGGAAGATTTGCTCCAGGATAAAATGGAGAAAAGGGCAAATGCAGAGATATCTATTGGCTGCCATTGCTATAACCAGAACATTCTTCTGAACACAAACTGATCCTGTTGCCTTCTTTTACAATTCTTCAGTGGCCCGTGGGGTATCAGGTCCAAATCCCCTTGCAGGATTTAAACCCTTATGTCAGCCCCTATCGTTCAGTTCAGCCTAGTGACCACGAATCGCCACCCGCTTTACACTCCAATCAGGTGAATGACCTGATTGAGTCCCCATGACATGCGCACAACCTTCACTTCTGCCTGGGATGATGTGCCGGGACTTGCTCCTCGAATGGGCTCCTGTTCTTCCCTCCACAGTCACAGTTAGTGGCAGTCCCTCCTCCTTGGCCTTAGCCCCTCTTCGGAGGTCCCGAGCCCTCTGTACTGGCCTCCATGGAGGCAGTGACCGTGTTCACCATCACTGTTTGCATGTCTTGTCTTTGGGAGGACTGTCAATTTCTTGAGGGATGGAGTCTCCATCTTTGAGTCCTCAGCAATCGGCGGGGGCTCAGTAATGATTCCTGCACTCATGGAGGGAACCTGCCTTCTGAGGTTGCACAGGTGTCCCTTCCAGAGACGGGGTAATTGAAGTGGCCCCGTCTGAGGGTTATGAGGCAGTTTCAGAGCGGGAACTCCCAGTCCAGAGAACGTTCAAGTAAAAAGGACTACATTCAGGACTCATCCAAAGAAAACCACTTTTAAAAGATTTCATCTTCTGGGTGCGCCTGGGTGGCTCAGTTGGTTAAGCGCCTGCCTTCGGCTCAGGTCATGATCCCAGGGTCCTGGGATCGAGTCCTGCATCGGGCTCCCTGCTCAGCAGGGAGCCTGCTTCTCCCTCTCCCTCTGCGCCCCTCCCCCTGCTCGTGCTCTTTCTTACTCTCTCTCTCAAATAAAATCTTAAAAAAAAAAAAAAAAAAAAGATTTCAGGGACGCCTGGGTAGCTCAGTTGGTTGTGTCTGCCTTTGGCTCAGGTCATGATCCCAGGGTCCTGGAATCCAGTCCCACATCAGACTCCTTGCTCAGCAGAGAGCCTGCTTCTCCCTCTGCCTGCCACTCCCCCTACTTGTACTGTCTCTCTCTGTCAAATAAATAAAATCTTTAAAAAAAAATAAAGATTTCATCTTCTGTATTTCACCTCACGATCAGGAAAGGAATAAATTTGGCCTCTACAACTGCATGATGAAGTGACTCCTACACAAAGCGGTCTTGAGAGTGAATGGTGACAGCAACTGCATCTCTGAAAAGCTTTACGGAGGGCAAAATTCCATGCACGGGGTCATTTCCTAGCCCCAAATGCCTTGAAATTCCAAGGCCATTATTTTCAGTCTACCTCCACCTTAAATCTGCGCATTACCATCCTGCTGTGGGGATTTTAGAATTTTGGAATCTCTCTCTCTCTCTCTCACAAACAGCCATTTTGGCATGGGATTAGATTAAATCGTCTCAGCGGCTCTGACCCAGAGGCCTTCCTGTCTACGGAGGGGCAGGGGGAGGGGCCAGAGGCCTGCAAGCCAGCGCACTAAGTCGGTGGCTGCCCTTGGAGGAGAGATGATTAAACGCTGAGGTACAGTAATCAGGCTGGGATTGTCCCTGCATCTGCTCAGCCCGGCCCTGATTAGCCCTAATCTAGAAGGCGTATGTTAATCTCAGTTTGTATTCTGGGTCATTTTGATTGATTAAGCAACAGGAAGCCCTTCACATTCTACTTTAAAGGTTGGAAGTTCTCTTTTTTGTTTTTCCGAGAGACCCTGTACAATCCTAGCAGTATGTCTCTTAGCATTTGTATAGCACTTTTCAAAGCCCTCTTACATCCACCGTGTCTCATCTGGTTTTTGCTAAAACCCTAGAGAGCAGGCAGGGCAGGTGGTCCTCCCTGTCACAAATGATAGGCAAGTTCCTTTGGCAAAAACATGGACTTACCCTAAAGGGACATGTTATAAAGTCCTGAAGATTTAGTACCCTAGTCTCTAGGACCCCAGTATTTCAAAGCCGTAAGAAACCTTAACATTCATTCAGTTTAGTAAATCCCTTTCTTTTTCTTTTTAAACTCAAAAGTAAACAGATAAAAAGGTTATTAAAAAAAAAGTAAACATGGAGCAAGAGAGACTGAGTGGTCTTTGCCCCAAGATGACTGAGTTGTGGCAAAGCCAGGGTTCCAGGCTCTCGATGTGGGAGTCTTTCCATGCACCCACCCGCCTGACCATGGAAGACACGCTGGCAGGGACCTGGAAAGTCTCTCTTTGGGCTCATCGCTGCCTCTCCCCTCAGGCTTCCAGGCAAGGTTTACAGAATTGGCCAAACTGGGAAGAGGCTAAAGGTGCCTCAGGAGCCACAGGTCCCAGGCACAAGGATTTCCCTGTCTGACAGCAGTGAGACTAAAATCCCTGGAAGAACTGCTGACTCTGGGACCTCATTTCCCTGTAAAAGACAATGAGACCGACCCTGCTCATTTCTCCCCTGCCTGGTGGGTATCACATACTCGAGCCCACATGGTCAAACACACTCCTCCCAGTCTTCCCCCGGGGCAGCAAGTGGCCATCACAACCCTCCAGCTGCCTTCACAGTCATCTTTGACTTCATATGCGGTACATCAGCAAATCCTGTCAACCTGCCCTTCACATATAAACCTGGAGTTACGCCACTTCTCTTTGCTGCCTCCCTGGACAAAATCCTATCATCTCTTGCCAGGACTACATTTAAAAAAAAAAAAAAAAAATTTTTTTTTTTATTAGAGACAGAGAGCGTGTGTGCGGGAGGGAGGCGCAGAGGGAGAGGGAGAGAGAGAACCTTAAGCAGGCCCCATGCCCACAGGGAGCCCCAGCATAGAGCCTGATGTGGGGCTTGACCCCACGACCCCGAGATCATGACCTGAGGTGAAGTCAAGAGTCGGATGCTCAACTGACTGAACCACGCAGGTGTCCCGCCAGGACTATGTTTTATCTTCCTTTGTAATCGCCCGACTTCAGCCCTTGCTCCACTATAGCCGGAGGGATCTTCGAAAACCTCCACATGACATGATGGGTATCAGGACAGCCTCTGAAAATTCAGATGCCTGGGCTAGGTTGGTCTGATGCAGCTCACACGCTTCAAAGGCTTCCTTTCAAGTCAGATGACCTTCTCAGGGAGGACACGCAGGGAGACTGACCTCCAAGGCGGCCAGGCTTCTACTCAGAGTGCTCCAAGGAGACCCCGGCACAGGGTCCGTTTTCGAGGGACCTGATCATCTCACCAGGGCCATCATTTCGCACAAGGTGATCGTCTGCCTCTTACGTTTCCCCCCTTTCAGGAGAATCTCGATTTTAACAGATACTTCATTTTGAAAAATAGGTAACACAGAGAGGGCATAGTATAGTGTTGAAAAAAGTCAGTCTCCCTCCCAGAGGTAACTACTGTGGCTAGTTTCTTGGCCGGTCTGTAGTCTACTGAGATTGTGCACTTGGAAACGTGTGTATGTGTGTCTGTGTCTCTTCCCCATTTGAACAATGCACCTCGCTTTTTCGGGATCTTTACTTACAAGTATGAACAGAGTGGCTTTATTTTTTTTTTTTTTTAGTGCCTACAGAGTATTCCACTTGCATGAAGGTGCTTAATGTTTTTTTCACGTCAGACGGGTCACGTGTTGCCGTTGTAACAAGGTCTGAGCGAGGCACACGGCGCACAACAGTGTGAGCGCCCCCATCATCGTGCTTATGAACTACGGAAGGATCTACAGGTGCTTGACTTTGATTAACCAGCACTCTTGACGCCTCACACCTCGGCTTTCCAATCTTTGGCTGTCGTGCCAAATGTCCTGCAATTTCTCACAAATGTGAGGATAACCACCAAAGAGACAACTTCTTAAGAGGCGATTTATACTTTAAAATTTCCTAGGTGCAGTAATGGGGGAACTCTTAACTGTTCTGCTCAGCCCAGTTCCTTTCAAGACTCAAAATAATCTACCTCTAGTAGTGGGATTTAAGATTAAGGCATGATAAGTGACAGGGGAATATACTTTTGGACAGACATCTGTCTTCGAGCCTCTCATATCACATTACATGGGTGGCAGATAATGCCATCACCTCATAAGCCCGGTCTCGTCTTCTAATACAAGTGACCATTTGCTCATGTTAAGGGGCTTGGCCTTGTTGTCTGCAGAACAGGAGGCCATGAGGCTTACAGTGGTCCGTCTCTGATGGTGGCACCAGGGGAGGCTTTGTGGTAGACCATGGGCGCCAATGAGAGTGACTCGGAAGGTTAGGGTCACAGCCTTGCACACTCTGTGAATTTATCATTCATGAGCTGATCTACTCTGTTCCTGACCTCTCCTGAGGTAATGAGTTTCATCACTTACCTACTGGATAATGGACCACACACACATGTGTACGTGTGTATGTGCACATATGCGATTTATTTACTTAGGGGAATTCATTTACTTTTCCTCAAGACTAACTCTTTTAGTATTCTGTGATTTGATGAATATGTCTACATATCAATTAGCTAAATCTTCCTGAAATATCGTTTGGCAATGGCCATCCCATCCCACCAAAAAACCCACAAAACAAAACAAAAAACCCTCAACTTTGGTGGCTGTGTACTATGGGAAAAATAAGTCCAAATAGCTATCGGTTTGAAGGATTACATCAGCCTTTCCCACAAATGCTCTACATTTTCTCTTCATTACAACCATACCTGTCCCCTTAGTGTACCCTCACCACCACATATGTTGCTCAGGCAGATCCCTCCGCCTAGCACTATCCCCTGTCAATGCAAGTCCCATTCTTCCAAGAATTTCCACATCTTTCCTGGAGTCACCCCAGACAGAACAGCCCACCAGGAGGTTCTTCCCCTCCTGTGATTTTCCTCCCTCCACTATCTGGCATCAGCTCTGTGCTAACCTGTTTCTGAGTAGTTACTGTTGTCCTCTGTAATCTGCTTGCTTAGACTTTGGCAGGACTGTGTCTTTAAATACTGAGTAGCCTGAACATGGTAGATGCTTAATAATTAAATATGACTATAGATCGTGTTCCTCATGATTTTCAGAAATTTGGTCACATTCCTATCAGCCTTGGCCTCCACAGACTGAAGGCCTTGGGACTTTTCACTCTGTTCCCGGGTGCAGTGGGATTTTCACAAGACTCCCAAGGCAGGGTAGCCAAACGCTGTAGGGTAGCTCAGGTGCACCGTGTGCAAGGGTACAACAGGCTGTTTTATTTCCATGAAAGGCTTGCCAGTCAGACTACACGTGACTCCTGGCTATGCCGCCGAATGGCTTGTGAACCTCGCTTTCCTTAAATGTAAAAGGGCAGTTACTCATCTCATGGGGCCACTGAGGGCTAGACGCGCCGATGTAGGCGAAGTCTGGTGCGGTGCCTGGCGCACAGTAGGTGTACCATAAATGTCAGCTACGTTTCAAAGATGACTCTGAATGAGAGGCTTGATGAAGTCTGCTGGGGTCCCAGGCATTCGACTAAAGCTCTCGGCAAACAGAAATGAAAGCAGAGACAGCACAGATCTCCTTTCAGCAGTGATGTGTTCCTGCCAGGAAGCACACCATTCGCCAAAGGCCTTCAAAGATGTAAAGATTAGAGATAAAAGCCACGAAATCAGGGCAGATGGACTGGGGGGCAGGTCCTTTCTGAAACGCAGTGCGGCGGCGCCCGGACGTCTATGGACTAGCTGCCGACTCAGTGCGTTGGTAAATGAATAATCCAGGCAGAACCACTAATCAATGGTAAGAACGTTAAATATACGGTCAGGGGCAGGAGGATATGACGTCATCACTCTGATAAATTTCTCAACCCCTCCAGATAATAACGACATAGGCTCCAGCACAGCAGAGCACAGTTACGCGCCCGGCCATGGTCACCCGGAACCAGACTGCCCTGCCCCCACCCCACCCCGCGACAAGATAGAGCAGGACAGACAGCCTCAGGAAGAATGGGCCTTTCATTTGCCCTCACAATCTGGGAAACCTTTGGGAATTGTTGTTTGCTGTAACTGAATCTTTCAGCCCAAAGGCCTTCCAAGTTGGTCATGGAAATATCTTTAGTTGGGAGAAAAATATTGATGGCTGTGAGAGAAAACTAGCTAAACAAAGAAACTTATCAAATAAACACAACATCTGGTGGGAGAGAAAGAATTTTTTTTAAACATATATTTATTTATTTTAGAGAGGGAGAGTGTGTGTTGGGGGGAGGGCAGAGGCGGGGAGAGGGAGTCCCAAGCAGACTCTGGGCTAAGCGTGGAGCCTGACATGGGGCTCGATCCCATGACCCTGAGACCACGACCAAGAGTCTGACGCCCAACTGACTGCACCACCCAGGCACCCGAAGAGAAAGAATTCTTAAAACCCAAAGGAAAAATTTACAGTATAAAACCTTCTGCAGTTTATGGATGTGAAAGCTAGCTACAGGTATCAGGAAAATGCTGGCTTAAATGGGGGAACCAGAAAACTGTACCTGGAAAGGATAGGAATAAATAAGTAAGAAATAAAGCTACGAATTATATTAAGTAAGTTCTGCAGTTTTTAAAGAGCCATCAAGTGTTATCTTCAGGTGTTTCAAGGGGTGACAGGCAGGAGGTAAGTCCTTTAAAGTCTTATTTGCAGGCTTGAAAAAGAATTTACACCAGTGACTGATGTCTAAGGCAAGCCACTATTATACGAAGAAAAATAGGCATTAGGTATGTACTGGTATAGAGATGGGAGAACATGAAAGGAAATCAGGGAAAGAAGCTAGTCAAGTAGGCGGGTGGCAGATAAAGAGGCCGAGAATGACAAACAGGGACCAGATGGAAAGAGGACAGTCACAGGGCAAAAAGGGGAAGATCATGAAAAGAATGTCAATGTCAAATGAAAGGAGATCCAGGGAACCTTCCTGATACTAACACAAGGAGGAAACAGAGAAAAAGTATTTCTCTTCCAGTCGTTCTGTTTCTGTTACATTAGCTGCTTCTGGAACATTTAATCTTTCTTTTCCGTGTTTTCTAACTCCATGGCTTTTGGGTGCATTTGAGGGATTTACGGATTAAAACATGTATTACACCTGGCGTGCCGAGTATGCTCAGAAGGCCCAGAGCAGCCTTGCCGGTGCCTTGGCATGACGGGCACTTCTTGGCACACGAGGTGTTCTCCCCTCTCGCTAGACAATGTCACCCCTCTCGGAAAAACCACTTTCTGTGATAACTTCCATAGCAGAGATTCTGTCCTTTGCCTGATTTTTCAGACCACCAGGAAATTCCTCTTGCCCTCATCCCATAAGCCAAATGTTAAAAATAAATTCATTTTTACTTTATTAGTAAGTGTACTTCAAAACATATTTTGGAGGTAAAATTTCACAGTTTCCTTTTGAAACTACTGGAATGTCCAGGAACATTAACGAAGTCAGGGTTTTGTGCTTCAGGACCACTGTGGTGTACTATCCTGCAGGCTGAGCTCCCAATGTAGGGCTGAACGAGCTGACTCCAAGGCCTGCTGATCTGCCCGATAGGGCTTTAAACTGAAAATGGCAGGAGAGAAAAGTGTTCACCTAAAGTTTGCTCAGGAGGACATCTGATCTGACTGTATAGAGAAGGGCAGGAGATGCCTAGTAAAATCCAGAAGAAATCCCTGGGAAGAAGGGGGACACTCAAGGTCCCCCAAGTCTGTGCACCAGTAGATAGGGTATGAGCAATATGTAAAGTGTTGATTTTTTTTTTTAGGATTTTATTTTTAAGTAATCTCTACACACAACATGGGGATCGAACTTATAACCCCAAGATCAAGAGTCACATGCTCCACTGGCTGAGCCAGCCAGGTGTCCCAAAAGTGTTGATATTTTTATTTTTATTATTTTAATTTTTTTATTTTTATTAAAGATTTTTATTTATTTATTTGAGAGAGAGAGAATGAGAGAGAGCGAGTACATGAGAGGGGGGAGGGTCAGAGGGAGAAGCAGACTCCCTGCCGAGCAGGGAGCCCGATGCGGGACTCGATCCAGGGACTCCAGGATCATGACCTGAGCCGAAGGCAGTCGCTTAACCAACTGAGCCACCCAGGCGCCCAGTGTTGATATTTTTAAATAGAAAGAAGAAGGGGGTGGGGAGATGGGGTAACTGGGTGATGGGCATTAAGGAGAGAACGTGATATAATGAGCACTGGGTGTTATATACAACTGACAAATCCCTGAATTCTACCTCTGAAACTAATAATACACTATATGTTAATTAACTGAATTTAAATTAAATTTATTTTAAAAAATTAGAAAAAAATAAATAGAAAGCAGAGCCAAGATGATAGAAACCTTAGGGGAAAGTCACCCTGCTAAGAATTTGCAGAAGTCAGACGTAGAAATGAATGCAAGAGCCAATCAGGAGTTACCCAGAGTTAGGAATGGAGATTTATTTATTTTTCTGTCATTATTTTCAGTTTTTTTTTAATTAGGGAAAATTTCAAATAGGCACAAAAGGAGAGAGACTAGCACAAGGAACCCTGTCCCCGCTGCCCCACACCGCAAATGTACCCACCATCCAGCCCTCGCTTCTTCTAACCCAACAGGCATAGATTGAGGCACAAAAGCTTCCAAAGATGTTCTACTGTTTTTCAACCCCTCACATTTAGCACAATCTGTAGAGTACTATTTAGAAAGCAAACAAACACTAAAAAATTCTAAAAGCACATAAAGAGCAGAATTAAACTGGCTTTTGGCAGTTAAGACACCTGAAGACAGCAGATTGTAAAGTAGAAATAAATAGTTATGGGGTCTGATAGTCACAGAAAGAAATCTATCTCAATAAACTTCATTTTGTTCAACTGTTTATCCTGCCTTTCCTATCTGGACTGTATCTAGCATAACCAAATTGATAATGGGGACAAGTTCTTTACAAAAGAATTCCAGCTTCTGCCAGAAAGGCAGAAGGAATGATAACACTAGAGGAATCTCCATGTTGTTATCTCCGCACAAAATCATCAACGGCTAAGACCATTCGGGTGGCTGGAGGACGGGCCGGAGAGCAGAGGGGCTCCGACATCCATGTGGGACGCAGCGCCTCTGGGACCCTACCCTGTGGCCGCTCCTGCTTTCGCCAGAGACAAGCCCCCGTGATGCTCGGTCAGCCAGACAGAGTCTGACAACACAGAACTTTCTAACTTTCTTTTCTTTTCTTTCTTTCTTCCTTCCTTTCTTTCTTTCTTCCTTTCTTTCTTCCTTCCTTCCTCCCTCCCTCTCTTTCTTTCTAAGATTTTATTTACTTGTCTCAGAGAGAGAGAGAGCACAAGCGGGGGGAGCGGCAGTCAGAGGGAGAAGCAGGCTCCTTGCCGAGCAGGGAGCCCGACATAGGGCTCGATCCCGGGACTGTGGGATCACGACCTGAGCCGAAGGCAGACGCTTAACCGACTGAGCCCCCCAGGTGGCCCAACACAGAACTTTCAAAAAGCACGAGCAAGACGGGCCCCCGGAATGTGGTGCGGAGGAGCAGCAACAGAACACTGCCACCCCTGTATGCCCCGGCGCCCGGCGTACAAAGCCATCCCAACACCCTCCCACGGAGGGTTTTACAAATCCTTCGGTAACCATGCCAGCACACCGAGTGCTAATGGTGTGCATGTTTATAAAAGGCGATCTCACAGTCAGCTCTTAGTTGAGCCGAAGGGAGGGTCAGCCATTTCTCCGATACCTCCCCTCTAAACTGGAATTTATGATGTGCTTTTCTTGTAGCAGACTTACTTTCCTAATAATGTCTTCCTTGAGCTAATATGAAAACTAATTTGTATTCCTTAAGTACCCAGCAGCTGGGTTGGGGGTGGAGGAGATGGTCCAGGCTTACGCTGGATTGTTGGGAGAAACTGTCTAAGGATTTAAAATGTGTCATGACTAATTTGCATGACAGAATCTGTATGTGGCAACTGAGAGTTGACTATATTTACATTTATAAAACGGACAGCTACTCTGTCTTATAGGGCTGCTATGAGGATAAGGAACGTTATAGTTACATGATTTAAGTTCTGGAGAAAAAGGACAAGATCGAAATTTGAGGTAGTTTTGTTATTTCACATAGGTTTCCTCTCGGGAGTCAAAGCTACCATGCAGTCGCTACCAGAGGCAGACAAATGGAGGAAGCAAGATTCAAGATCCTGCCCTTGGTCCCCAGAGTTGTTAGAAATGGAAGGTACCACCAGCTCAGTGGTCCAGCCCAGAGTGTTGTCCGCACTCCATGTTGTACACAAAATGAAGAATTCACATACACACCCTTGGCCCTTGAGCATTTGCACGTTCTCGTTAGTCAGAAAACTCTCCAAACAGCAGGGCCGTGAAAGCTTAAGGAGGGGAAGACCAGGGAGTAGCCCAGCTGAAAGTGGACCTTCCTAAAATTAAAGTCCTTTCTCATGGTTATAATTCATTACTATTATTTTGGGCGTATGTGAGGGGTGGGGAAAGGCCATGAGATTTTTGGAGGCAAACAATTTTTTTAAGGTGGGAAGATAAAGATCACAATCTAAGTAATATGGCTGGAAGGAGTTGTTCCAAAAACATCCAGGCAAATTCCAAATTCCCTTTTTCCCTTCCAACAAAGCTGAAATAGAAACTCCAAGGCTGGCAAAAGCAGTCAAGAAACCATTTCAAAAAGTTCCGACTAATCTCTAACACAGTGCTGTCCGCCAGAACTCACTGTAAAGATGGCCACGTTCTATTTGTGCGCTGGTCAATATGGTGGCTGCAGAGCACATGAAATGTGGCCGTAGGACGGAGGAGCTCAATCTTTACTTTGACTTTAATTAAAGTTTAAATAGTGCAGCTCTAAAACCTTTCCCGAGCTTCCAGTGAACCACCTCCACAGCATAAACATGCCTCAATCGTGCGCACACTGTAGAACACGGTAAGAGTTGCCTTTGTTAACTGGAAACTCAATCTGAAACTGGATGCTCTGCATTCACCTAAAATATGTTTTCCTCGCATTTCCCTTATTTATATCAGGGTTGTTGTTTTCTTCTTCCCCCTTTGCTGCTCTACCCCATCAACTTATTTTTAACACCACCTCCCCCTCCCCCAGGGCCCCCAGGTGAGAAACTCTACCAGCATCGGAGAACAATATAGCACAGCTCTGCAGTATAGGACTACGAGCAGTACGGAAAGGCTGGGCTGGGCAAAACCCGAAGAATTGCTGGACGCCGGCTTCGGGAGCCAATCTGATAGCAAGGTTTGTCTCAGAGCAGTGTCTCAGTTTCCAGATTTAGACCCCTTCAGTGATTTTCAGATCCAATTGCTAGCTTTACAACGGAAAAGATGTGTTTATCAATTTCACTTCGAAAACCCCATTTAGCCTCTGAAAATCTCTAAAGAGGGGCCTTTCTAATAATGAAGATTTGGTGTAATTATAATGTCACAGGCAATTGTCCTGACAAAGCAAAACCAATATGTCTCCTTGCTGGGTCTTTGCTCTCAGTCTGACCAACAGGAGGAGAAAAGAGGCTTTGTCAGGAGCAGATGTGCAGTGGGAGGCCCCGGGGAAGCAGATCTGCTGAATGGGGCAGGTGCCACTTAGACATTCACTTTACTGACTCCAACCACAACCTCCCCTTCATTTGATATCCTGCTTTTGGCAGGAGGATGGGGAGAGAGCATCATACAAAAAGGAAGCGTGTTTATCCTGTTCAGATTACGGCTCTGCCAGGCCGCTGCTGCTGGGCTCTGCACATTTGCTCTTTATTAAGCAAATGGTGGTGCTGGGAAGTGAATCCCTGTATTTACACAGGTAACCTGAGAGCCAGAGGGCCCCAAACCATACTGGCTGCGATGTACAAGCTATCAGAGTTAATAACAGTGCGCTGACATTCCTTCAAAATCCTAATGGAAGCATAAATAAAAAGAGGAAAGTCCACTTTCCCCAAGACTCTTAAAGACTTCATTCTGTAGGAGTTGTTCCTGTCATGATATTCTGGTTCTTGTGTGAACCTTTTTACATGCTCAATTAAAACCTACTTTTTCATCCACGTATTAAACAGAAATGACTCCAATTAAAGTTGTCCAATTATGGCTCTGGATTTGGTATGCCAAAAAAAAAAAAAAAACCACAAAAAAAACAATTCCCTTTACAGAATATTACCTGCAATGACAGGCACCAAGATTCTGCTGGAATCATCTAAGACCAGAATCTGTCTTTCGAATACAAAGACTCAGAAAGATGTGGGGACCTAAAGGGAAGGAGAATGAGATAAGGACACATGTAACTTGGCCCTCATGACACTGGGGATGGAGAGGAGACTGGTCAGTCCATCTGCCAGGTGGCAGGCACCACTTGGGAATCTCTGCCCTGAAGCTCTGGTCTGAGTCTTTTGCCCAGAATGTCCCTGGCTCACCAAGGTCCCCCAGCTGAGAATACCTGACACAGTCAGACCAAGGAGTTGTGAAGGTATGCCAACCTAGCTTGACAATGTATGCTAATTCCCTCCGGGGCCCTGGGGAGCCAAGTCTGGAGGCATTCAGCTTTTAATATGGAAAGCGCCTAAAAGCTACCTTGGAAGGACATGGCCGTGGCTCAGATGAATACTAAGAATAGAGACCAGTGTGTAGCGGCCTGTCATTTCATTGTAAAGGTTCTTCCCTTCTGTAGTCCTTAAGTCTTCAAGTAGCAGAGCCTAGATTAGCAATTTCTGGTGTACGAATGATGAATGCCTGTGGCCACCCTTGTTTATAAATGGTATAGGGGAAACAATACACCACCCCCTCTGGAGGAGCAGACTCTGCAAGGAGAAAGATGAATCTAAACATCACACTGACACTTTCAAGAGAGCCCTGGTCCTTCTGGAGGTATCCACAGGTCAGCATTTTTACGGGAGACAAACAAAGGCACCAAAGAACCCTGACAATTAGAAACCCCTCCAGCTGTGGGGGCTGTGTCTGATGAGTGACAGGAAAGACCTGGTCATTCTAGAGAACTGAATCTCAGTTTGGTTTCTCTAGCATGCCTGAGGGGCACACTATGCTTTATCAGTAACAAAGGCTTTCTAAGGCAGGGATTCCCAGGGAGTGGATCTCACACTGCTCCCTCCAAATGGAGGCTCACTGGACCAGATCCCAAGAATGTGTCCCAGAGGAGCTAAAAGCGAACCCTCTGAAGATTAATATCCTTCCCGTTCAGTCTGAGTGTTTAAAAATAATAACAACAACAATAACAACAGCAGCAGCAATAGTAGTTAAGAGTTACTGCATACAATGCTCCAGGCACTAAAGGGAATGGCACGAAATAGTCTCTGCTGGCCCCTAAGATTAGTGTGATCGACCTATCTCCCTGGATGGGCAAGAGTGGGGTGTCAGAAAAACTGCCATTTCCCTCTGACAGCTATTCTAGAAGGCATTTTGGATTTTAGGAGGTAACTGTGAATGGAGTCGGGAAGAAGGACAAGCTTCAGTGCAATAAAAGGGCTGGGCAGTAACACATCTGGGGCAGAAAACTGTAACTGTAAAGCCCTCTGGGTATTCTAGAATTGAGAGCCCTGGTATACACCTCTATGTTCCTATTTCAGAAGCAGCCATGTTTTCGTGGTGAAATCTGGAATTCATCCAATAGTAATGGCGTCTTTCAGCCTCGTGACCCACTGGGCTCTGGATATTTGATCCTTTTTGGGGTCACTATAAATCATTAAAGCGCCTCGCCTCAAGATGCCTGTAGCCAAGAGAAATCTGCATTTGTAAGGCATCTGGGTGGAAATGTGTAAGTGGCCTGGGTCATGCATACAGAGACTAGGAAGTGGGTCTAGGTGTCTCCACTGCCTCTTGTCTCAGGTTTTCCTGCTCCGGACTCTGCGGTACACAAAAATAGGCCAGTTCTTCTTGCAACCCTCCTGCCCAGCTGTTTACTGGTTGCGGATTACTGCAGTCACATGGTAGTGGGTTTTTTGTTTTTTTTTTAAAGCAAAGCCATGCTGTCTATGAGCTGAGAAGGTCACTGGGAGGCAAGGCTCATGAAGTATTAGTGTTGTCCTTCTCTGTGCAGAGGGGGCACAACTTGCCAGAAGAGCACAGTATTTTTGCTATAGCCTTTATTTTTATTTTTATTTTTTTAAAGATTTATTTATTTGAGAGAGAGAATGAGAGAGAGAGCACATGAGAGGGGGGAGGGTCAGAGGGAGAAGCAGACTCCCTGCTGAGCAGGGAGCCCGATGCGGGACTCGATCCCGGGACTCCAGGATCATGACCTGAGCTGAAGGCAGTCGCTCAACCAACTGAGCCACCCAGGCGTCCCTTGCTATAGCCTTTAGATCAATGCTATGCAATATAACTTTCTGCAATGATGAAAATGTTCTGTATCTGTGCAGTTCATGACAGTAGCTACTAGCTACATGTGGCTATTTACATTTAAAAATTTTTTTAAGATTTTATTTATTTATTTACTTGAGAGAGAGTGAGCACAAGGAGGGGGAGGGGCAGAGGAAGAAGCAGGCTCTCCGCTGAGCAAGGAGCCTGATGCGGAGCTCATCCCAGGACCCCGGGATCATGACCTGAGGAGAAGGCAGACGCTTAACCGACTGAGCCACCCAGGCACCCCATACCTACTTACATTTAAATCTGAATAAATGAGAATAAAAAATACAATATCTCAGGCCACACATGGCTGTTGAGTGCTTGAAATGAGGCTGTGACTGAAGAACTAAATTTTTTATTTTACTAATTAACTCACATTTAAATCCAACAGCCACAAATCGTAGCTACTGTATTAGAGAGCACACCTTTAGATCCTGCGTTTTGATGTCATTTATTTATTTGCCTCTGCTAAGATTTATCATGACACCGACTTCTAAGGTGAGTAAAATATGGCTATAACCACTCCTTAAAACAATGCTGCCAGTGACCCACACAAAGGAACAGCTGAATCAGATGAATAATAAAGACAATGGTTTTCACTTGTTTTATATCTCCTTGACTTCCTCGGTTGGGTGGGTTGGCAAGAAGGAGTGAAGAGGAAGGAAGGGGCCCACATCAGGCAGTAGAGAGTACTGGAGAACCGGGTTTGCTTTCCAGTTTCACCATTTAGTTGCTGAGTGACACTGGGCAAGTCCCAGCTTTAGCTGCCTCCACAAAATAGGGCTCATGGCTCCGTTCTACCCACCTTCCTGTTCTACAATGCAGAGGCAGCATTGTAGAACAGCACTGGCAAGGGGGTTATGGTGACGGTGGGGGCCGTAGTAGTAAAAACAGAAAAGGAAAGAAAGGAGGAAGACAAGAAAATGATGAAGGTCCTAAATAATGATGGTCAGTGCTTACAGTCAAAAAGCTAAAAGACAGCTAAAGTGAAAGTTATTTTCCTGGTATGACATCTACCAACATGTTTTCCAGAATGAAAACTATCATTTTAAGAAAAGAGTTAGTTGACTTAAATAGGGAAATGCTGTCTGCAAGGAAAGCGTGTTGTCCAGAGGGCATTTGAAGCTTCCGGGCCCGGGTGCTGACTGCAGGGCTGCCGCTCCCCAGTGCAGCGCCTGCTTCCCAGGGGCCCCAGCTGCAGGCCCTCACGTACTCACCCCTCCACCCTCTTCTTTCTCAGCCATCCTCATCTGATTCCTTCTAAGAAGTGATCTTTTCGGGGCACCTGGGTGGCTCAGTCGTTAAGCATCTGCCTTCGGCTTGGGTCACGATCCCAGGCTCCTGGGATCGAGCCCCGCATCGGGCTCCCTGCTCCGCGGGAAGCCTGCTTCTCCCTCTCCCACTCCCCCTGCTTGTGTTTCCTCTCTCGCTATATCTCGCTGTCAAATAAATAAAATTAAAAAAAAAAAAAAGAAGTGATCTTTTCAGGTCTGCGAGTATGCTCTACCTCCCCCTCCATTTAAAAAAGACCCATGATTCCAGGGGCACCCGGCTGGCTCAGTCAGCCGAGGATGTGACTCTTGATCTTGAGGTCGTGTGTCCCAGACCCACGCTGGGTGTAGAGATTGCTTAAAAATAAAATCTTAAAAAAATGAAAATAAAAAAGACCTACGATTCTAAAGGGAAAAGAGCTGTACGACAGATGAATCTTCATTTGCTTTTTGACAGAATAGGCAACACCTCGGCTTGGTCTGACTGACACGATCCTAGGAGCTGAGCTTCCCGTTAGGTCTCCCTGTCAGTGGAAAAGAGGGTCATTTACTCGAAGGGAGGGTAGCCTACGGGTCCACAGAGTGCTGCTCTTTGGGGACTTTCAGGCTGGGAGGCTTCCGGCCTAGGACTCCTAGCTCACATAAAACTGTTTGCTCAGGGGCTGCCTGCTTAAGTCCAGGGAGTACTGAACTCGCCGTCTTTGGATTAAAGGGACAAATGATATAATTGCAAAGAACAGCTCGTGTCGCACTTTATGGTGACTGAAAATGTACCTTTACAATAAAACTTAATTTAATACATTTGTTTAAACTTTAATTAAAATAGTGAGGGAAAAAGTGATTTAGTGCATACTAGAAGAGCATACCAGCACTTTATTTTTTAAAGATTTTATTTGAGAGAGAGAGAGCAGGAGCAGGGGAGGGGCAGAGGGAGACACAGACTCCCCACTAAGCAGGGAACCCGACACCGGGCTCGATTCCAGGACCCCGAGATCACGACCTGAGCCGAAGGCAGCCGCTTAACCGACTGAGCCCCCCAGGCGCCCCTACCAGCACCTTTTTGGAGGAGCAGCACTGACATGTTTCCTAAATTAAATTAATACTGACATCTCCCCTGACTCTTTTGGGAACACGTCCATATACTAATGTGTCCAGAGAATGAGGAGCATAGAAAAAGGGAGAACGAGAGATGTATTTTATAGTTTATCATGATGAGCACTGGCACTTTATCTCTTATTTTTAAAGAAGAGCTGGATCAGAAGGATCTCTAGTGAGTAATAATGGATGATGGTGGTGGTGAGAATAAGGACAAAAGTGAAAGAAGTGCCCCTTTGTGATGGAGATTGAAATCCAATGCAGCTGTAGATCTGAAGATTACGCCTTTAGGAGTAACCGAGAGCCCTATCAGCTACGGCAAACTAGGCGCTGGGAGCCAGCAGCCTTCGCCCCAGGACAGTGATATAACCGAATCCAGGAGCCCTTAACCAGTCCCCTTCAATCGAAGTTCCTTCAATTTCCTTCCCTCAAGGCTATACAGAAAGAGCTTCTGATGTCCCATTTTTGCAGCGTTTACTTCTGGAGCATAAATCCTTCAACTGCATAAGGTAAGCATATGGATCAGTCCTGAAGTCAGGGAAGCACAAGAGTACTCTGCAAGAGTACTCATGCAACTGAACATATTCTGGGGAATGATGAAATTCGGGGAGATGAAATTGATGTGGACAGCTAATAACTGTTTTATGTTTACAGTGCATCCATGTGCCAAGCACTATGCTAAGCACTCTACAGGAATCACTCTGTTTAATGCTCCCATCAACCTCATGAGCATGGAACAACCATTAGCCTAATTTTATAGTTAAGGCTTAGAGAGGTTAATTCGCTTGCTCAAGATCACAGAGCTTGGTAATGCAGCTTTTAGAGTAAGCAGCTAGGCCAGCAGACCCTCCCATCTCCCTTGCCCCTCTTACTCTCAGCACTAGACCAGATATCCACAAAGTTAAATGACCCCAACCACCACTTCTATAGCAGAGGCTCTTAATCCTTTGGTGGGTGGAGGGGCAAGGTGTGAGAGGTGGGGGGAGGGGTTCTCTAATCTATTTGCACATCTGATCAAAGCTATGGATCCCAGATAAGTACAAAAAATTTATACAGAATTTCTCAGGGTCCAAGCCCCCAGGTTAAGGGTGCCCTAATGTCCTTATAATACATACAAAGTAGGTTTCCACAGAGAATTAAAGCACACACATGCTGCCTCCTTCAGATCCAGCAGCGCTTACCTCTTTATAATCAGTACAGAACAGACCCTTCTGCCGTCCTTTCTCACTTGGGAGGCCTTGCGGAATAGGAATGTGTGTTCCAATCTCTCATGCAAAAACCCCACCCAAGAATCCTGCTCTCTTATCTGAACTTCATGTTTCTGTCCTCATCTATCCACTCTTTTATCCCTCTTGCTAAAAAGATCAAATTAAAAAAAAAACGTATTCCAGTGAGCATAACTGAGATTAAACTGGAGAAACATACATATTTTTAAAAGTTTTTCTTTCTTTTTAAGATTTTATTTATTTATTTGAGAGAGAGAGAGAGAGACAGATGGCGAGAGAGAGCACAAGTGGGGAGGAAAGGGAGAAGCAGGCTTCTAGCTAAGCAGGGAGCCCGATGTGGGACTCGATCCCAGGACCCTGGGATCATGACCTGAGCTGAAGGCAGATGCGTAACCGACTGAGCCCCCCAGGCACACCTTAAAAGTTTTTAGTAGGGTCAAAAAAAAGTAGCCAGGTGGAAAGGTGAAGACAGGTTCAGTGTGAAGAAAAGAAGACAGAATTTTTTTTTTCTAAAGGAATTAAAAATTGATTTCACTTGATTTGGCAGTTGAAATGGGTAGTAAAATGCACACTGGTTTTACAGTGCAGGAAGACTGAGTGGGGTCTTTTATCTTTTAGTTGGAGGAAATTTATGTTGATGAGTCTTAAGGGGGACCCTCAGGCAGCAGGGCTGTTGCCAGCGCCAGGTCAGAACAAAGAGGGACATAGTGCACGGCAGAGAAATGAGAAGGCCTGCTCTTTCTGTAAGTATAATGTTTATACCTTGTAATCAGCTTTAATTTTTAAACAAACCCAGCCCTCTAGTCCACGTGTGTCCATTCAGGGCTGGCCCCAGGTCTCAGCCAGCACAGCACAGGTAGTGGATGGTCTCTGGCTGTCCGAACGGTAGAGAAAGATACATTTTCCAAACTCTCTGGCATGACCCAATCAAGGGCTGGAGGCAAAGCCAAAGGGAAGGCACAGTGAGGAGCAGGGGAAACAAATTAGCCACCAACTAGCTCCAGGCAGAAATGTACATTCCCCAGAGCCCTTTCTACCACCTCCGTCCCTACCTTCGTAGCGGCAGGTGGGAATGCTGAAAGAGCTCTGGCATCAACTGAATGGTGGCAGGAGGGCTTGGACAGAAGCTTCCAGGGGGTGAGGAAACAACTCATAAGCTGGGTTCACTTCCTTGGGAACATCATCTACTCCCCGCCCCCAAACAATGTCCCTCGTTCTAAACAACACCCACCCACCCCCAATCAAATGAAAATAAGAAGACATGTTCACTAATTGCAAAGTGATCTGCTCACTAAAAATACTAGTGTGATAGCTGACCACTGAATGCTTCTACAGTTTCTGCCACTGGAGAACCACAGGCCTACGGGCTCTCCTCGGCTAGCAAAGTGAGTGCGCGTGCACTCACGCAGGCAGAGGGCAGGGCTGCTGGGTGGGGGGCACTTGGCATCAGAAATCACCACAGGCTCCCTACGGCCATCGGGGACAGCTGGGGCAGATGGGCACTGCGGCTAAGCTAGACAAAGGCAAGTGGCTTCTAGCAGGGATGGGGAGAAACGCCTGACATTCCCGAACTTATCTGTTCCACGCTGGGAGACAGTCATCACTCTGTATTTGTGGGGTCACGTTGAAGGGAGGCAGCATAGCTGAGTGGCGTGGAGGCAAACTGCCTGAATCCAAATTCCACTTCCGCCACACTCTGTGCGAACCTGGCCAAGTTACTGAAACTTTCTGGGTCTCACTTTCCCCATACGTTAAATGGGCATAATAGTGTTTACCTCATAGGATTATTCTGAGTTATTTAAATAAGTTCATGCACGTACAACACTTAGAGGGCTTGCACACAGCAAGCATTATATAAATGTTTATTAAATAAATAAAATTGATAAGACAATGGAATTGAGAGACAGAGTGCAAGGTCAATAGTGGGAAAGAATGCAGATTCCTAGCTTGGAGTACTCCGTCAGGGGAGTGTGCCCCACCCTCATTTTAGTACAAAAAATGAAATTGAAGAAGTTGGGGGGAAAAAGGGAAATTAAAATTTCAAAGTGTAAGAACTGAGCCTCCACAGAATTCTGCATAAACAGAATGGACAGCCACGATTTCTTAATCTAGAAAGACGCACCTGGTTTGGTCTAACTACAGGGACAGTGTCCCCTCCAGCAACAATTAGTGTCTCATTCAGCTCACTGGGGTAGTATTAAGAGCACTTGCTTCCCACTCCTGGTCCATCTCTGTGATAATGAGTACTCCCCACTTCCCCTGCCCTAGGGAAAGATGGGGCAGAAGGAGAGGAGAACACTTAAATTAGTTAAATTAAAATAAGACTTTAACACTATGTTAATTACACTGGAAGTAAAATTAAGAATAAAAAAAGGCTTAATTCTTCTGGATGAACTTTATTTATTTATTTACTTTTTTTTTTTTCTGGATTAACTTTAAAATTTCTGTAAAGGTCACTCCCCCCACAAACCTTTTTGGAATTTTGATTGAATTTTTTCCAAATTTGGAGATAGGCCTTTCACTAACTGCTAATAATAACATCACAATAATAAAATATTACAGTATAAAGAAAAAACAAATAGATGAACGAAAATAGAAGATCCACACAAAAGACCCTACACAGTCTATTTAAGAATTCTGCATAAAAATACTAAAAACATTTTTCACAGAACTAGAACAAATAATCCTAAAATTTGTATTGGAACCACAAAAGACCCCAAATAGCCAAAACAATCTTGAAAGAGAAAAACAAAGCTGGAGGTATCCCAATTCCAGATTTCAAGTTATACTACAAAGCTATAGTAATCAAAACAATATGGTACTGGCACAAAAATAGACACAAAGATCAGTGGAACAGGATAGAAAGCCCAGAAACAAACCCATGATTATATAGTCAATTAATTTTCAACAAGAGCAAGACTATACAATGGTCAAGACACAGTGTCTTCAACAAATGGTGTTGGGAAAACTCTACAGCTACACGCCGAAAAAAAAAAAAGAAAAAGAAATAGGACCACTTTCTTACACCAAACACAAAAATAAACTCAAAATGAATTAAAGACCTACATGTGAGACCTGAAACCATAAAAATCCTAGAAGAGAGCACAGGCAGTAATTTCCCTGGCATCAGCCGTAGCAACATTTTTTCAGATATGTCTCCTGAGACAAGGGAAACAAAAGCAAAAATAAACTATTGGGACTACATCAAAATAAAAAGCTTCTGCACAGGGAAGGAAGCAATCAACAAAACTAAAAGACAACCTACTGAATGGGAGAAAATATTTGCAAATGACATATCTGATAAAGGGTTAGTATCCAAAATATATAAAAAACTTATAAAACTGAACACCCTAAAAACAAATAATCCAGTTAAAAAATGGTCGGAAGACCCGAACCGACATTTCTCCGAAGATATCCAGATGGCTAACAGACATAGGAAAAGATGCTCAACATCACTCACCACCAGGGAAATGCAAATCAAAACTACAATGAGATATCACCTTACACTGGTCAGAATGGCTAAAATAGAAAACAATAAACAACAAATGTTGGCGAGGACATGGAGAAAAAGGAACCCTCTTACACTGTTTGTGGGAATGCAAACTGGTGCAGCCACTGTGGAAAACAGTATGGAGATTCCTCAAAAAGTTAAAAATAGGACTACCCCATGATCCAGTAATTGCACTACTGGTTATCTACCCAAAAAATACAAAAATACTAATTCAAAGGGATACATGCACCCTGATGTTTATAGCAGCATTATTTACAATAGCCAAATTATGGGAACAGCCCAAGTATCCATCCATAGATGAATGGATAATACACAATGGAGTATTATTCAGCCATAGAAAAGAATGAAATCTTGCCATTTGCAACAACATGGATAGAGCTGGAGAGTATAATGCTAAGTGAAATAAGTCAGAAAGACAAATAATACCATGATTTCACTCATATGTAAATTTAAGAAACAAAAGAAATGAATAAAGGGAAATACAGGCAAGATGCCTGGCTGGCTCAGTTGGTAGAGTTTGTGACTCCTGATCTCAGGGTTGTGAGTTTGAGCCCCATGTTAGGTGTGGAGCATAAAGAAAAAACTAATAAAATAAAAAAATAAAGCGGGAGTAGGGGGAAAGGAGAGATAAATCAAGAAACAGACTCTTAACTATGAAGAGCAAACTGATGTTTACCAGAGGTGGGGTGGGTGGGGGGATGGTGAAATAGGTGAAGGGGATTAAGAGTACACTTATCATGATGGGCACTGAGTAATGTACAGAATTGTTGAATCACTGTATTGTACACCTGAGACTAATAGAACACTATGTTAACTATACTGGAATTAAAATAAAAAACTAAAAAATGAAAGAATTCTGCATATGATTAAAATGACATTTCAAATCAGTTTAGAAAGGATGGATTTCAAACTTTTTATGGAATAAATGGTACTAGAACAGATTATGTAGGGAAAAAAAAATCAATTCAGATTCCTACCTAATGTCATATTCCAAAATAAATTCCAGATATTTTACAGTATTTATTTATTTATTTATTAAAGATTTTATTTATTTATTTGAGAGAGAGAATGAGATAGAGCATGAGAGGGTCAGAGGGAGAAGCAGACTCCCTGCGGAGCAGGGAGCCCGATGTGGGACTCGATCCTGGGACTCCAGGATCATGACCTGAGCCGAAGGGAGTCGCTTAACCAACTGAGCCACCCAGGCGCCCTACAGTATTTATTTTTTTTAACTTTTTTTAAAGATTTTTTTATTTGTCAGAGAGGGAGAGAAAGAGCATAAGCAGGGAGAGTGGCAGGCAGAGGGAGAAGCAGGCTCCCCGGTGAGCAAGGAGCCCGATGCAGGACTTAATCCCAGGACCCCGGGGTCATGACCTGAGCTGAAGGCAGACGCTTAACTGATTGAGCCACCAGGCGTCCCTATTTTACAGTATTTATTTATTTATTTATTTAAGATTTTATTTATTTGACAGAGAGAGACAGCGAGAGAGGGAACACAAGCAGGGGGAGTGGGAGAGGGAGAAGCAGGCTTCCCGCAGAGCAGGGAGCCCGATGTGGGACTCGATCCCAGGACCCTGGGATCATGACCTGAGCCGAAGGCAGACGCTTAACGAATGAGCCACCCAGGCGCCCCTATTTTACAGTATTTAAAATAAAAAATGGGACCACAGAAGAATTGTTATATATTTATCTGATTTGGGGCCTATGTAAATGTAAAGGCAAAAGACAAATAATTATGGAAATAAAAATAAACTGAAAAAAAAACCCCTATTTGCAACATATACAATTAAAGGGGTTATATCTTTAAAATAGGATACTTTCTTCGCAGCTCTGGTAAGAGGCTTAATGGGACAACAGTTGAAGCACATGATTCCCATTATCTTTATTGATTAACTATGAACTATCTGTTTAGTCCCTCCCCACCCCCCATCTAGCTTTTAGGAATAAAAGACAGCTGCATGAATATGCAATAAGATCTCAGACATAACAGCACCTTGGAAGAGGTGGCCGAGGGTCAATATAGTTCCTACTTTTAAGTATTTTTGCTGAATTAGGAAGGAAGAAAAAAGATGTGTAGATCTGGTTGCCCGACGATGGCTAACCATGGGTGGCAAGGTCAGGTGAGAGGTGACTGTGGGTCACAGAGCCCCTCAACCCTTGTGTGGGCCTGCCTCACTGACTACACAACATTTTATATTAAGGTGTTGGGGGGTGGGGAGGCAAGGAACGACTGTGAGAAAAAGAAAAGAAAAGAAAGGAACAGACAAGAAAAGATGTAAAGGAAGGCACTCATGGAGAGGCCTTCCCTAGTCTTAGGCAATTCTATCTGCACTTCAATAAAAAAGGCACCTGTGAAAACTTTCAATTGAACCAAACCATGAAATTCCATCCTAAGAGACCAAAGACCTATTTAGTGCTATCAAAAAAGAGAGAGCATACATGAAATAAAGTAATACCAGTGCTTGAGGAGTCCCCTTAGTGTTGGGGTGAGGCAGAGTCCAGACAAAAGGAGACATCTTCCGGGTGCAACGTCTCTGTCCAATCTGCCTTGGTGACCCAGAAATTAAACTTCTGGCGTGTATGCATGGGTTGTTATCTTTCACTTGAAAACCACTGTCCTACAGGACACTGCTTCATATCCTTGCTGCCCAGACATCTCTCACCCATTACCGTACTCTATCAAGCAACACACACAAAGGTTCTCCATCCCAGAAGACGCAGAAACTCCCTCTGCTTCAGGCCTAAACAATATCCAGACTGCTCTTAGAAGAGCTGTCTGCTAGCAGGATTTTTATTTAAACCATACTCTGGAATCTGGGGTGCATTTCTTTTTCCCCAGTAGTGGCATTTCCAAATAGCACCTTGTTCCTCTACCATCTGGTTCTTCCTGATAATACTCTTCCTGATAATCAACTTGGTCTACTGGCAGACACCATAAGGTTATCATCACAGAAGTGACAAACTTTGGCAACAGGACACAATCTGAAAGAATGATGAAAAGAGAATTCCCCGAAAGTCTATCCAGATACCAAATCAGCTATTTACATGGGAGAGATCTGGTTCCAGCCTCACAGTAAACTCTATAGCACTCTGGGTAAAATGTCAGAAGACAGAAGGAGCATCAGAATTATTTGGATCATATCCAGTATTAGATTCACTCTCTGGATTCCCAAGGGAGAGATGAAATGATTGGCCTTCCCCTGAAATGGCTGGTGTAAGGCGCAACTCAACGGCCTGGTGTGAATCAGAAACGCTGCGCTGAGAAAGTGCTAACTCCAACTCCCATGTCTTAGTTCGGCACATGTTGGCAGTCACACACTGGGGACGGCCTTCTTTGGGAACCACTGGCTTTTAGGATGTAGACCAGAATTTTCCCTTACTGCCAACACAATCAACTACATGAAATCAACACAACTGATTCACACACCCCAAGGCTACTGAAAAGAGGCAGTTTCCAGGAATCAATAGTAGTGGGTGTGGTTCAGCTTTACTGTATGGCTGAATGGGTCCACTTGGCCAGAGATCCCCAGGGTCCTTATACTTACCTATAAATTCATGTGAGAAGGTGAGGCTGAGGAGGAGCCAGAACTCTAAAGCTGTCTATTCTCCTAGCCCCAACAGATCAAGACCATTAGAAGGGATAACAGTCTCCTAGTCTCCTATTAAACCCAGGCAGAGGAGTATCTGGAGCATTCCACAGGGAGTAACAGCAATCTGCACTTCAGAAGAATGTCGCAGAGCCAGATATCCTATCTGTTCAAGGTAGATTAGGACTCAGAAGAGGAAGAGCATAAAGTAAGAAAGTAGGGGTAGGATTCTGGCTAAAGGGGGAGGTTTTCCTTAAATCTACCTATGATCCATTTCATCCCGAACACACATGGCTTTAACCTGCAGTGTTCTGGCTAAGATCAAGTCTATCTCTGTTAGGGTTAGTTCATGGAAGCCCCTAACCCTACAGAAAAAGCAGGCTGTGGTTGTAGTATTTGATTTTGTTGTTTGTTTTTTAAGAAAATGATTCTCAGGGGCTCTTTATATTGCCTGTGTTATTCGCTGGGTGACAGACACAAGTACTTTCCTCTTCTCACTTCCAAAGGAGGACACAGCTTTGGGTCTTTCTTCAAAGACTTTTCTAGGTACCTTTGTTCACTTATAACAACGGATCTATCCTTTAAAAAGTGTCAGGAACTTCTCTCTCAGACACTGATGTCATTAAGGAACTTTCTGTCTAAATAAGACTATGTTATTATTTATCCTCTTTTCAAGACTAAAAAGAAATCTCCAAAAACCATGGAGTACTTAACTTGTCCTACTTAACCTAATTATATATATATATATATATATATATATATATATATATATATATATATATTTTAAGTTTAATAAACAATCACAGAGTGTCACAGAACGGGGCTGGTCCTTCTCTTTGACCCAGACTTTTGAGGCACTTCCCTGGGCAGCCCAAGTCTTGGTAACTGACTTCCAGAGCCTGCTGAAGTGGATCCAAAGAGCTGGGCTGGAGTTGTAAATTTTTGCCACCATATTTCTATGAACTTTATCCCTTTTGTTTATTCAGGAAATCACCAATATCCAGGAAGTCAAAGAGATGGGAAAGAAGGGCAGGGTGGTGGCATGTTATTGGCTAAATCCAGAGGTCCCTGGTGAGGCCACATTTAACAGAAGGCAGACTCACAGCACCAACCAGAAAAGCACCTTCATCACAGCCCACTGACTGACCCTGTGTGAGATGCTGGTGCCTTTCTTAAGATAGCACATTCTAACTTAACAATGTACCTGCCCATGGGAGGGTCTCTGCTACAGCAAAGGACACTGATCTACCCCATGGGAGAGTAAAGGACAAAATGTGCCCCATAGCAAATTTTAAAGTACCTCTCAGTCCTATCACAGCAAAATACTTTTCAAATAAGCAATTCAGTTAGATAGCCATTATCATGGCATTCCCCGCCCCCCACCCGCCCCGCCGAAAACCCCAAGTCTCCTACTAGTGAAAGGAATCAGAGGCTCCTAGAATTTCACTCTGCATCAATTGCCTATCAATAAAGAAAAACTCAAATCAAAGCTCAACCTCTTTCTGAAGGGTCTGCTGTCAGTCATGTCATGAAGGTTTAACTGGAAACAGGGAAGATATTCAATAAAATATTTATGCTCTCTTACCATTAGCATCTTGGACTCCAGTAAGTGCTCCGACAGCTGCTGCGGTTTCCCCAGACAGTACGATCTGTCCCCCGCCTTGCAAGGTGGCCTCGGCCAGTGTGGCGACAGCATGGGCGGCGGCTTCACTGTGGGCACAGGAACAGCAGAGAGGGGGATGTGTAAGTTGAATAAAGGTACAGCACTGCAGCAAGACAAACCATCTTCCCAACCCTTCCTTGGATCTCTCTACCGACTCCATGGGTGTGAGCCTACCAGTGAATGCAGGAGTCCAGTGCTGCTGGACAGAGCCAGAGGAATTTTTAAATGATAACAGTAAATAGCTAGAGAACCCCCAAGTCTTACAGATTTATTTTTTATTTTTTTTAAAGATTTTATTTATTTCAGCGAGAGAGGGAACACAAGCAGGGGGAGTGGGAGAGGGAGAAGCAGGCCTCCCGCGGAGCAAGGAGCCCGATGGCGGGGCTCGATCCCAGGACGCTGGGATCATGACCTGAGCCGAAGGCAGACACTTAACGACTGAGCCACCCAGGTGCCACCTCAAACACCCGTTTCTTAGACTTAAAGAAAATCTCACATTAGCTTTATAAATCTGGCTATGGCTAAGACCCTAATATCCTGCAAAGTCTAGCTCTTCTCTTTGCCTCAGGGTACATGTGGGCAGTGCTAAATTAAGGCTTGAAATTTTAAATGATCAGGTAAGCCCAAACTCCTAGCTTCTAGAAACACAATGAAACACGAAATCTCCCTTCACTACAAACACTTTGTAAAATAGAAAGATATTAACCATCTGTTTATAGTGAGCACCATTCTAGCAATTTGCATCCTATTTTTCTTTTTCTTGATATGCTTTTCCCAAATGCACAAATACCCATTTTTATTGATTCTATGATGCTACAAACTAGAAAATGCACCATTATTTTATGTGCCAGCAAGAAAGAAAATATGCCTGATAATTGTAGTCTTGTAGTATCCAAATTTCAGAGATGTTAAAATGTGAAAGCAGCAGAAATTCAGCACCTCTCCTGGGAAAGTATCAGCTCCCACTTTGCACAGTTACTGAAGGAGTATCAAATGTGGGCATGGAGTAGAGGGGGTGGTGTCATCCAGTTCTGCAGAGATGGGCAAAGTCCTGGGTTTGACACCGAAAAAGCCAGTTGATCCAGCTTTGCTCTGAAGCTGCAGGCCCTAACTCTGGCAGGCACACCTTGTAGTCACGAGCTGTAGGTGGGATTGGGGGGATGAGGGGCCGTGGACTGGTTAGGGTAGACATGTCCTTACTGTGGGCAAAGCAACATGTACCACACTCAATAGTGTCACTTTCACTTATGAAAGTCAGCAGACAAGTGAAGCAACTGACATAATCACTTCCCTGGGGGAATGTAAGAATTCGAGGAAGCAGGAGACCCAATGGATAGAAAAGTCCCCTTAAATAGAAAATTCTCCCTTTCTTACTAATTTGATTTGTTTTTTAATTTTTATGTCTCTGTTCAAAAGTTATTTTTTTTCTGATAATAAAATACACATAGCATACTTGTTAAAGTTTCATTAAATATAAAAGAAACTTTAAAAATATATGGAGATAAGTTATTTCCTTCTAATCTTAAATACAACAGCTAATAATTAGGATCATACTGCAGTTTTATAGCCTGCTTTTTTTCACCTAATATTGTATTTCTCCATGTAAATACCCTTTGACATTTATTCAAAATAATAAATGCAAAATTGCTGACACACACCCCTCTTTTTTTCCCTAGTCACTCATCTGTGGCAACTTTCAAGTTCCTGGCTTCCTTTGAGTTAGTTCAAGGTCATAATTACGTATTTCAAATTTGTTTGCTTCCTTCATAAACATTTGGGGGTGTAACTGAGGCTGAGCAAAAAGCTCAACAGTCCTAGAGTGCACATGCAGCCCATGTGAGAGCTAAGATCACCCTCCATGCTGAGACACACTTCTTGGTGATCCGATGCCCACAGTCAGTCATTGCACAGTATCTGTAACATTAATTTGGAACTGAAAGGGACTTCTGATCTGCAATTACTAATAAGGCTATTCTTTACATTTTACATGGTAGAGTTTAATTTTAAAGTCCTTCAAAAATCTTGATTAGAGATCATAAAATTATGGGGCGCCTGGGTGACTCAGTAGTTAAGCATTTGCCTTCAGCTCAGGTCATGATCCCAAGGGTCCTGGGATCGAGCCCCGCATTGGGCTCTCTGCTCAGCCAGGAGCTTGTTCTCCCTCTCCCGCTCCCCCTGCTTGTGTTCCCTCTCTAGCTGTCTCTCTCTGTGAGTCAAATAAATAAATAAAATCTTTTAAAAATAGTAAAAAAAGAGATCATAAAATTAATGATTTCGTGTCTAGATCTTTAATCTTTAATATATTTTTTTAAGAAACTGATGTTTCTTAGAAAATTTTACAGTATCCAGCTGTCACTGATTCATGACAAAAATATTTCACACTCTGTCCTGAGACATCACGGAGAGCTGAAAAGTCTATTCTTTGAGAAAAGCTTCAGCAGTGTGGTATTTTGAAGAAGGAAGCTGTAAATGAGAATTGTTTATACGGAAATACAATCTCTGTTTACAGGTTACCTCAGTGACTGCTCCATTCCCCATAGTTTTTGTCACAATTTGTATACTCATATTTCTGTGACCATCAAAGGGGATGTCCTGCCAGTCTTGGAGACCCTGGACACGGGCTTGCAGTGTGGAGTTTTACAGGCAATGAAGGGAGGACAGCTACGCGGATGTGGAAGTGCACCTGTTCCCAATCACACCTATTTTATTACGTCTGAAGCTCTGCATATTTGAAGTCATTTTCGTTAACACCTTTCTAAAATATGTTTGACAGAGGAAAGGATGTGAACCAGCCCAAGCCAGTGCAATCCGGGACCAGAGGTGTGAGGCGGATGACAAGCTCACAGGCTGGGGAGGTTGGTTATCTCATCCCTGCTCAGGGGCCAGAGGCATGGCAGTGATGGAGGGATCTTCCCCGTGGGGCATGACGTGGGGCATGATGACAGCGGCCACTCCGGCGGCCAACAGGCCTTCATTTCCAAATCTACCCTAACCACTGACACTAGACCTCATGGGAGTAAGCAAACTAGACTTCGAGGAAAAGATGCCCTTTACTTACAAGGTGAAGCTACCGTTCACAAGTTTTTGACAAAAGTAAGTTTCTAAACCAGAGTTACCAATGCAAAGTTTTCATCAGCTTCTCACCTGCAAGTGGCCAGCCTTCATAGCTGCCCTCCATCTCCAGACAGGGCTTCTAGTCTAGGTCGTCTATCCCATTTTACTAGACAAATAAGTACCAGTCCGTACACTGCAGCCATATTTTATTTTAATATCTCTAATTCTAAGTCAATAGTACTTTCATTAAAAAACAGTAAATTTTTCTTTAAAAATAGGATTCACTTCTTTTTTATGCCAAGTGTCTTCATAACAAAAGAAGAGCACCTCTGAGTTCCTTGAGAAGCAGACTGAAAGCCTCTGCTTCTGCATAGCGCCGAGTCGCAGCACGAGAGACAGTAGATGCACAAGTAAAAATTGTCTCGGTGTCGACAACACAGTGTGAATTCCTACTAGGGCAAATGTAGACTCAGGCTATAAATACTTACCATGCATCTGTATATGCAAGGGCTGTGCTGACTTTAGGACAATTTTTTTTTAAGTAGGCTCCATGCCCAGTGTGGGGAGCCTGAAATTAAGAGTCGCGTGCTCTCCTGACTGAGCGAGCCAGGCACCCCAGGGCCGTAGTGACTTAAACTGACTTAAGAGGGAATATAATCTACGATGGCTTAACCAACAAAGTGAAACTTCAAATTAATTTTTGTATTGCAACAAATGATGATTTCACTTCCTTTCCCTCTGGTTATTCAGCTGAATACTTTTGGTTTTTTGAGCTGTAATGTTCTGCACTTCATTTGTTCCTTTTGATTCTCTCCCCATGTCCTTCCTAAAAGTGCTGATTTATTATGTATTTTGAAAATAATTAAAATTAACTGTTTCCAGATTTTTCTTAATGACAATTTCTCCTCACCCTCTTTGGGTTTATAATGCCAGGGTGGGCTGAAGGCTGTTTGAGTCCAGTGCCCTTGTTCTGACTTGCTACACAAAACTCTCTTAACAGCGTGGTTGAAAAACAGGTCTGTCCTGCATCTGTCCTGACTGACCCCCCTTTCCCCTCCAGCAGATGAAGGAGCCCCTCTGCCTTCTTATTCCCCACCTGCCATATCATGCAGCTTGCCTCTCCTCACTCTGCACCCTCATCTGCTGTTTACAGCGCAGCAGTGGGGCAGGTGATTATTAAAGAACCATGCTTGTTCTATCTGCACCTGAAACAGGCTAGAAGGAAGCAGCTCTACGAAATCTTTGTTACCATGGGAACAAAGACCGGATTTCTCAGTGTAGTTTTCACTAAGATGACTTCCAGCAACACAATCTGCAGAGGCTGGGGGTATTGTCTAATTCCACAAAGAAGCAAACACCAGGGGTCTGCGTCTTAAGTCCAAACCTCCTGGCATTAGACAGCCGGTGACCTCGCTTGGAATCAGAAAGCCCCTAGTAGCCCGGCTATAGTCTAGTCTTGGCTGCCGGGCTTGGTTTCTTCACCTCTAGCAGAGGCTGCAACACACCATCCCCCAACACTCATCAGGGCACTGAACTCTCTGATTGCAAAGAGATTTCAACATCTCTAGTCCTCCTCCATGCCATAGTGAACCGCATTCTCCTTCCTTTGGAGTAAACACTACAGCCCCCTCAGCTGCATCGCAGTTTGTTAACAAGGCCTCGGGGGAAACCATTACTCTCCTTGCCTTTAGAAACAAGCCCTGGTCCTTACACTAAAGGGAGCCAGAATGTGCCTCATATTTTCCACTATGTATAGGGTTCCCAGGACACTCACACTTCACTGGAATATCCAAGGTGCTGGCTCAATGAAATCAAGTTTCGATGATCTTTAATGGTGGCCCCGTTAGGCTCCATGCCACAGTGAGGGGTTACCAGACCAGGAGGGAGGTTTTCACTCTGGCCATGACTTTTAGGAAGTTTATCTGTGCATCCTCTCTTAAAGGAAGGAGTGGGGTTGGGCCAAAGTGCAAGGGGTCAAATAAGACTTTCATGTTACTGAAAAGCCACATGGTTCAATGGGCTAAGAAAAAAGTTTCAATCCCAGGTCACTCGGGGACTCACTGAGTACCCCTGGGAGGTGTGTGTGTTGCATACCTAATCAACCACACTCTGGCCACACTCCCTTCAAACCCCGTCACTTTATCTCCACCCTCACTACTTTAGTTTCCAAGGCTTTAACAAGGCACACTTGGCCTGCCTCTTCCTAATTGGCCTTCTATTTCTAATCTCGTCTCATCGTAAGTAATTCTGAATAGACAAAATTTAAAATGCAATTTCAATGATAACTCTAATTCTTTTCTTTTTTTAGAGGGGTGAGGGAGAGAGAGAGAGAATATTAAGCAGGCTCCATGGCCAGTGCGGAGCTCAATCCCACAACCCCGAGCTCATGACCCGAGTGTAAATCAAGAGTCGGACACCGACTGAACCACCCAGGTGCCCTGACAACTCTAATTCTTGAAGTGCTAACTATGGGCTGGACACTTCAATGAGAGTTTTATATATATCATCTCAGTGAATCTTTTTAAATTCTATATGATGAAAATTATCCTTATGATGAGGAAACCAAGATCAAATGGCTAAATTTCTCAAGATCAAATGGCTAGTAAGTGGCAGAGCTAGAATTCAAACCTGAATCTATGTGACCTCAGAACCTTCTCAGCCCCCATACTACACAGCCACATGGAAATCATTCGTACATAAGTCTATCAAGACTTTCTAGTTATCTATCACAACCAATCTAAACTTTGGCTGTTTTTTTTAATTTTGGAGGAGGTGATCCCCTTCCTCTGAATTTCTACAATGTTCATGGTCTGTACTACACAATTCAATAGTGAATTACATTGAGTACTAGTGTTTACTAAGTGTTTTACTTAAATCAATTTCCCCAAAGATAACAGTAGGACCTCTCTTTGGGCAGACATTGTATCTTAGAGCACTCCTTATTTCACAACCTTCCCCAGTAGGGTGCAGGCAGGTCATAGGAATTCAGTGGCTAACTGTGACGCTCACAGCTGCTGCACCTAATGGGGAGAGTAGCCTTACCATATGCCAGGCACTGATCTAAGGATCTTGTGTGCAGTGGCCTTCTCAGTCCTCATAACACCCCTACAAGGGAGCTATTGTTATTACACCCATTTCACAGAAGAGGAAAGCCTGGGCACTGAGTTCAAGTAAATGATCCAAGGTCAAACAGCTAGTAGGTGACAGAGCTGCAGATGGTCTAGCTTCAAGACCCATACTCTTAACTATTAGGTAAAATGCTTGGGTCCACTGAAACGAAAATTATGTCAGCAATGAAGAAAAAGAATGATATGGGGATGATCTGTCAACAACCAACAGAAGGAAGCAAGCAGGGAACAATATTGTTTTGGAAACTCTCTCTCACTGGAGTATCCCATTCTGCAGCACCTTTCCTAAACATACCTGAAGAAAAATATTTAAATTATTTTTCCTAATAATCTAAATAAAACTCATTTCAAAGTCACTGATAAGCAAGGGAAACAAATTTCCTGAAAAGTCAGTAAAATCAGCTCTCAACCAGTCCAAACATGGATTAATGCCTCTAACAAAAAGTAGTTTCTTTTGTAGGAGTGAAAGTATGACTAAAGCAATTTGTTCTCTAGGGTAAATGGAAAATCAGTCCTGAAGCTGCTTGCTTTATTATATCCATTGGTCCCTTTAAAAACCCAAAGGTACTCAAACCCTGCTGCTTTTGGTCTGATAAAGGGCACAAGGTAGGATAAAGCGAAACAGACCGATGTCCCTGGACCAG
Source organism: Phoca vitulina (assembly GCF_004348235.1). Classification (NCBI taxonomy): domain Eukaryota; kingdom Metazoa; phylum Chordata; class Mammalia; order Carnivora; family Phocidae; genus Phoca; species Phoca vitulina. Next base: position 15,776,103 of record NW_022589707.1, read on the forward strand.
CAGGCTTGAGCTGGAAGTCAGAAGGCTGGACTGGTTGCTGAGGGGTGGGGTGGGGCAGTAACGGGGTGAGCGAGGCTGATTAGAAGCCAAACTACAATACCCTAGGGGCCAAGAGTGTTAATGTTAAGCTCCCAACTGCCAGTTGTGACAGAGGTACCACATTTCTCTTTTCGACCGTAGGGAGGGACAGATTCACCATCCTCGTGTGTTCCCCCAGCCCTGCCTCCACCTGTTGAGCGCCATGGTGACTGTAGCTCCCTGTTGCATCTCCTGAGAAGCTGCCACGGCGGCCTCCGCCAATGAGGCCACCGCCTGGGTGGCCTCTGACGCTTGTGTCGTCTGGATGGTCATCTCACCTCCCTGTAACGTGGCCCAGTTTTGTTCCACCTGAGGCAGAAAGGACAGGAGAGTAAAGAATCAAAGTCACAAAAGGATTATAACAAATTGCTACGTGCTCAGCCAAATACATACACATTTTTAAATTAACATGACCTACAATGTACAGAACAGGGTTTTTAGTATGCTATCTTTTGTGTATAAAAAGGGGGGGATTAGAATATATATTTGAATTTGCTTATATTTGCACAAAGAAATTCTGGAAGGACACAAAAGAAACCACTGAAAATATTTTCCTCCTTGTGTGTGGCGGGGAGGGGAGTTGTGGGAATAGGTTGGCTAGGAGACAGAAAGCAAGATTTTCCAATGTATACTTTTAAATAATTTTTGAAATATCAGAGCCATATCAATGTATTATCTATTCTTTTGAATTCTTTTGAATAGGTAATATATTAATATGGCTCAGATTAAAAAATTTGAATAAACCATAAAATTCAAAAGTCAGAATTTTTGAATAGACCATAAATATAATTCTAAAAAAATTCAAATGATACCAAAGGATATGCAATGCCAGTACTCCCGACCTTTTGCCCAGAGGTGACTATGGTTACCTATTTCTTATGTGTCTTTGCAGGGACATTCTCTCTATATGCAAGCATATTTACACACACACACACACACACACACACACACACACACACACTCCCTATTTCCCCCTTTCTACTCCCTCTTAAAAAATAAAAATGGCAGCTTATTCTACATTATCTTTTTGTGCCTTGCTTGTTTCACCAACAATACATCTCTGAAGTGATTCTATTTTGACACATACAAAACTACTTCATTCATTCATGACTCATAATGATGGCTGCACGGCATTGTAGTATATGAGCACACCATGATTTATTTAACCAGCCATCTTTTAATGGGCATTTAAGAAGTTTCTAGTCTTTTACTATTACAAACAGTACTGTGATGAATATCTTTGCATACCACATTGTATATTTTATGGGAGTCTATTCATGGAGTAAATTCCTAGAGGTGGGACTGTATATTAAAGTTATTATATATTTTAATTTTTGATGGAAACTGCCAAATTCAGGAAACATTTTTTTTTTTAATGTAGCAAAAACTGCTTTCCTTTTAGTGGAGAGGAATTATGAAGAAACAAAATAAAACATACAAAAAAACTTTTATCTGGTGAGAGAACAGACTAGAATTTAGTTTTGTTAGATCAAGGACAGGGGTTTTCTCGGCACTGGCATTATTAACATTTGGGGCCAGACAAGTTTTTGCTGTGGGGGGCTGTCCTGTGCATTGTAGGATGTTTCGCAGCACCCCGGGCTTCTACCCACTCACTAGATGATAACAGCACCCTCCCCAGTCATGATATTCAAAAACATCTCCAGACATTATCAAATGTCCTGGGGGGGTGGGGGTGGGGAGGGTGTACCCTGATTGAGAGCCACTCCTTTTAGTATAATGCTTTGCATTTAGAGAGTTCTCAGTCCCGGATACCTATATCTAGCTACTTCAGTCCATTTTGCTCAATAAGTGCAGTTGATTAATTATTCCCCCTCAAAAACAAAAAGCAGCAGGGGCAGTGAAAGCAATTTCTAATCGAAATTAGGGTAGGTGATAAATCAGTCTGCTCAGGTACAATATCTCTATGGGTTTGGGTCTCAGGACGTTAGCTGTGCTCACTGGAGCTCTGATTCACATTACTTGGGCCCAATGAGTAGAGAGCTTGTGCTTGCATATTAACTGTGTCCCAAAGAAAGTGTCACAAGCTGAGGAGAGGTAGATACTTAAAATGCCTCCTGCTTTTCTACTACCATACTTAGACGATGACAGTGCTTCTCAGAATGCTTGTCAAAAGCCTCCCAGAAAATGGGACATTCCTTTGAACTACCCTAGTATTTGCCCTGAGTTCTCATAGGCAGTGGATTATGCCAGCAAGCCTTCAGAGCCCATCACTAAGAGGCAGAGACATCCCATTTCCTCCCCTTAGAGCTGCAAAGTTGCCCACTCAGGAACTCACAAAACTCTTGCTTCCCAAGAGTTAATATCTCTTTGATTTCATTACTCCAGTGAGTGTTACTGCAAATGATGCCACTTTAAATGGCAAGTTACACTGCCAATTTGTAGATGGTCTATGATTCCACTCAAAACACCAGCCAAAGCTCGCCAGCCCCTGTCACCTTTTGCCATTAAACAGTCTTCCTCTTTCCAGATCTGCCCCTCTATATTTTTGCCCATCCCACTGCAGAGCTTGGCCTAGTGCAGCTCTCCCAATACTCAGACTCCAATGGCAGCAATTTAATGTATACACATTTAGTTACAACTGTATTCGTAGCAAAAATGGTATTAGAAAGTTGCCATATACAGTATACTTTAAGGAAGTTAAATTATATGGCATGAAAGATTAATGGATGGTGGCAAAGGGTAGAGAGGAAATAGGAAGAAGAAGCAGACGAAGAGATTTCTATTCAGAATAATGGCAGGTGATAAATAAATCACTTGGGTGTTAACATTTCTTTGGAATTTCCTATTCTTCAGTCTCAGTGCTTTAGTTGTATTTGCTTGAGCTCTTGTTGCTCTCCCTTTCCATCTGTTGGGAGCCACTGTGTGGTTATCTATGCCGGATGTCACCATGTCCCAGAGAAAGGGCCCCAAGCCCTAGGAGGGAAAGATATTCAGAGGATGTACAGTTAGCATCAATGCTTTTCTGAGAGACCCACTCCAATGAGGCCCTTCAAACTGTGGTCACTCTTACCCCTCTAGCTACAGTGAACCACTGAGGCCCTTCCACACTCTCCCAGTGTGATGCATTGCATGTGCTGTTTCCTTCGATAGGAACACAACAACTCCCACCTTTGCTTCTAGTCTGACCTCAGGTGAACCTTAAGGAGCCCAGACAACTCCCTCTATTCCCCTGTGGTCGAGGCTCAGGATCTCTCCTCTGTGTTCCATAGCACCCTGGGCTTGCTTCCTCTAGATCCTTACCTCATTGCCATTGTGCTTTGATGTGTTTTTCTCTACCACCTACCTGTGTGCTCCTTAAGAGCAAGAGCAGTCTTTATTTTCCTCTATGTATCGAATCTATGTAAATGGCACAGGGCTCAGAAAGTGTTTACTGAATGGCAGGTGGAGAACATATTCCTTTATTCATGTTTTCCTACTTGTTCTTCAGCCTACTTATATTTCAGGTAAACTGATATTCGTTAAAAAAACCATCTAGAATAAGTTGTGCTACTGTTACATGTGGGATGGTTCAGCTTAAAATTCATGTCTTCAATGTCTTTGTACTTTGGTTTCTTCTTCTTCTTCTTCTAACAGAACCATATATACCATTATGATCAGATACCATTCTCTTTCAAAATTTGACTTTTCTGACACTTGAATGCAATTAATATCACCACTACCAATTGGTGGTCTTATAACACAACAGAATAAATTCTCAAACCCATTTGCATTTGTAAGTATGCCATCAAAATTGAAATTGTATAAATATTTTGAAATCAACATAGTTTATTTCATATTATTTTGAAATTCTTTCCTTTTTCCTTTTTTTTAAAGTAGGTTCCACACCCAATGTGGGGCTTGAACTCATGACCGTGAGATCAAAAGTCGCAGGCTCTTCCAACTGAGCCAGTCAGGTGCCCCAAAAGTCTCTCTTTTTTTAAAGTTTGTTTATTCATTTAAGAAATCTCTTTACCCACCGTGGGGCCCGAACTCACAATACTGAGACCGATAGTCACATGCTCTTCCCACTGAGCCAGCCAGGCGCCCCTATTTCCTTGTTCATTTCTAAATGTCTATGTAACTTATAGTGTCCTTAATTAGTTTTAAGCTGACTAAGGTTAGAGATTTTTTGTTTCTTTGTAACTAGTCAACCCTTGAACAACACAGGTTTGAACTGTGTGGGTCCATTTACAGGGGATTTTTTTTCAATAAATACAGTGTAGTACTATAAACATGTTTTCTCTTCCTTATGATTTTTTAAATAACACTTTCTTTAGCTTGCCTTATTGTAAGAATACAATATATAATACATATAACATACAAAATATGTGTTAGTTGATTGTTTATGTTATCAGTAAGGCTTCTGATCAATACTAGGCTATTAGTAGTTAAGTTTAGGGGAGTCAAAAAGTTATATGTGAATTTGACTGCATAGGGGGTCTATGCCCCTAACTCTCACGTTGTTCAAGGGTCAGCTGGACTTAGATTATTGGGCATTCTCAGGACATAAGAGTATTCAAACAGATTTGGGAGACCATATATTACCAGAAGAGACAGGCCCCCAACGGTCCTTCTAATAAATGTAACTAAATGTAACTAACTGGATGTTGAAGGCAGTGTAGTCTAATGGCAAGAGGTCTCACTGGCAAGGTTAGTAGGATAACAAAATGACCTCACAACTTCTAAAAGTATTAGGTATCATTTATTTTTGTAAAGTACTTTCTGTTCCTTGGAAGAAAAGATGCGAAATATAAGGCAGTAGGATGTTTTTAATGAGTCATCTGATATAATGTTTCATTAACTTGATGTGGTCTTATCTGCCCTAAGCAGTGAGATATTTTGAGTAATTCCAGTTCTTATGGTCCAAAACTGAGATGCTAACAACATGTCAACATCTAGGAAAAATGAGAAGGCAAATAAATCACACTTTAAAAATCTAAAAACATTTTGTCCCTTTCTGAGATAACCTGTGCTGCTTCTCTTCATACCATTTTTATTTCACTGGAAGTGTGCAAAGAGTTACATTTTTTTTTTAATCTGACTGAATTTGGGTATTTACCAGCAGGCTATTTCTGTCATTCATCCATTCCTACAATAGATGACTTAAAAATGATGTGCTGAAAAAGCCGTAGATAAGTCAGTGAGATTTTTTTTTTAATTCTTCCTATTTTTCCGTGAACTTCTGCATATGTTAATTACCACTATATATGTGAAGTTATTTAGTAAAATGGGCTTCAAAGAATTAGTCTCTAGAGAAGTGTTTAAGAAACACAGAGCTGCTGTCTTTAAATAGTATCAGGAAACATTCAGTAGGGAGATATGGTTGATAACTTTGGTTAAGTCAGAGAGTAAGAAATCTTGTGAATGTACCCACCACTGTCTTTTCTATCTCTTTCACACTTCAAGTTCTAGTGTCATCTAGTGTCCTCCAGTTCTAGTGTTTGGGGACTGACAGATATTTCCCTCAGCTAATCCATACTCTTCCATGATGTTTATATACTTATAAAAGTAAATATCCTGTTGACTGTTACTTTCCTATACGTAAAACCAAATGCTGCTCCTGCCCCCAAACCTTCCCAGACTCCCTAGCTGGAAACATTCTCTCCTGAAGGCACAGACCACTTTGCAGCATCTTCTACAGCATGGAACAGAGTTCATTTATGTAGACACTTCTCTCCCCCACGAGACAGGAGGAGCGTCTTGCGAGCAGGGTTCCCATGTAAATCCACTTCACACATCTAACGCGTCAGTGCAGCATGATGGGGGCTCACTTCCTGTGGGCCGACTGCGGAGCCTGGCTGTGTTTCTCTTCATCTCCCTAGCCATGAGACCTTTCTCATTTCTCTCCCTTTCCTGAATTGTGCAAATGAAAATGACTTTTGTGGTGTTCTGAGTGGCAAGCCCCATGGTTGTGAACAAGGATGAGATAATACTTTTAGCTTTATTTCTAATACTGCTCTTTAACATTTGTTAGCTGTTTTTGAAGCTTCAGGGCTACACCATACTGGTACCTTTAGGGGAAAAGCCCACAGTGCCTTAATGAACCCTTTCCTGAACTTCACAAATGGCTCAGAGCTCAGAGCCTGGATAACATTTTTCTAAATGCATTACTCAGCTTCAACACTTACTCTGTGACTTTGGGCAAGTCACCTAACCTCTACATGTTTCAGTTTTCTCATCTATAAAGTGAAGATAACAGAACCTATTCTTAATAGGGCTGAGCACTTAGCTTACCAAGTGCTCAATTAAGGTTAGCTACCATTAGGTTAACATCCCATAATTACCTTGATTTTGGTAGAGAAGGATTTTTTCATAAAGTCTTTTCAAAGGCATATTTAAAATGTAATAAATCATGGCCACTGATTTACAAATATTTTTATCCCTCCAAAGAATTCTTTAGTAGCTCCAGTCTTAATGATCAAATTTTTTAAAATAAAGCCCAATGATTAAATCTTTGGGATTCATAGCATAAAATATTACATGGATAATCTCTTTTTATTGTGTATTATACAAAATGCTATATTGCAAATGTGAAATTATAATTTCAGTTATTACAATTAATATACACAGCATAAGATACTTTGCAAAACTGTCATGGCCTGATGTTTTAAAAGGCTTAAATAAAATAATGCTACAGATATGTCGGCTACCCGGTCTTTTTATCTTCTGGACTCTAACTACTCCTCACTGAGCTACACATTTAAGTATTTAAGTAGATGCAGACCAAATCCTTTCTTACCTCTCCATCAGCCACTGCAGAATAATTCACTTGGGCAACAGTGACTGTGGTTGGCAATTCTGAAGCATCAGCCAATGTGGCTACCGTTGCCCCTGTACCAACCTAAAGAAAAACACGGAGAGTGGTGTCAGCGGATGGATCCTTCTACCTCTCCCTTACTCGGAAGTTAAGATTCATGTAATCCCAAATTCAGCATAGGTAATGATTAATATGCTTTGTAATGTGAAATGAGTTACTAAAATCATATCTCCGACACTTACATGAGTTTCAGAATTTTATTTCAACCAAATAAATCAATATCAGAAGCTATCATGTTTCACCATCAGTAAACTAGTATCAGTCAACCAACTTTCTACTTTCACCCCAATCTGAATTTTAGAGGTTCCCCATCTACCAACAAGTTATGTTTTACCTCAGAAGAGCTAATTCCGAAGGAATAGCTCCTGGTCCTTGATAGAATGAAACAGTACAAAAGTAGCCAATTTAACAGTGCTTTGTTTTGGAAAAAACAAAGACAAAACTATCGATAGCTCTGTATTTAACAAATTGCAAACAATTTAAAGTATTCTTCAAAAATCAATTTCAGATAGAAAGACTTCGGGGAGCTATAAAAAGTTAATTAGGAGTTTGCATGACAAAAACTTTCTCCAGTCTGAGGGGAGGTGCCCACTGAGCCACCTCAGAAACCACAATCTGAGAACCATAGGTCTACTCACCTGGATAAGTGAGACAGTGCCATCAGGGTTACTAAAGGTCTGGACTACGGTCTGTGATGGTACAAGATGGGCTATACTGTGTGTGGTTGTGGCCTGTGTTTGTGTTTGCTGATCTTCGAAAGCATACAAAAGGTCCTCCCGCCCATGCTGTTTGTAACAGTTTTTAACTATGGTCCGTAGTGCCTGAGTCCATGAAACCTGTCACCAAAAGATCAGACAAGCACATTAAAGTCACAAAGAATGTTGGTTATTCAGCCCCACTATGGAATAAGCAGGTGCTTATTTATCAAACCAAACCAAACCTGTACAGAATAAGCTCCCTTAGGGTTATTTCCCTTCGACTGATTGTGGCACAAAGAAATTCAGCACCAAGCACCAAAGATTTCCCACTAGTTTCCTTCCTGATCAAAGCCTGGTTTAGCTTTTGGGTTCTTCTGAGGCCAACTCACAAAAGAAGTTTACTCTTTTGTCAAGAATTTTATATTAAGATTCTCAATAAACTTCCAGGCTAACTAAAAAACAAATATGCAGAAAAAGCAAGGGATGACATCTAGTTGAGCCCATCTTTTTAAAAAGAAGTATCATTATCAGACTCAGCCAACTTCTCATCTCTTTAATTCTATATTTATATTTCTCAACAGTGGTTCCGGCTAACCAGAAATAAGGACATCTTCTAAGTCTTCAAAGTGATTGATACTTCTTCTTAACGTTTCTTCAGTTTTTCCAAGCACCTCATAATATTAAAACTGCTCCAAAAGGCAAGCAGGCAGAGAGAAGTGTAAACTCATGGACCTGCCCCGAGTCTTTATAGTGATGAAGTGATGGAATGGGAAAGGCTACAAATCAGACAGTATCAAACTTCTTTGGGAGACAGGTTTGACTTTCACACATATTTTTTAGACTTTTTAGCATAAGAAGTAGAACCTCAAAAATTGAGGTGGCTGATTCAGAGTGGAAAAGCAACAGGCTACTCAGGTCTGAGAAACCCTCACCCTCTGCTTTTGCTCTTCTGTACGGACGTCACTCCGGACATTTGCCCATGGGATATCTTCAGGCCACCAGATGGGCTTGCAGCTCTCTTTGCCCCAGCCTGGTTTTCCTCGACCTGTGGAGTACTTGAGCATCTCTGGAATAAATGCCCGAAGCTGGGCCTGGAAGACAAGAGTGTGGTCATCAGCAGTCATGAAAAACATCTGGGATGTGCTTGTGTCTTCCACCAAATTCTAAGATAATAAAACAGAGAGCCTTCCTGGAGGGTCCCAGAGAATTCCAAGATGTGACTGATGAGAACCTATTGTTTTTCCACAGGTTACCATAGCTCCATGGGTGGCTGAGAATTATACATATGTTGGTAAAGTATACCTTAAGCTATATTTCACTGACTTGGCCCTAGAAGATCAAGAATACCTGCCAACAAGTTTGATTTCTGCCTAAGATACTATGGATGCTATTTCTCTGATTTCCATCCTACAGCTTTCCACACATTTAAGGTGTCAAAGCCGATGTGTTTTCAACATTGTTCTGGAGGTAGTAACCAGGGCAAATAGATCAGAGAAATAAGAGGTGAGGAGCAGGAAGAATCATCCCTATTTGTAGATGATATGACTGTGCATCTGGAAAACCCCAGAGGATCATATGAAAAACTACTATAAACAGTAAGAGCATTCAGGAAGGTGGTTGGTTACAAATGGGAAATAGGGTCTACTTAATAAAAAGGGAAAATAACCCTAAAGCTTTTCCAGAAAGTTTCTGGTATGCTAGGCCAACGTCTCTGAGTCTGACATACACACAGTGAGCATATGTGATCTTAAACACATTATGGACTTCATTCAGATTTATTTCACAAATCGAATCCAGACCAGGCAGGTGTTAAACCAGAGACAGCTGCCATTCTTTATCTCTTGGCATAGTAACCACACTGAGTGTGTATGTTGGAGGAGAATGGGCGCTTACTTTGTGAATACTCTTAATTGCTAACAATGAATTTTGGCAAGAGAAGCAGTTTATCAAGTTATAACGTTCTTCCCTGGACCTACTGCTTTCCCTTTAACCTCTGCAACGCTCCAGAGAGAAGCAGCATCCTCCAACTAAGGACACATCCATACTACCCCTACAGCTCAAGACCAAAAGGAGAAGACAATTTTAGCAATGAGTCAGACCCAAGGACATGGGCTTGTAGAAATAAAAGAGAAAAAGAAAACAGAAATGGGAATGGTTAAGTATTAATGGGAGAATGAGCACAACACCAATTTTATATTCAAGAGCCTATTGAGATATCAGGTGTTCTTATTTGACTATTATTTTACCAGAAGCTGATACCAATTATTATATAATAGGGAATCATGAACCCAAATCAGTAATGCTTCCCCTAATGAGGAGAGCTCTGGTTGACCGTATTTGCATCATCGATCCTTGTGCCGAGCCTGCCATTTCACCTCCCCAAGTCCACCTCTCCCAGACAGTCTCCTGCCTACAGGATATGATATAATACACTCTGTATATATTTGGCTCTGCGGCACCAAGCGGCAGGCTAATAGAAAGTATCCATTTGCAAACCCAGGCTATCAGCTGGCTCATGAGGTCACTCCTTCAGTTATTTTAAGAAAGTGCATCTCAAAGTCATTTTCCCCTTTATCCTGCTTTCCTGGGAGTGTGTCTTTTTCTTGCTTCAGATACAGAGAGAAGGAAAAGGCTTAATCCTCACACACAATATTTGCGTTTCTTCAAGGGAAAAAAATAATGGCTTTCTCAGATGCAAAATAAACTGATACCACACACTTTCACAAGTCTCTCTTTTCTTTTAATCCCATTAACACTCTCCAAAAGGAGAGTTCTGAATATCCATACCTAGCAGAGTCTGGAGATAATGATGTAAGGCTCAACAGCTCTAAATTAACATAAGACTACAGTGTACAGAAGAACTCGCTGTCAAAAACACTTGGCTGACAGTCCGCTCCAATACCACCTGGAACCCCATACATTCTCTAATTCTGATGACTTTCAGCTTCTGATCCCGCACCCATTCTCATCATGGTTTCCCACACTCTTCAGCCCTGGGTCACCCTGGCACCTGGTGACAGCCACCTTCCATCCTGTCCTGTTTTTTTGGCTCTCTCACATTAGGCTTTCACTGGGTTTCAAGGACTCACAGGTTACAGGAAATGTGGGCAGTGCACCAATCTACTCACTTAAAACCCTCCTCTGCCTTCTCTCCAACCACCTGTCTTCTCAGTCTTAGTCTTTGCTAGTAGAACCCCACTTCCTTTCCCTAGACAGCCAAGCTCAAAATCTCAGTCAGCTTTACCTCTTTCCTTCAACACCCATCTAGCTACTCATTGCAAGTTCAATTCTTTCTTCTTTGAAATGTCTGTGCTCTCCATCCCTTCTTCTTCAGACCCACCTTCATCCCCACTTCCTAGCCCAAGGCTAGTGCATCCTTCTAGCTGACCTTCTTGTGGAACTCCACATTCTCCCCTTTCTTCCTCATCCCATGCATCCTTGACAGACAGATTTCCCTAAATGCTGCACAGATCCTATGCTCAAACAAAAACAAAAACAAAAACTTTCAAATGGTCTCTCACTACTAGCAACCAAACTAGACTCCTCTGTTTAGCTTTTCCAGCCCGCCGCAATCCGGCCTCCCAGCACACTCAGTTCCTGCTAATTGCCAACAGGCAGCCTTGGTCCTATTTAGGTGAATCTCTGCACTATCTTATGAACTGAACTCATTCCTGCTTTATCCTTTTGATTTGTTCCCCTTACTGGAGCACCTTCTCAAGCTACTATTCCAATGCCGACACTTGTTCCTTATTGCGCAGCAAATCCCACATTCTTTGTGAAGTCTCTCTTTTTTTTTTAATGAAGATTTTATTTACTTATTTGAGAGAGAATGAGATAGAGAGAGAGCATGAGAGGGGGGAGGGTCAGAGGGAGAAGCAGACTCCCTGCTAAGCAGGGAGCCCGATGCGGGACTCAATCCCAGGACTCCAGGATCATGACCTAAGCTGAAGGCAGTTGCTTAACCAACTGAGCCACCCAGGCGCCCCTCTTTGTGAAATATCTCTTGACTACTTCTCGAGTCAACTTCTTGTCAATCAGTCAGTAAGAACACAAACTCCAGACTCAGAGAGTTGGCTGTGAATCCCAGCTCTCTCTGAAGGTTAATTTTCTCAACTGCAAAATGATAATGGCAAGTATACAGGGTCAATTCAAAGGATCAGAGATAGTGGGGATATATGCACATAGTTGCACTGACTTAATAGCAGTTTTACTATTATTACTTCAGTCATCAGCCCTTTTCTCAAATTCAAAGAAAAAGTAAAAAATGTTCTGAAATGGTTTTCTAGTACTAAACACACTGTGATGTATAGAAAGACATTTATCCTTAGTTTTCCAAGGTGGGTATGGTGGGTATGGTGAAAAAGGCAGAAGGAGATAGAAGTATGAGTTTATATGTATCTGTGTAAACATGGTTGAAGATGAGAAATAAAGAATGCTAGATTCAAAAAGTGACCATCGAGGCCAATTCCGTGCCTTGAGGAAGCAAGCTGTTACCAACATGCCCCAATGCATAGATGGTTTAGGCAATGTGTTCTGTGGGATCTTTGAGCATTTTTTTTTTAAAGTGTACAAGCAGATTACTAATGGAAATCATCAGAAAATGGGACTCAAGTGTAACCATAATTAGAAGAGACAACTAGAACTAGGCAGCTGTCAGAGATGTTCCATGTGCTAGAAATCTCTGGATGGGAAATGTCTCAAAGTTTTGGGAAGAAGAAAGTAAGAGAAACAAGCAACACACAAGGAAGGTTGCGTCCACAGGCAAAACTCCATCAAAAATTAAAAAATGGGACCAGAGTGAAATTTAACTGCTGGTATACAAGTTCTAATTCAGAGGCAGATTTTAACTTTTTACTAATTATCAACTGTATAAATTTGCCCCCATATCAAAACAAGAGATAAAAAGCACTTTCTACTATAAAAGTTGACTTTTCAAGTCTGTACATTTGGGGGATGAAGACCATTCTTTGCTTTTAAATGCATAGAAATGATGTGACTTCACTGAAAAAGACGATTTCCACCAGACTATTATTTTATACTGTCCCAAATAAACAGTGCTAAGGCTAAAGGGACTATCATTAAGGGAAAATGAACTATTCAGTATAGAAAGAGTTAAATGATTTCTTTCCAGAATTCAGCACTGTGCTCTCATTACCAGTTGGATTAATTACTGGTCCTGGAGAGTTTTGGAAACCCAAGCTACTCAATGTGCTTGTTAAGGAAGGTTTGTCTTTAATCCCCAGAGGAGACAATCAACAGGATCAGCAAAGGTAAAGCCTACCCTCTCAGGCTGTCCTTTAATTGGGCTGCAGTAAGCTTTCCCAGCCTCTCATTCTGATTTAGGGTTCTATATGGGCTTAAAGTGCCCTGCTTGGTCAGGAAACCCACCCCAAACCAGCAAAGAGTAGAAAGTACCACTCTTTCCGGGGCACATTCAGCAAAGAAAAATGGTATCAAATTCCTGCCAGTGGCAGTCAAAAGTAAAGATTATGTAGAAACCATAGATGGTTTTAAAAAAGATTTTCTGAAATTCTAAAAAGTTTAATCCAGCCAAAATGAGACAATTCTCACTATGTTAGAAAGTTTCCACTTGTAAATTCAGTAAATTCTTTGCTGTCTTACCCTTATACATTCCCAAATGCCCATCTTCTCTCATTCTATCTTTGCTCTGCTTGTACCCGAGTCCTAGGATTTTTGAAGCCCCTGGTGTCTATTTTGATTCAGTTACCAAGAAAAGGCATCTCAAGACGTTTGCCAACTCCCCCTCTACTAAAGAGATGAGAGTATACATAATAAATTTCAAGAGAAGGCTGCTGAAATCAAATTGTGTTGGCAGGTCATGTTTTCTATAGCCTATAGGGAAACAGGAATGTGGCAGAGAAGGAAGACTGGAGAATTTTCAGACTGTGGCTTCATTATTTTAACTTAAAAGTCAACAGACTCAATTATATTCAAATGGATATTTAAAGGGTACTAGAAAGCAAAAGCAAAATGATTTTTTTGCTCACTATTTAAAATGATTTCTACCACTGACCTCTGTTCATAGAGACAATGGAAGTGACTTTCCTTATTAGAAACGCCAATCCTGTATCCCCCATTCCCTGGTAGCACCAGCAGAAACACTGGCTTCTTTTAATCTCATTTCCCCATAAAACATATTCCCATAGAAACATGGGAAGAACAAGTTTGGAAGGAAAAATAAATTCAGAGAATAGGAGGGACATTCAATGAAGACACTCATTTCGAGACTCTTCTCTCAAGCCAACCCTCCTGCTGTCTGTCTTCACACCCCATCAACCTACCAAACTGTCCCTCGCGTTCATCATATTGCTCTTAAAATTCTACCTTCCCTTTGAAGGAGTCTCAGATTGGTCCATTTCTGCTACCTCATCCCAGCTGTACTCTTCTGTACAAAAATCTAAATAAACAAAGTCCTCTTTTCCATCCACCTTCCCCAATCCAGTCACCTGTCAGCAGCAGAACATCCTTCCTTATAGGCCAAATTCTATGCATTTACATAAATATATGATGGAAAAGCACAGTTTTATTTTCCTTATTATTTTTTAAAGATTTTATTTATTTATTTGACACAGAGAGAGAGAGAGAGAGAGAGAGAGCACAAGCAGGGGGAACAGCAGACAGAGGGAGAGGGAGAAGCAGACTCCCCGCTGAGTGGGAAGCCTAATGCAGGTCCGATCCCAGGACCCTGGGATCATGACCTGAGCCGAAGACAGACCCTTAACCGACTGAGCCACCCAGGTGCCCCTGAAAAGCAGTTTTAAAGTGATGAAAGAAAACACAAATGGTATGATATTGTACATATTTTACTACAGCTCACTTTTTCCACTCAATGTATTGTCACAGAGATCTCATGGTAGTACAACTAGAATAATCTCATTTTTAAGAAAAAGTAGTTCCCTAGTATCCACGATATACATTTTTCCATTTTATTTAACCATTCTCCTGCTGATAAGCATTTAGATTATTTACAATGCTTGTAAAAATGTTCCTTTGTGCATAGGTGTGGGTATTTCTCTAGCAGCAAAGTGAAATTGCTGGTTAGAACGCATATGCATTTAAATTTTTTTTTAAGTAGGCTCCATGCCTAGTGTGAAGCCCAACTCAGAGCTTGAACTCACAACCCTGAGATCAAGATCTGAGCTGAGATCGAGAGTTGGATGCCTAGCCAACTGAGCCACCCAGGTGCCCCTGCATTTAACATTTTAATAGACAGTGCCAAACTGTCCTCCAAAGAGTACCAATACCACTCCCATCAACAATACACACAAGACCCATTTTTTTCACACCCTCCCTCAAATTTTATTATCCAGCTTTCTTATTTTGATTCATCGAATGTGGGGGAAATGGTAACTATTTTAATTTTCATTACTAGTGAGGTTTTATATATTTACTGATTTATATATTTACTGATGTATGTATTCACTGATTATTTTTTTCTTTTTGTGAACTGTTCAGAATGCTTTGCTTATTTTTCTAATTATCTCTTTCTTATTAATTTGAAGGACATATTAATATGTTCTGGATATTAGTACTTTGCTATAAAATCTGCAAATATCTTCCTCTAGTCTAGTTGTATCCTGCATATGGAATTTGTAGGCCTTTATATGCCTTCTATTATTATTCCTAAATATATCATTACTCTTTTACTCTACTCAAAATATGCTATGTTCTACCTAAGAATTCAATAATTTTGTTACCAATAATTTTGTTATTCTCTTAATCTCATCCTGCATATCTAATATTTACAAAATGTTGAATGGCATCATATACATAAACATTTTTTGATAATTTTAGATGGTAGGAAAAGCCTACTTTGCATATAGGTTTTGACATTACAGTAGGGAGAAGTAATTTGGAACTATTATCTACAACAGTGGTTCTCAAAGTTGGCTGCACACTGGAATCACTTGGGGAGTTTTAAACACTATACATGCCTGGATCTCATTCCCAAAGATTCTGATTTAATTGGTCTGGAGTATGGCCTGGGCACTAGGATTTTAAGTTCTCCAGGTGATTTTACTACGTGGCCAAGTTTGAAGACAACTCTACTAAATTTTTTTTTGTCATAAAATATACATAGCATAAAATGTATCACTTTAATATGTACAATTCAGTGGCGTTAAGTACATTCACAATGCTGTACAACCATTGCTCCTACTTCCAGAATTTATTCATCATCATCCCAAACAGAAACTCTGTATGCATTTAGCAATAACTCCCCATTCCTACTCTTCCCTGGCCCTGGTAAACTCTACTTTCTGTCTCATTTGCCCATTCTAGATACATCATTTAAGCGGAATCACACACAATATTTGTCTTTTCTGTTTGGTTTATTTCACTTAGCATAATGTTTCTACTCTTTGGGTAGAAGAGGCCAGACCTATGCTTTTTCAAAACAACACCCAAAAAACCTAAATTGAGAGCTGATTAATATTTTCTAAGTAAAACATGTCAAGACCTGTGAATCACTTCTTCCTAATGAAGCAATCACTGTGCTGAATGTTTCTTAAGGTTTTTCCTGAAAACTGGTGAGGAATTACTAACCTATTGCATCATCACCTCAAGGGAATATTAAAGCAACAAAGACTGCCCCAGTGAGAGTAAGAGGAGGACAGTAAGTTCAGGTGAGGAAAGGGAAGGGACAAGGGAAAAAGTAGCAGATTTTTTAAAAAGTATAATTACTGTAGAATATTTATATTAGTTTTAGATGTACAACATACTGGTTTGACAACTCTATACATTACTCAGTGCTCACCAAAATAAGTGTAGTCACCATCTGCCACCATACAATGTTATTACAACATTATTGACTACATTCCCTATTCTGTTTCACCTCCTTGACTTATTTTATAACTAGAAGTTTGTACCTCTTAATCCCCTTTATCTATTTTGCCCATCCCCCCACTCACCTCCCCTCTGGCAACAACCAGTTTGTTCTCTCTATTTAAGAGTCGGTTTTGTTTTTTAGATTCCACATATAAGTGAAATCATACAGTATTTGTCTTTCTCAGTCTTATTTCATTAGCTTAACACCCTGTAGGTGCATCCATGTTGCTGCAAAAGGCAAGATCTCATTCTTTTTAATGGCTGAGTAATATTCCATTGTATATATACCACCTCTTCTTTATCCATTCATCTGTGGATGGCTACTTGGGCTGCTTCCATATCCTGGCTATCATAAATAATGCTGCAATAAACACGGAGTGCATACACCTTTTTGAATCAGTGTTTTTGTTTTCTTTGGGTAAATTCCCAGTAGTGGAATTACTGGATCACATGGTATTTCTATTTTTAATTTTTTTAAAAAAACCTCTAAGTTTATTTACGTTATCTCTGCACCCCATGTGGGGCTTGAACTCATGACCCCGAGATCAAGAGTTGCATGCTCTTCCGACTGAACCAGCCAGGCGCCCCACTATTTTTTTAAAAGTCTTTTTTTTTTTTTTTTAAAGAGAATGCAAAGGGTTTGGGGAGGAGCAGAGGAAGAGGGAGAGAGAGAATCTTAAGCAGGTTCCACGCGCAGCACAGAACCCAATGTGGGGCTCGATCTCACGACCCTGAGATCATGACCTGAACTGAAACCAAGAATTGGTTGCGTAACCAACTGAGCCACCCAGGTGCCCCACAGCCCCAGTATTTTTAATTTTTTGAGAAACCTCCATTGTTTTCCACAGTGGCTGCACCAACGTACATTTCCACCAATAGTGCACAAATGTTCGATTTTCTCTACATTACCACCAAACTTATTTCTTGTCTTTTCGATACTAGCCTTTCTGATAGATGTGAGGTGATATTTTATTGTGGTTTTCATTTGTATTTCACTGATAATAAGTGGTGCTGAGCATCTCTTCATGTGTCTGTTGGCCATCTGTAGGTCTTCTTTGGAAAAATGTCTATTTAGATTTTCTACCCATTTTTTAATTGGATTGTTTGGTTTTTTGGTATTGATTTGTATAACTTCTTTATATATTTTGGATATTAACCCCGTAACAGCTATATCATCTGTAAATATCTTCTCATATTCAATAGGCTGCCTTTGGTTTTGTTGACTGTTTCCTTTGCTGTGCAAAATATATTTATTCTGGCATAGTCCCAATAGTTTATTTTTGCTTTGTTTTCCTTGCCTGAAAGGACATATCCATAAATATGTTGCAAAGGCAATGTCCAAGAGATCATTGCCTATGTTTTCTTCTAAGAGTTTTATGGTTTCAGGTCTCCCGTTTAGGTCTTTAATCCATTTTGAGTTTTATTTTTATGTATGGTGAAAGTAAGTGGTCAAGTTTCATTCTTCTTTTTCTTTTTTAAAGATTTTATTTATTTGACAGAGAGACACAGTGAGAGAGGGAACACAAGCAGGGGAAGTGGGAGAGGGAGAAGCAGACCTCCCACCAAGCAGGGAGCCCAATGTGGGGCTTAATCCCAGAACCCTGGGATCATGACCTGAGCCGAAGGCAGACGCTTAACGACTGAGCCACCCAGGCGTGCCAGTCAAGTTTCATTCTTTTGCATGTAGCTGTCCAGTTTTCCCAATACCATCTGTTTTTTTTTAAAGATTTTATTTATCTGTTTGACAGAGAGAGACAGCGAGAGAGGGAATACAAGGAGGGGGGTTGTGAGAGGGAGAAGCAGGCTTCCCGCTGAGGAGGGAGCCCGATGCGGGGCTCGATCCCAGGACCCTGGGATCATGACCCGAGCTGAAGGCAGATGCTCAATGGCTGAGCCACCCAGGCGCCCCCCCAATACCATTTTTTGATGAGAGTATCTTTTCCCCACTGTATATTCTTGCTTCTGTGGTCATAGATTAATTGACCATAAAATGGATTTATTTCTGGGCTCTTTATTCTGTTCTATTGATCTTTGTGCCTATTTTTGTGCCACTACCATACTGTTTTGATTACTATAGCTTTGTAGTATATTTTGAAATCTGGATTTGTGATACTTCCAGCTATGTTCTTCTCTCTCAAGATTGCTTTGGCTATTTGGGGTCTTTCGTGATTCCATACAAGTTTTAGGATTCTTTGTTCTAATTCTGTGAATAATGTTGCTAGAATTTTGATAGGGATTGCACTGAATCTGTAGATTGCTTTGGGAAGTATGGAAATTTTAATGATATTAATTAATTAATTAATTTTTAAATTTTAAGTAGGCTCCACACCCAAGGTGGGGCTTGAACTCATGATCCTGAGATTAAGAGTTGCATGCTCTACCGACTGAGCCAGACAGGCACCCCTTAATATTAATTCTTCCAGTCCATGAGCATAGAATATCTTTCCATTTGTTTATGTTGTCTTCAATTTCTTTCATCGATATCTTACAGTTTTCAGAGTATAGGTCTTTCACCTCCTTGGTTAAGTTTATTCCTAAGTATTTTATTCTTTTTGGTGCAATTGTAAATGGAATTGTTTTCTTCATTTCTCTTTCTTCTACTTTGTTATTAGTGTATAGAAAGGAACAAATTTCTGTATATTAATTTTGTATCCTGCAACTTTACTGAACTGATTTATCAGTTCTAATAGCTTTTTGGTGGATTATTTAAGTTTTCTATATATAGTACCATGTCATCTGCAAATAGTGACAGTTTTACTTCTTCCTTACCAATTGGATGCCTTTTATTTCTTTTTCTTGTCTGACTGCTGTGGCTAAGACTTCCAGTACTAAGCTGAATAAAAGTGGTTAAGAGTGGACATCCTTGTCTTGTTCCTGATCTTAGAGGAAAAGTTCTCAGTTTTTCACCACTGAGCATATGATGTTAGTTGTGGACTTTTCATATATGGCCTTTATTATGTTAAGGTATGGTAAACGCAGTATGTTGAACGTCTTATCATGAACAGATGTTGTATTATGTCAAATACTTTTTATGTATCTCATGAGATAATCATATGGTTTTTAACCTTCCTCTTGTTAATATGATATATCACATTGATTTATTTGTGAATATTGAACCACTCTTGCATTCTTGGAATAAATCCCATTTGATCATGGTGAAAGATCTTTTTCTTAAATGTACTGTTGAATTCAGTTTGCTAATATTCTGTTGAGGATTTTTACACCTATGTGCATCAGCGATATCGGCCTACAGTTTTCTTTTTTGTAGTGTCTTTTTCTGGTTTTGATATCACGGTAACGCTGGCCTCACAGAATGAATTTGAAAATTTCTCTTCCTCCTTTATTTTTTGGAATAGTTTGAGGACAGATATCAACTCTTCTTTAAATGTTTGGTAGAATTCACCTGTGAAGACATCTGGTCCTAGACTTCTGTTTGTTGGGAGTTTTTTGTTTTTTATTTGTTATTATTTTTTTTAAGTGTGTTTGTTTGTTTGTTTATGTAATCTCCACATCCAACGTGGGGCTTGAACTCAGGACCCCGAGGGTAAGAGTCACATACTCTTCTGACTGAGCCAGCCAAGTGCCAGGTGCCCCGGAAGTTTTCTGTTTTTTTACAATTCAGTTTCATTACTACTAACTGGTCTGTTCAGATTTTCTATTTCTTGCTGATTCAATTTTTGGAAGAGTATATGTTTCTAGGAATTTACCATTTTTTTAGGTTGTCCAATTTACTGGCATATAATTTTTCACAATATGCTCTTATAATCCTTTATATTTCTTTTTTTTTTAAAAGATTTTATTTATTTGACAGAGAGATAGCAAGAGCAGAACACAAGCAGGGGGAGTGGGAGAGAGAGAAGCAGGCTTCCCACGGAACAGGGAGCCCGATGTGGGGCTCGATCCCTGGACCCTGGGATCATGACCTGAGCTGAAGGCAGACGCTTAACGACTGAGCCACCCAGGTGCCCCAATTCTTTATATTTCTATGGTGTCAGTTGTTACTTCTCTTAATTTCTGATTTTATCCCTTTATCATTATGTAGTGCCTTCTTTGTCTCAAAAAGGACTGAATTTTAACCAATAATCCTGGACTGGTCTTTCCAGAGATGTTTCTTCTATAACTATAATCTTTGCCTGGATCTCTTCTAAGACAAATTCCAAGAAGATTTACAACTTCCCAAGAACAAGAGAATCCTATTGGACTCAAGTGTGGTAAAGAGCAGAACTGATTTCCCACCAGCAAAATCATAATCATTGCTTAAAGACTCTTCAAGCAATGATGTAATTCCTAAATTCAAAGTGTAGTCTGGTAATTAGTAGCACCACTGGCATCACCTGGGATCTTGCTACAAGGGAGATTCTCAGGTTCCACTCAAGACCAACTGATTCACAGTCTGAATTTAAATGACAAGACTCTCAGGTAATTCTTATGCACACTGAAGTTTGAGAAGCACAATTTAGCCCATTCTCTGGTTTCTGGTCTGAAGTATCCTATAAAATTTTGCTAACTTGGCTTTCAAAATCTCTGAAAAAGATGATTTCATTAACTCTGGGGTTGCAGAATCTACACTAAATTAATGATTTCTTCTGCTAAGCCTTATCTCAACTTCCTTCAACTCATAGCCAGGAGGCAGGCAGATATGGGATAAATTCTAGCCACTATTCTTTTTTTTTAAAGATTTTATTTATTTATTTGACAGAGAGAGACACAGCGAGCAAAGGAACACAAGCAGGGGGAGTGGGAGAGGGAGAAGCAGGCTTCCCGTGGAGCAGGGAGCCTGATGTGGGGCTCGATCCCAGGATCCCAGGATTATGACCTGAGCCGAAGGCAGACACTTAACGACTGAGCCACCCAGGTGCATCTCTAGTCATTATTCTTAAAGGTGCCTAGAAATGCAAGTTTTCATTTTAGCACTAAAAATATTAGAGCTATGTATTTTTTCACACACACACACACACACACACAAGACTTCATCAGGATCAAGATATATTTATAATAGTTTTTGTTTTTAAGTAAATGTTTATGTAAACATTCTATTTACTAACATAGTATTATACCTGTACCAAAACCAAAAATTAATAAGAAACAACAAAAACCAAAACTACAGAGCTGTTTCCTAAAAGAATCAGAGCATTTAGGTCACACAGAACTTAAGATATTCTATCACACGTAATTTCAATTTGTGTAGGTGACAACTGTGATAGCTGTTAGAGCAAGTCAAGAAATTCCTTTAAAACAGTAAATGTTAGGCGCCTGGGTGGCTCAGTCGTTGGGCGTCTGCCTTTGGCTCAGGTCATGATCCCGGGGTCCTGGGATCGAGCCCCGCATTGCTCTCCCTGCTCAGCGGGAAGCCTGCTTCTCCCTCTCCCACTCCCCCTGCTTGTGTTCCCTCTCTCACTGTGTCTCTCTCTCTGTCAAATAAATAAATAAAATCTTTAAAAAAAATAAAAATAAAACAGTAAATGTTTAGTGTAGATTAGCTGAAATACTCAACCTGAGTGATGATCACAATATAGTTTTACAGAAAGAGAGACAGAAAAAGAGAGAGACAGAGAGAGGGAGAGAGAGAAAGCACTGGCAATATGGACTCGACCCTTTAATTCCATTTCTGTTTATCACTAACTTGCTTCATAAATTGCTTCCTCTCTTTATGTCTCAATTTTTCAATATATTGTCACCTGTATTGTCCCACTTCACTGCTGAGCCAAATAAAAATTCCAGGTTCACTAACTTTCTGTAAGTGAAAAACGGGTGAGAAATGGTATGTTCAGGTTACTCAAAAGTTAATATAGGTAATATAAACAGTATTAATAATTGGTAATACTATCTTTGGGTGATGCCTTCATTTTCAAAGCACTTTCCCATATAATACCTCATTTTTTCTTCCTCTGACTCCATAAAGTAGGAGGGCATATATTATTCTCATTTTCAGAAGATGAAACTGGGAACCAAGGCTATATGTGGTAGGATTGGGACTAGAGACTAGACCTTCCAACTCTAAAAAACCAGGCTAATTCTCAAATTTGTAAAGAATTAAAATAATGGAACACATAACATTAGAACAATATCAAATATAATTTACTCTTTGGATGACTGAGAACTCATTTTAGGATAGCATATAGAATTATGTTTGTGAGTTAGGATCATCCATATAAACATTAGTCATCTCTGTTGCATTCAGTGCAGATAAGGCGATTAATAGAGCTGTCTGGTTAGCCCAAATCCAACTCTGTTACAGTGTACTTTTCCAATTCTGGAATTTTATCACTTCAAGGAAGTCATGAATTACCCATTTGGTCTGAATTCTAGAATTGGTGTCCAATTAAATTTACTTGGTCCTTTATGGCTACTGATCATGTATGAGCTCTGCTTCCTTGACTATGAAAGGGGAATTATATATATACTCTGGAGGGCAAGGATTAAATGAGATACCCCTGTGAATAACTTAGTAGTGTGCCTTCCAAAACATAGTAGCTATAGAAGAGAAAAATAAGAGAAAGAAAAAGTTGTTGACATCTTCACCCAAACATAAAGTTCAACAAACTTGTACTTAAAAAAATTCTAGTTTAATATAAATATGAATATATTTTTTGTGTTTCTATGGTTATAAAAGTAATTCGTGTTTATTAGACAAATAAAATGAAAATCACCCATAATACCACCATGTATAGATAATCGCTGTTAATATTTTGGTTTTACAGTAAATAGATTTACATCTCTCTGAAGTTTTACACACACGCAACAAACAGAGGCAAGTTTTGTGTGCATGTTTTAAACAAATGAAATTGATTAACTCAATTATGTATTCCCTGAAAAAAAAATCTAGCCCTCTCCCAAAGAAACAAAATATAAAGCATTAAACAAAGTACTAAATAAAGCACTCGAATTAGAGTACATAAGAAATGTTATTTTACAAGCAGTTAAAAACTACTGGAACTCTCTATCCCATTGCAATAGAGAACAAGTCGGCATTTTTGGTGTCTAATATTTCACTGAATAGTAAATTTCTGGTCTCTTTTGGGAGCTGCTCATCTCATGTAAATTCTAAACATCACTACTATAATTTATTCAAGCACTTTGTTCCCAGATTTTCCTATTATAAACAGTGCCATGAACATATATCTTTGCTCACCTGGTGGGCATGACATACACATGTTAAATTTTGATATGCACTGCCACCCTGCTTTCTGGAAAGATCATGCCACTGCACATTTCTATTGACAGGGTGTTAAAATGCTTGTATTCCCATTCCCTCTCCCACCTAGGTTTAGTCTGAAATAACACCCTGCTTTTACTATCATTAATAATGAAAGGTTTTGGGGCGCCTGGGTGGCTCAGTTGGTTAAGCGACTGCCTTCGGCCCAGGTCATGATCCTGGAGTCCCTGGATCGAGTCCCGCATCGGGCTCCCTGCTCGGCAGGGAGTCTGCTTCTCCCTCTGACCCTCCCCCCTCTCATATGCTTGCTCTCTCTCATTCTCTCTCTCTCACATAAATAAATAAAAAATCTTTAAAAAAAAAAAATAATGAAAGGTTCTGGGATCAATTAGGAAAAAAAGGTAACTGGCTCACATTAATAACAAGGATCTGAGGAAAACAATTGGGAAAAAAAAAGATCCGGGGTAGAAAACCCAGGATCCAAATACTCAGAAATTCCCATTTAATTAGGACCTGGGTTTTTCATCACCCTACTCACTCCACCTCACCATGTGTTTTATTTGTTACGTATTACTTTTTGGTCATGATCTGTGGTGAGAAGGGAAAGGAGGGAACGTAGGACGATAAAGAAAATGCATGCCCCCAATAAAGTACCTCTGAGTCTGATCCCTGACTTGAGTACCAGCTTCCCTTGGATCCATCACTACACAAAGCTCTCCCAAGTGTATGTTTCACAAGAATAGGAAACAGCACAGTTACAAATGTTTCACCTCCAACATGAAAATTAAACTGTTTGCTATGACTTCTGAGGCCATAAGCCAAGTTTCATAACATGAAACTTGTCCATGATGATTTGATATAATCAAAACCTCAGATTATTTCAACCTAACACACCAAATGTGACAAAGAAGGAAAAAGTGCCCATCACAGGAGAGGGCATAATGCCTCACATGCCTAACACAGTAGTCTTAATCAGAAGCTTAGTTAACTTTATAGATACCTTATATCTGAGGTACAGAGAAGATTCTTCACATCAATCAGGTAAAAAAAATTTTTTTCACCTTATGTTTTCTTTAATTAGTCAGAATGGTCTTAAGAACAGAATAATAGGTATGAAGTGACAGGAAAAAAGTTTAGATAATGCTTTCCTTTTTGAGCCATTATTTAGATATTCTTTAAATGTTCACAGAAAGATCTCTGAATCCAACAAGCAAACGATCACAATGTAGCTTTATAAAATATTGTATGGCTTTAGACCAAACTACAGGTTCAGACTCAGCAGGAAAAAAAGGGCCACCTCCTGAGTAGCAGCGTCAATGTCTACAGCCTGTGAACATGTACTCGGAAGACTTCCAATGCAGGTAACTACCATGCTGAATTTGTTTTACTCTGACTCTTAGGTCATCTATTGAACAGATACTATTATTTAGAATTCAGAGGTTATTTGGGTGCCGGGAGCTGTAGTAGATGGCAGTAAAGAATAGAAACTAAATCCCTGCTCTCAAATTCTAGCTAGAGAGATCCCAGGTAAGTATAAATGTTAATGAATAAGATAATTTCAGGTAGTAATCAGTGTTTCCAAGACAGTAAAATAAGGGCTGTGTTAGGCAGTGACTTGGTAGCAAGGAGAAGCTCCATTAGATGGGATAATCAAGGAAGGCTTGTCTCAGGAGGTGACGTCTGAGCTAGACTTCGATTAGGATAAGGTTACGCATGTAATGATCTGGGAGAACAACGTTTCAGGCAGAGGACATAGCCAACGCAAAAGAATGGGCTTGGAGTGTTGGACAAAAAGAGGGCCAGGGTGGCCAGAGCACAGTGACTGAGGGGGAGGCTGAAGAATGGAGCTGGAAGAGGTTGGATTCTCAGATTTTACAGGGCTTCAGAGGCCATGGCAGAGTCTGAATTTGATTCTAGGAATAGTGGAAAGCCATTAAAGGGCTTAAATAAGGCGGTGATATGAGTGGATTTAAGTTTTGGAAAAAACCTCTGGTGGTTCCATGAAGTATGGACTGCAGCGGGGCAAGAGCAGCAAGAAGGAGAGCAAGAGAATCGATCAAATGAAATAGTCTCTACGTGAGAGATACTGGGCTTGGGCGAGGGTGCTGACAGGAACTGAGGAGAACGGTCAGATTCAGGGCACATCTCAGAGCTGAACTGAGACGACGCGGAGTGAGGGCGAAACAGGTAAACAAAGGGTTGCTCCTATGCCGGCACTTAAGCGACCAGACGGACAGTGGTGCTGGTCACTGATACGGAGGGTCGTAGGGGGAGTGGAGAGTGGGGCAATCGAAGGCACTGGATATCTCAGAGTGAGTGCTATAAGCTGGGCTGTAAACAGGATATAGAAGGGACATAAAGCCCACGGGCCAGATGAGACCACTTGGAAAGAAACTAAAGATACAGACAAGCCAATACTGGTCACTGAGAACAGGAGGAAGAGCCAGCAGAAGAGCGGAGAAGGAGCACCGTGAGGTGGGAGGACATTCGGAGAGTGTGGGGTCAGACACAGAAAGCAGGAAGTGTTTTAAAGGAAGGAATAATCAACTGTGTCAAATGCTGCTGGAAGACTGAATAAGATAAGGAAAGAAAACGCACAACTGGATTTAGCAAGAGAAGAGTACATTAATAAAGAAATAAGGTAGGAAAATATGTTATAAAAAGGGCATTTGATCTTGATCAAGCTATCACTTTCAAAGCTGAGACGGACCACCTCAGCAAAATTCCTGAGGATTTCCCTCATCAAAGCAAGAGGAGAGAAGCAATGACTCAGAAGGGTGTCCTTCTGAGTTTTCCATTCTTATTCCCCAGAAAGGGGAACCTTCCTTGGTGACAGTATGGTGGTATTCAGAATTTACATGGAAAGAGGAGCAACTTAGCCCAAAAGACTAACAGTTTACTTGCCCTGCTTGATGGTGACTGATCAAAGTCCAAACAGTCACCTGTCCAAGCAAACCAATTCTGAGCTACAAGTTTATCTAACCCAACGGCCCAAGTGAAAGGAAAGAACTGCCAACCAAGGAGGAGAGCATTCTTCTGACACTACTTTCTCTTCCCCAAAGCTGCTACCGCCTCGCTGTCAGAACCCAGCCTGTTTCTCTCCCCGCTGGTATCACGGAGCACAAAACTGAAAAGTGTGATCCGAGGCCCGCCCACACCCGGGCCACTTGTCTTTCTGTCTCCTCCTCACTTCCCGCCCCTTACCTGGGTCATTTTGTCCACAGAGACTGGAATTCCATCGATGGTGAGAGGTGGCAGCTCGGAGTTAACCTCCTGTGGCGCAGGGGCGTGTTCTGCCAGGGCAGACTCCAGGTCTTCCAGGATCATGCTCTTGTACTTACGCACCTGCAGGGAATTAAGGGCAGCAGTAAACAAGATGCCCAACAAGCAGGGAGGGTTGGTGCCAAGCAACCGGAGAGGGGGTGGGGCTGCCTCCCTCAGCCACAGCACAGCCCTAAGAGCAAACACTTCTACAACTAGCAGATAAAAATACCCGCTGGCCCCAAAGATATCACACTGTACAGAATTAAAGTGAAAAGATGATGAAATTGCAGGTAATAACAGCAGAAAGGAGCCAGGGGGAAGTTCTACAGAAATACTGCTTCTTGGTTAAAATCACGTTTTCTCATTCAACGCCAACCCCATTACCTGTTCCAGATCTAATAGGGATGCGTTTCCTGGGCCACCTGATAAAACCTAGCTGTGGCAGTTCACCACCAAAATCACTCCCAAGATCACCAACGACTTCTGTCTCTAAAACTCTAGGCAACCTATCTGAAACTGCCACTACTTTCCTGCAAGGCCAGACTACCCAACAGGTGATTCAAGTGCTCGAGAGGCTGGGCTGAAAGGCATCGGAGGGAAAAACAAGCAGTGTGTATTGTAGCTGTGTGTCAAAGGTACACTATCAGCAGGGCCCAGGGCCAGAGAGAGGCCCGCGGGTCTAGCCCTCCTCCTTTCTGGTCCTCCCTGGTGACAGAGGTAACCTTCGAATCCATGATGTCTCTGTAGCTCCGACATGCCCAGGTCTGAACCAGATATCATTGTTCTGACTCCTTTCCTTCCACTACCAGTGAAAGGTCTCTCCAGAGACAGAGAACTTAACAGCAGCACATTTGTACATGCACACATTCCTCCATGATGAGCAGAAACGGTAGGCAGACACGGGATCCTACAACCACCAATAATGGGCTCATTCACTTACAAGAATACACAGTGGGATAAGGACACCTTAGGGGATAACAAAGAAGCCATGAAATTATGGAAATATAACAAGATGGGATAGGAAACTAACTTGCTTTCAGGGATCAAGCCATTATCTTAGAAAAAAAAGGGAAGAGAAAATGAGGTATCCAAAAATTACGACAATGTTCAAGTCCTGGGTTTTCTGCCCCAGACTGGACTCTCAATCAGGACAAACTTTCTTAGAAGTATCTCATTATGAGGATTAAAAAAGAAAGATTCCCATACTCCATCTCAAGCATGTAGAAAAGTAAAAATTACTGTTGGCTACGAAGTACAACTTTTGCAGTGACAGAACCTTCCAAATAGGTCAACAATGAAGGGGATGAAAGAAAAATAGTACAAACATGTTTAATCATTATCATCCCAGAGATTCAGTGGTAGCTTGTTTCTAACACAAAAAAGAAAGTTTCAAAAATCATTGCCAATATATTTACTGTAACATAAACAGCTGGTGTTGCAATGCCAACTCTAAGGATTTATATTTTCTGCTTTCTAGGTTTCTGTAACCTATGTAGAGTTTTTATGCTACCAGCCCAGAGAAAAACCGCATCTTATAAGCCTAAGTTCTGGTCTTTGAACTTTAATATATCAGGTTAAATTATTATATCAGTATGTAGGCCCATAGTAAGAGTGAATGATAATAGTATAAAAATCAATTTCACTGTGCTGGAAATACCTGGTATTCAAAGACAGGAAATCATTAGATTATTACTATTACATTAGCTAGTTTCAAACAATTTTGGCCATTTTTATGGATCAGTAAAATTCTAGGAATTCATATCCAGGCATTTGGCTAAACTTATCAGTGCTATATAATGACTTAAAAATACCGTGAGTTTCAAAAAAAAAAAAAAAAAATTGCTGGTAGAGCATTCCTCCAAGTAATTTACAACAGAATAACTTCAGTGGTGACCACAGTGTTTTTAAGATTGCTCAGTGAAGTTTCCCAGAATGATCAAGCTAGTGCTTCAGTTTGTTCTGACTTATCAATTCTGAGATGCATATTCTTTCACATTTATCAATCCTCTGAAATTGGGATACATCTTAAAATTGCTGTGGATGAGGCAACTTGAGGCACAGCTGTCACAGGCTGTAGACCTGTGAACGTGGTGGCTGTCCTCTCTGGGAGCATGACTGCGATCCCTTGCCTTTTTTTGGGGGGGAGATTTTATTTATTTATTTGAGAGAGAGAGAGATAGCGAGAGAGAGCACGAGTGGGGAGGAGAGGGAGAAGGAGGCTCCCCACTGATCAGGGAGCCCGATGCGGGGCTCGATCCCAGGACCCTGGGATCATGACCTGAGCCAAAGGCAGACGCTTAACTGACTGAGCCACCCAGGCGCCCCGATCCCTTGCCTTTTCAATCAACAAACCATTTGAGAAAGGAATGTGAGTCTTGGTTGCAGTTAGATAATCTCCCCAGTGATCTTTCTGGTAAGATCAAGAAGCACCAGCATCAAACTTGTCACAGCTTGGAAAAAAGTCTAGAGACAATAGCAGAGCACTCTTTAAAGCCATGCAGCATTACTCGTGCTCTTGATGGCACAGAGGACAATATTACATGAAATGTCACAGACGACGATGACTTGGCAACAAGAAGTTATTCAGAAGCACTGGGCTGTGAAAGTGAGGAACTCAGTTTTAGGAATATCAATTTATTTCACTTTCACTTTCCTTTTTGGTACGATATAAAATGCAATACAATTAAAATCTATGTCTAAATAAGCTTGAAAGAGCTCTTTCAATAAGTATAAAATAAAAATTCTAAGTGATCAGCACTGTGCCAGAGTTTGTCAATGTTTTTTCAGTCTTCATGGTACATAAATAATGGTTCATCTTGTAAGTGATAATGACATAGATCTGATGACACAGACATTTGTTTTTCCAACTTCAAAAACCACAGCTTAAGCCTTTGTTATTTCATACCAATGTCACTGTCAACTAACTGGTTTTACAAAGTTAAAAATCACTTAAAAACAAAATCAGCTAGTCTGCCTACCAGTCTCTCTTCCCCCAATTCATCCTATATACCACTGCCATTTATAAAATAGCTGAGCCCCGGGGCGCCTGGCTGGCTCAGTCAGTGGAGCATGCAACTCTTGATCTCGGGGTCGTGAGTTCAAGCCTCACGTTGGGTGTAGAGATTACTTAAAAAAAAAAAAAAAGTATATAAAAAAATATCTGAGCCCCTTTGGCGGCTGTATGAAAATAAATAAATAAATTTCTGAAACACTGACTTATGACAATCAAATACAATTTACTGAGCACTTACTATGTGTCAAGCACTGTGTATATTATCTCAATGAACCCTCACGTAATTCTATAAGGAAAATATTAGTATACCCATTGTGCAGCTAAGAAAAACAAGGCTTAATAAACTTAAGTGACTTCTCCAAATCATATAGCTAGTACACAGTAATATGGCCACAAATCAAACTAATTTTTACCTAGTTCCAAAGCCTGTATGTTCAGCCACTTTGCTATCATTGTCTTCTTTCTCAAAACCACTTCTACAGTTTCCACTTCTCATAGGATGAAGTCCAAACTTCTTAGTCCAGCATTTCCACCTTTCTAATTATTCCCCACTTTGCCAATACTCCTCCAACGGGGCCACCAGATACATTGTGCCTGCCCAGCCCTGGAGACAATGCGAATGGCACCCTCCTAGCTGGCCAGTTTCCTCACTAACTTTTGCAGCGAGCCAAGTTCTCTTCTACCTCTGGGCCTTTAATTCTGCTTCCTATCAAAAACTTATCCATCTTTCAAGGCCCAACTCAATTTCCACTCCCTTTACGAAAAATCCCTAAGTTTTCTTGCCATAATTCTTACTCCTTTAAATTCCTACAAAATCAAATGATCACTTACGTTCTTATATATACCATACACAACTAGTGTGTGACACCCCTATCATTACTTAACATGTGTTATGAAACAGTTCCCATATATCAGACACGTGCAGATGATATATTAACAAACATTCTCGTAATTGCCAGAGGTGGAGTGTTTAGGGTGTTTATGAGAGCCCTTAAGAGTTCTGGGCACGGAATGTGCTTGCTCAGGATTCTGGAATTGGCTGCTACCACCGTAGTATCAGTGGGCCCTTAGTCAGGTTGCAAAAACAGTCCCAGACAAGATACCATAATTCTTTTGTATAGCTGAAGCCTTTCTGGAGAAAAGAGCGGTCTTCAGAAAGGTGCCATGAAAAGATCAAAACATTTTTTCTTACCTGTGTGCTTCTCTGAGATTAAAAATACGTTGTCATCTGAGATATGTAACAAAAAGACGCCCCAGTGCAGAGATGCCCTCAGACCCATGAGCCTGAAGGACATCTGGCACTGAGCCAGGACACATGCTGTGGCCCATAAAGCTCTGTTGGCTTTCACCCTGTTCTCTCTCCAGCCCCAAGGTCAGCCTCTTTTCTCCCCCGCCTCAGTCCAGACCTCCAATTTTCCTCTCGCCCCCTGGATCCCTAGTTTTAGACCTTGAAACCTCAAAGGACTTAGATGGATTCCTTATCTCATATTTTGTATCTAACAGTGTTAGTTATTTGTTGAGTATGTAAATAAAAACATTTTTACTTCACTATTTTTAAAAAATTTTAATTCCAGTATATTTAACATACAGTGTTCTGTTAGTTTCAGGTGTACAATATAGTGATTCAACAATTCTAGACATTACTCAATGCTCATCATGATAAATACTCTCTTTAATCCCCATCACCTATTTCACTCATCCCCCATCCACCTCCCCTCTGGTGACCACCAGTTTGTTCTCTATAGCTAAGAGTCTGTTTTCTGGTTTGTGTTTTTCTTTGTTCATTTGTTTTCTTTCTTAAGTTCCGCATATGAGGAAATCATATGGTATTTTTTACTTTACTATTTTTTTAAATATGCTTCCACATTTCCTGTAACTTGAAGACATTTTAAAAAACCTATAGAAAAAACTGAGTGACTTAGAACAAGAAATCACAACCAACTCCAGAGTCCACTCATCTACTGGGAAAGTAGAATTAAAGACTGAAGCATGATTTTCAAGAAGCCAGTGACAACCCCAGAGCTACCTCTCGCCTCTGTGCCTGTGACTAATTTCTGCGCCTGCAGAACTCGTTAACCATAGCCAGTGTATCCCCATCTAAATGCTACGGATTATTGACTCCGAGGAAAGAGCTCCACCTCCAGAAACTCCTGAAGTTCTTTTGGAAAAGGATGGAAATTCTCTCTCTGTTCCTCAACAAAATATTTCTAGGCCTATTCCTACCAAGCCTATAAAAGAGGGACAAGGCAGTAAGCCAAGAGCATGCCTTCGGGACACAGCAACTTAAAAACAAGCTACCGTTTGCCAATGCTTTTCATGCCAGCTCTCTATAAACATATGTAGGGGGCTGATAATCAACTTTAATTAATTTCTACTGCTCCCCAGTGAGGTGGGTATTATCCTTATTTTACACATGAGGACATCGAGCCACATATAGGAAAAATCAATGTGGGGAAACTACTCAAAAAATCAAAGCTTAAAAACAGTTTTCACAAATGTGGAGGTTTTAGTTATATATGTCCACTCTAGTTAATACCAACCCATTGGCAAAATTGAATTAGCTTGTATAAACATTAATAATGCTGCCTTTTGGGCGCCTGGGTGGCTCAGTTGGTTAAGCCACTGCCTTCAGCTCAGGTCATGATCCTGGAGTCCCAGGATCGAGTCCCGCATCAGACTCCCTGCCCAGCAGGGAGTCTGCTTCTCCCTCTGACCTTCCCCCTTCTCATGCTCTCTCTCTCTCTCTCATTCTCTCTCTCAAATAAATAAATAAAATCTTAAAGAAAAAAAAATAATGCTGTCTTTTAGGTGGGAGCCACACCTTCACTAAGAAGGATATTCAAAATGGCCAAAACACCCAATGGAGTTCTGGAGGTCTTTTAACTTGTTTTTTTTGTTGTTGTTGTTTGTTTTGTTTTAAAAAGCTGAGGCTTAAGAAGACATAGGTTTTAAACTGCAGAGAGAGATGCCTGGGTGGCTCAGTCTGTTAGGCGTCTGCCTTCAGCTCAGGTCATAATCCCGGGGTCCTGGGATCGAGTCCCACATTGGGCTCCCTGCTCAGCGGGGAGCCTGCTTCTCCCTCTGCCTGCTGCTCCCCCTGCTTGTGTGCGCTCTCTCTCTCTGACAAATAAGTAAATAAAATCTTTAAAAAGCAAACAAACAAACAAAAACTTCAAAGACTATTAGATCTGAGAGGCTAGATCCCAAGCAACTTAAAGAAACCTTGAGTTTCTGAATAAGGGAATCTCATTCTACATTAAAGTCAAAGGCCCTTTCTGAGAGTTCAGCTAGTTTTAGGTTACTTCACTCCATCACGTTACAAATATAGACATGGCGTATGTTATCTCTGAACCTAGTAGTTCCTCCAGCCAGCCAGCCATCAACCAAATAATTATTCATCTCCTATATGCTAGCCACTGTACTAAGGAAGAGCTGGGGACAAAATGGAAATCAAATTTATCCATCACAGCGCCCCATTATTGTGCATATTTCAATCTAGTGGAGAAGACAAACACAAAAATTATCATAAAAATAAAAGTATAATTACAAACTGGGACAAGCACTATAAAGAATGACACAAGCTAACTTCACAGTTCTTTATGTCTCAAGGTCTCAATTGAGATCCAATGTAGGATTAGAACTTAGAAACCAAATCTGCATTGCTCAGTGCTGACAAATGTTTAAGATGCTTTATTCATTCGCAACTAACTACTTGTGGCAGGGGCAATGTGTGGTACTGGGAGCATAATGGAGAACAAAGTAGATCCAGTCCCTACCGTCTCAGAGTTCACAATCTAGCTGGGGATAGATGTTAATCAAATAATCATACAAATAAAAGTACACCTGTAGTAAGTATGCACAGGACTGTGGAGAACTGGAAGGTAGCACTATTTGTTCCCTTTTAGAAAAAGAGGCAAGGACTAAGAAAATGAAATTAAATTTGAATTATTGAATTAAATTTGAAACCCCATATTTAATACCCTGGACAAACCTCTGTGGGATATAATACTCCATCACCTTGAACCCAAATCTCAACAGTGGCTCTACTATTCAGAAGTTGGGGAATCTGATGGGTACTAAGGAGGGCACGTACTGCATGGAGCACTGGGTGTTATACGCAAACAATGAATCATGGAACACTACATCAAAAACTAATGATGTAATGCATGGTGATTAACATAACAATAAAATAAAATAAAATAAAAGAAGTTGGGGAATCTGGAGCAAATCACTTAACCTCTCTGAGCTAGTATTCTCTTGCAAAATGAAAATAATAATAATATGCCTACATCTCAAGGTTACTGTCAGAATTATTGAGAATAATCTGCTATATTATACAAATGTTAATTACAACAATCCTCTGCATTTAACAATTCCATAAACATGTATAAAATGCAGATTTACTTTTTTTTTTTTAAAGATTTTATTTATTTATTTGAGAGAGAGAGAGAGAGCACATGAGAGGGGGAGGGCCAGAGGGAGAAGCAGACTCCCCGCTGAGCAGGGAGCCCGATGCGGGACTCGATCCTGGAACTCCAGGATCATGACCTGAGCCGAAGGCAGTCGCTTAACCAACTGAGCCACCCAGGTGCCCATAAAATGCAGATTTACTTTTAAAGTAGGACCAAACTCTATGTACGGTTCTGTAACTTGCTTTGTTCACTTAATACATCATCTCCATCTGAAAATGTTAATAGAAAGACCTATGTCATCATATTTAATGGCAGTGTAGCAGTCCTATCTCTGGATGAGCCATCATTTATCTAACTAATCCCTTATCTTTGAACATTTAGGTTATTCTCAATTTTTAAAAGATACTATAAAGGGTACAGTGACTGATACACTTGTACATACATCTTTGCTCATTTAACAAATTATTTCCTTAGGATAAAATTTCAAAAGGAAGCTGGGTTAAAAAGTGTACATTTGGGGCACATTTTATATAGTTGCCAATCTGCCCTCTAAAAAATTACACCAATTTAAACTGCCTGTTTGATATGTCAATACTGCAAGTCGTACATCTTTTTCATGTTTGCCAACCCAAACTGTGTAAAGTGGCTTTCTGTTTTAATTCCTATTTTTTGAAAATTTTGTTTGACATTTGTACTTCCTCCTTCTATTTATGTCTTCTCTTTTGTCTTTGGGTGTTTGAAAATATGAATTTAAATGAAAAAACTCAAATATACAGAAAGATGTAAAGAACAGTAAAATAAATGCTTCTACCCTCACCACCCAGATTCAATAATTGTCAACATTTTGGCATAATTATCTGCCATCTGTACACACACACACAATATTTTTTGGGCTAACCACTTAAAGTATATTTTATTTTATTATTATTTTTAAAGATTTCACTTATTTGAGAGAGAGAGAGAGTGTGCGTGAGCTGCGGGGCGGGGCGAGGGGGGGAGTGCAGAGGGAGAGGGAGACGCAGACTCCCCTCTGAGCAGGGACCCTGACCCCAGGCTTGATTCCAGGACCCTGAGATTGTAGGTAGATGCTTAACTGACTGAGCCACCCAGGCATTCCCACTTAAAGTATATTTTAGACACTGCAACACTTGTAAATACTTCAGCATGCATCTTGGAAAAATAAGGGCATTCTCATACATAACTACAGTACAACGATCACATCCTACAAAAATATCAGAATTCCTTAATATCATCTAATATTTAATCCATATTCAAACATATCTTTGGGTCTTTGTTATTCATCTGTTCTTATTTTTATTGATTTTTGAGAGCCCTATATATTAAGAATATTAATCATTAGTTTGCTACTTACTGTGTGATCTTGAACAAAATACTTAAGCTCTCAACCCTCAAATTTCTACATCTGTAAAGCACAAATAATAACATATATATCATAGGGTTATTGTGATGATTAAGTAAAAATCATAAATATAAAGTGCTTAGCAGAAAATAGGTACATTAAAAATACTCAATAAGTTGTAATTGCTGTTATTAATTTGAAAACATTTTCCCCATTTGTTGTGAGCCATTTAATTTTGTTTACAGTGCCTTGCTATACACCTCAATTGTGGACAAGAAGGTAATATGGGCAAAACACAGTATGGAAAAATAAACAGAACCCTGAAAAGTAGAAAAAAAAATTCAACATTAACTATTAAAGGGCCTAGTAATATATCCAATCCCCTTTCAACAAACTCTTAAAATAACAATCTTGAATCTGAAATCCATATTTCAAAGATAAATAGCCCTATTGAATTTTAATTTTTCTAGAGTTTCTCAGCAGCTTCCAGCTAGAAAAGCAAAAAGGAAGATTAATGACAGCTTCAGGCAGGAGAACAAAATGCAAGTATCAGTTTTAAAATTATTAAATGAGTGCTCGCTGCGGCAGCACATATACTAAAATTATTAAATGAGATTATACGAAGTGCTTATAACTATACCTAGAACACAGTAAGCACTCAATAAATGTCAGACATCTAAATCATCTCCTTAACTGTTATTAACAAGAGATTATGGGCAATACATTGCATACTGATTATGATAAACAATGCGTTCTAATTACTTAATACCACTCTGAATACCATTACTGATATATTAAGATTAGATTCTGTATCTTGAAGGTTAACAGAAGTCACCCAAAATAATCAGAGCAGTGTCCCCTTTGAGGGATATACTTATTCAGTTTTGTTTATTGTTCTACTGAGGTTTAGATATATTTTAGTTATTTTATTTTCTTACTAAATTATCCACTTAGTTGAGGTTCTTAATTTGTAAGAACAGAATTAATGTACAGCATTTTCTTACAAGTTTCAATCTTTCCTTATCTGCAACTATGACTCATCTAATTTCTAAGATTATATATTTGCTTTCTTCTCCCTTTTCCTCAACTAGCATGCTAGAAGTTTTTCTTTTTCATTGGACTTTTCATAGGATCATTTTTTTTTTTTTTTTTTAAAGATTTATTTATTTATTTGAGAGAATGAGAGACAGAGAACGTGAGAGGGAGGAGGGTCAGAGGGAGAAGCAGGCTCCCTGCTGAGCAGGGAGCC
Organism: Phoca vitulina; assembly: GCF_004348235.1. NCBI lineage: Eukaryota > Metazoa > Chordata > Mammalia > Carnivora > Phocidae > Phoca > Phoca vitulina. Next base: position 15,812,997 of record NW_022589707.1, read on the forward strand.
CGATGCGGGACTCGATCCCGGGACTCCAGGATCATGACCTGAGCCGAAGGCAGTCGCTTAACCAACTGAGCCACCCAGGCGCCCACACAGGATCATTTCTTGAACGTAACAATTCTTTTTCTGCTCACAAATTCATTTTTTCCCCATGTTTACTTAGTCTCTTTTTTCTTAGACTCATCTTATTATTCCCTTTCCACCTTCTTGAATTAGAGGTTTCTTTTCCATCTTTCTTGTATATAAAAAAAATTAAGGCAATGAATAGTCTTTTGAGTACCAGTTCAAATCGAAACTTTTAAGTTTTGCTTTTGTATTTTCTAAATAGTTTGCAAATTAAGAAGTATTTTTAAATTTCTATGTGGCTGAATACTTTTTCCTGTCTATCTTTTGATATTAAGTTCAAAATGTTCTGTATCATGGTCAAAAATATGGCCTGTATAATTCCACTATTGGGTATTTACTCAAAGAAAATGAAAACACTAATTCGAAAAGATATATGCACCCTTTAAGTTTATTGCAGCATTATTTACAATAGCCAAAATATGGAAGCAACTGTCCATCATAGATGGATGGATAAAGAAGAGGTGGTGTGTGTGTATATGTACATATACATACATATATAATGGAATATTATAATATTGGAATATTGGAATATATAATGGAATATTACTAAGCCATAAAAAAGAATGAAATCTTGCCTTTTGCAACAACATTGATGTATGTAAAGGGTAAAATGAAATAAGTCAGTCAGAGAAAGACAAATACCATATGATTTCACTCCTTGTGGAATTTAAGAAACAAAACAAATGGACAAAGGAAAAAACAGACAAAAAAACTAGACTCTTTAATACAGAGAACAAACTATGGCTATCAGAAGCATGGGGCGGGGGGTGACTGAAATAGATAAATGGGATTAAGAGTACACTTAATCTTGATGAGCACTGAGAAATGTATAGAATTGTTGAATCACTGAATTATATACCTGAAACTAATATAACACTGCATGTTAATTATGTTTCAATTTTTAAAAAGAGAGATTTGTAGTTCTAGCTGAAAAACAAAATTAAAGTAGTTCCTTGAAAAAAAAAAAAACCATATGGCCTGTATAATTTCTGCATTTTACAATTTATTAAGATTTTCTTTGGGGCCTAATAATAATATTTGGTCAAGTCTTATAATTCATTTATGTAATTTTTCAAATACGGCATATTCTCTCCTTATACAGTATCAATGCTAGCATATATCTTTTATATTAACCTTATTCTTTTATTCAGATCCCTATATTCTTATTTTGTTTTCTTCCTTAATCTGACAAAGATATTAAAGCCTCTCGCCATTGTCATTTGTTTTTTCTTATATTTGTAATTTTTTGATCTACACACTTTGCTATAATGTCACTTGAGGCATAAAAGATTCATTATAAATTTATACTACTTATCAATACCAAATTACGTCTGGTTCTCAGTTAATACTCATTTGTCTTGAGAATTTGGCTTTGTCTGATATTAATGCTGTGATCCATGATTTATTTTTTGTAGGTATTTGTCTGACATACCTTTGCCTATTATTTTACTTTTAAGATTTTTAACAGCTTTATTGAGATTATAATTCACATACCCTACATATTAGTTTCCTATGGCTGCCGCAAGTACCATTAATTTGGTGGCTTAAACCAACAGAAATTCTCTTAGTTTCACTGGGCTAAAGTCAAGGTTATTGGCAAGGCTGGTCCTTCTGGAGGCTCTAGGGGAGAGTCCATTTCCTTGCCTTGTCTAGTTGCTTCTGGCCTATATTCTTTGGCTCCTGACCCCTTCCCTGCATCCAGCCTTTTACTCCTACCAACATATCTTCTACTTCAATCTCCCTTTGTCTCCCTTTGATAAAGACAATGTAGTTAGATGTAGGGCGTACCTGGATAATCCAGGGTAATCTCCCCATCTCAAGATTGTTAACCTAATCACCGCAAAGTCCTTTTTGCCACACAAGGTAACACACAAAGGTTCCAGGGATTCAGACCTGGATATCTTGGGGTCATTATTCAGCATATCAGACCATACAATTCACCATTTAAAGTGTACAATTAAAAAAAATAAAGTGTACAATTCAACCTTTTTAAGTATATATGTAGGGTTGTGCAAGCATCATCATAATCTAATTTTAGAGCATTTTTATCCCCCCTAAAATAAACCCATACTAATTGGCTGTCACTTTCCATTCCTCCTTCCCACCTCTCCAACCTGGCGATGACTAATCTACTCCATAGGTTTGCCTGTTCTGGACATTGCATATAAATGGAATCATACAACATGTGGTCTTTTGTGATTGGGCTCTTTCACCTAGCACAATGTTTTCAAGGTTTATCCATGCTGTAGTTTGGTTTTTTTTTTTAAGATTTTATTTATTTATTTGAGAGAACGAGAGAATGGGCAGTGGAGAGGGGCAGAGGGGGAGAGAGAGAGAGAGACAGAGATACTCCCTGCTGAGGAGGGAGCTGGATGCGGGACTCGATCCCAGGACCTGGAGATCATGACCTGAGCTGAGGTCAGATGCTTAACCCACTGAGCCACCCAGGAGCCCCGCATGCTGCAGTTTTTTTTAATCAGTATTTCATTCCCTCTTACTGCTGAATAATACTCCATTGTATGGATAATAACATATTTTATTTATCCATTCATCAGTTGATGAACATTTGGGTTGTTTACTTTGTGGCTATTACGAATAATGCTGCTAAGAACATCGTGTTTAAGGTTTATCTATAAGTTTTGCTGCTATGGACATTGTGTGTATAAGTTTTGTTTTCAGTTCTTTTGAGTAAACCTAGGAGTAGAATTGCTGGGTCATGTGGTGACTCTACTTTTAAGATTTTAAGAAATTGCCAAACTTTTTTTTTTAAGATTTTATTTATTTTTTTGACAGAGAGATAGAGAGAGAGCACAAGTAGGCAGAGAGGCAGGCGGAGGGAGAGGAAGAAGCAGGCTCCCTGCCGATCAGGGAGCCCGACGCGGGACTCGATCCCAGGACCCTGCGATCATTACCTGAGCCAAAGGCAGCCACTTAATCGACTGAGCCATCCAGGCGCCCCGTCTTAACTGTTTTCTGAAGCAACTGCATCATTTCACATTCCCAGTAGCAATGTATGGAAGGTTCCAATTTCTACATATTCTCAACAACACTTATTGTTGTCCACCTCTTTGATTATAATCATCCTAGTAAGTACGAAGTGGTCTCATTCTGGTTTTGATTTTCATTTCCATAATAACTAATGACTATCATCAGTGCTCATGTGCTTGCTGACCATTTCTCTATCTTCTTTGGAGAAATATCTATTCAGATTCTTTGCCATTTTTTAAAAACTTGGAAGTATAGTTGAACACAACTTACATTAGTTTCAGGTATTACAACATAGTGATTTGATAACTCTATACAATATGCTACGCTCACAAGTATAGCTATTGTCACCATACAATGCTATTATGATACCATTGAGTATATTCCCTATGCTGTACCTTTCATCCCCATGACTTATTCATTCCATAATTGGAAGCCTGTACCACCCACTCCCCTTCACCCATTTGCCGATCCCCTACCACCCTGCTCTGGCAATCTCCAATTCGTTCTCTGTATTTTAAGAGTCTGTTTCTGCTTTGTTTTGTTTTGTTTTTTAGATTTCACATATAAGTGAAATCATATGATACTTGTCTTTGTCTGACTTATGTCACTTAGCATAATACCCTCTAGGGTCCACATATGTTGTCACAAATGGCAAGATTTCGTTTTTTTTATGGCTGAGTAATATTCCACTGTGTATGTATATATATATATATATATTATATATATATATATATACACTACTGCTTCTTTATCCATCCCTCTGTGGATGGACACTTGGGTTACTTCCATATCTTGGCAACTGTAAATAATGCTGCAGTAAACATAGGGGTACATGTATCTTTTTGAAATTAGTGTTTTCATGTTCTTCTATAAATAGCCAGTAGTGGAATTACTGGATTGTACGGTATTTCTATTTTTAATTTTTTGAGCAACAACCTCCATACTGTTTTCCATACTGGCTGCACTTCTACCAACAGTACACAAGTGTTCTGTTTTCTCCACATTACCACCAACACTTGTTATTTCTTTTTCTTTTTTAAGGTTTTATTTATTTATTTTGGAGAGAGAGAGAGCGCGCATACGAGTGGGGGGAGGTATGGTGGGGGAAAGAATCTCAAGCAGACTCCACACTGAGCACAGACCCCGAAGTGGGGCTTGATTTCACGACCCTGAGATCATGCATGACCTGAGCTGAAACCAAGAGTCGGATGTTTAACCAACTGAGCCACCCAGGTGCCCCTCTTGTCCTTTTGATACTAGGCATTCTGACAGGTGTGAGGTGGTATCTCATTGTGGTTTTGATTTGATGATTTGATGATGAGTGAGGTTGAGCATCTTCTCATAGGTCTGTTGGCCATCTGTAGGTTTTTGGGAAAATGTCTATTCAGGTCCTCTGCCCATTTTTTAATTGGATTGTTTGGGTTTTTTTGGTGTTGAGCTGTGTAACTTCTTTATATATTTTGGATATTAACCCCTTGACAGGTGTATCATTTACAAATATCTTCTCACATTCAGTAGATTGCCTTTTTGTTATCTTGGTGGCTTCCTTTGCTGTGCAAAAAGCTTTTTATGTTGGTGTAGTCCTAATAATTTATTTTTGCTTTTTTTTCCCTTGCCTGAGGAGACACATCCATAAATATCTTGCTGAGGCCAATGTACAAGAGATCACTGCCTATGTTTTCTTCTAAGGGTTTTATGGTTTCAGGTCTCACACTTAGGTCTTTAATCCATTTTGAATTTATTTTTGTGTATGGTGTAAGAAAGTGGTCCAGTTTTCCTAACACCATTTTTTGGGGAAGAGACTATCTTTCCCCCATTATATATTCTTGCCTCCATGGTCACTGATTAATTGACCATACAATGGTGGGTTTATTTTGGGTTTTCTATTATGTTCTATTGATCTATGTGCCTATTTTTGTGCTAGTACTATACCGTTTTGATTATTAAAACCATGTAAATCTGGGATTGTGATACCTCCCGCTATATTCTTCTTTCTCAAGACCGCTTTGGCTATTTGAGGTCTTTTATGGTTCCATACAAATCTTAGGATTATTTGTTCTGCTTCTATGAAAATGCTATTGGTATTTCAACTGGGATTGCATTGAATCTGTTGTAGATTGCTTTGGGTAGTATGGACATTTTAATGATATTAATTCTTCCAATCCATGAGCATAAAATATCTTTCCATTTGTGTTGTCATCAACTTCTTCCATCGTTGTTGTATATTTTTTTCAGAGTACAGTCTTTCACCACCTTGGTTAAGTTTATTCCTAAGTATTTTATTCTTTTTGGTGCAATTGTAAATGGAATTGTTTTCTTAATTTCTCTTTCTGCTACTTCATTATTTTTTTCTTCAAATTTTTATTTAAATTCTAATTAGTTAACATACAGTGCAATATTGGTTTCAGAAGCAGAATTTACTTCATTATTAATGTATAAAAATGCAACAGATTTCTGTATATTAATTTTGTATCCTGCAACTTTACTGAATTCATTTATCAGTTCGAACAGATTTTTGGCAGAGTCTTCAGGGTGTTCTAAGTATAGTAGTATGTCATCTGCAAATAGTGACAGATTCTTTGCCATTTTAAAACTGGGTTTGGGGTGCCCGGGTGGCTCAGACAGTTAAGTGTCCAACTCTTGATTTCAGTTTGGGTTGTAATCTCAGGGTGGTGAGATCGAGCCCTGCATGGGACTCCACACTAGGTGTGGTGCCCGCTTGAGATTCTCTATCTCCCTCTGCACCCCCACCCCCGCCCTGGCTGCTGCGCATGCGCACTCTAAATAAATAAAACTGGGTTGTCTTTTTATTGTTCAGTTCTAAGAGTTCTTTATATGGATTCAAGTTATTTGTCAGATGTATGATTTGCAAATATTTTCGCCCATTCTGTGAACTGCCTTTTCACTTTCTTAATGGTATCATTTGCAGCTACTTTGAATATTTGTGAGTCACTGTATGTCACATAAATTAAATACAGTTGGGTTTTGGTTTGGATTATTGTTGTTCCACTCTGAAAGAAAATCTTTGTCGTTGTCAAAGGAGTTAATCCATTTATATTTATGATTTATAACAGAATTAATTGGTTTCACTTTATTACTTTGTTCTATACTTTGTGTTTTCTTTTTTAAATCTTTTATATAGACTTGTTTTTTTCCTCTTTAATGTTTTGGAAGGCATATTCTGCTTCTAATTCTACTGGTATTTATTCTTCAGCCTGTATTTATCAAATGTCAGTCAATGAAAAAATATCTACTGCTTTTTTTTCTGTCTAGTTTATCATATGACTGTTTGTTTCTTTTTATAATGTATGGAAGACTCCAGGAGTTTCCCAAACTTTCTTTTTGTTTTTTTTTTAAAGATTTTGTTTTAAGTAATCTCTATACCCAACATGGGGCTCGAACTTACAACTCTGAGATCAAGAGTCTCATGCTCCACTGGCTGAGCCAGCCAGGCACCCCTCTTTTCAGTGGTAATTCTCAGAGGTATTTTTCTGAGTCTTCTGGATGAGTCTTTTTCACAGATCATATTACTATTAGTAGTAGTAAACTTATTTTAAATTTTCGATACTGAAAAAAAGAAGACATGCCCAGATTTCATGTTGGTGAACATCATGACATTAAGGACAGCTTGTCAGGCATCATTTTGAACTAAAAATCTTCTACCATATTCTTCTAAGGAAAGGTCCTAATATGCACCCTAATTCTAGGGCCACAGGAATTTTTGGCAAAACTCAAAACAAAACTCAAAAATGTTGAAAAAGAACTACAACATTTGTATGTGAAAAAAAAAACCCATAATAAAACAAACAAAATTTCAATTGCTTACTAATCAGTTCTAAACTCCTGAAATGTCTACATTCGATATGGAAGAAATCCAATAAATGTCCCTTTAGCTAATAAACGCCATCCTAATAAAAACAAAATGCAATCTAAATCTGGACAGACCATTATTCTACTAACGATTCAAAGTTATTTCTGCCAGAGAAAGAGTAGTTCACTTAGTATAAGTATACAAAGGTAAAATACTATCTTTATAAACTTAGCTACAGATAGGCAATCAAAATATTCAACTATATTTCAAAATTGAAGCAGAGTGTCAAATAAATTCTTCAAAGAAATGCAAGAGATTTTAAATTTGGAACTCAAATACCAACAATCTGTAAAATGCTTCCTGAGGTTTGCCTCACGAAGTTTATATCTTAGAATTATCTCACATTTTGTTTCTAACATAAATCAGTAATTTTCTTACAAAATCGTTGGGGCACCTGGGTGGCTCAGTGGGTTAAGCATCTGCCTTTGGCTCAGGTCATGATCCCAGAGTCCCGGGACGAAGCCCCACATTGGGCTCCCTGCTGAGCAGGGAGTCTGCTTCTCTCTCTGCCCCTCACCCTGCTCGTATTCTCACTCTCTCACTCTCTCTGTCTCTCTAAATAAATAAATAAATAACTTTAAAAAAAAAAAAAAACCAACAAAATCCTGTGATGGTGGTTTCTTAACAAACATAACACCATCTTTCCCCCCTTGGGTAGAATATGTCGTTATAGTAAGTACAAACAGAAATAATCCTTTTTATTTTGATCTACATAAAATGGTTTGAAAACCAGTCCCACTCCCACCCCCAGATGAGGGGAGGATAGAAGTAATAGCTATTGTACTAGACAGAGGATCAAAAGAACAAACAACAACCCACAGAAAGCAAGAGTGAGTATTTGAGGACACAGCTGAGTTTTCTTACCACATTCTCCAAAGGTGCTGCACCAAACACTTTAAAGACAGGGTTGGGTTTGGAGGGGGAGATACAGAGGACAATAGCTTGCTGTCCCACTCGAGTAGTATATTCATCTAATGTGGCTCGAAGTTTCCTGAATTAGAGAATGAAAAGAGAATAAAAACGGTTAAAGAAGAGAGAAATTACAGTGACACAGAAACAAAATTTACTTTGACTTGAGACAATTTATTCTGATTAGATACGTTGTTGTACCCAAAATGTGAAAAGGGGAGTGTGAGTTTGAATATCCTGTTCAGCAGGAATATGTGCATACCTTTGTCCTAAAGACCAATGACTAGCCCACTGATACAAGGGTCGGCTACAAGTTTGCATCAGGACACAGCCATGACACAAGGCTGAACACGGAGACTATAATTCTTCCTGAGCCTAGCAACACTAAAGGGGTTTTCTCTTACTGCAACTTGTAATAACGATAAAGACTACTGCTGAGACATTTTCTTGTAGACATTATCATATCATCTCCATGCTTAATGAAGGGGGCCTAAATGACCTGCTTCTAATTTCTTTGACTGATAAGTCATTGTTTATGTCTCACTGACATAGTTTTATCCAGAAATACGACTTCAAAAATGTTGTCATTTCTAGATTTTCATTGCATATAAACAACAATTCTTGGTCCTGTAATATTTTACAAATGAGGAAAAAGTAAAAGAGCTTTTTTAAATATATCAACACTGGATGACACAGAAACGTTGGGCTTTTCCTCTGAAATCATGGGAGATTATTTTAAAGTTCTACGTTCTATAATCCTTCTGAGAACATAGTCTACTCTTTCCAGGGACTGGTGAGTAATTAATTCAAATGAAACAAAGTGAACATACCTAGTTTGCCATCTTTTCCAAAAGTATGTACTATCACATCTATGCCCCTTACAGCAAAGACATTTCTATATATAACACATTCTAATTACTCCGGCCTATCCCATCATTAAAGGAAATGAGAAGAACTGCCTATCTGGTGGCATATAAACTCTTTGCTGAAAGCTTCCAATCAGTACTTTTTGGGTTTTTCCTTCAGTTTCTTATAATCTTCCTCATAAAATAAACTGTATTTTCTAGCTTTTGTCACATATCATTTGCATGGACTGGCACTCCATCTGGATTCAACATTCTAATAAATAACTAGAAATTTTGGATATAATATTTAAAACACTACAAGAAAAGAACTTCTGGAATATTTTATAGACAAAATTTCTTATCCTAGATGAATGCATTTTGTGCAACCATCAAATATTAAGTCCTCTGTGTATTATACCTGCGTGATAATCTTTCTGTGCAACCTACAAACTCTTCAGAAAAAACTCTCCAGCAAAGGACCATATGCCAAACAAGAAATTTGGCAGCATTCCTTGAAGGAATGGTCTATATTCACGCTCTCCAATTCTTCTTTTCCCGTTTTCTCTTGAAGACACCCCAATCCTTTCATCCTTCCCACTCCATTGGAAATGCTCTTGCCAAGTTCAATCATGACCTCCATGTTGCTAAATCTAATGGTCAATTTGCATCTTATTCAACCTGCCAGCAGCATTTGACAGAGCTGATCACATGCCCTCCTTCTTAAAACACTCTCTGCACTTGGTTCCTAGTGTATTGCTCTCTCTCTCTCTTTTTTAAAGATTTTATTTATTTATTTGACAGAGAGAGACACCGTAAGAGAGGGAACACAAGCAGAGGGAGTGGGAGAGGGAGAAGCAGGCTTCCCGCGGAGCAGGGAGCCCAATGCGGGGCTCGATCCCAGGACCCTGGGATCATGACCTGAGCCAAAGGCAGACGCTTAATGACTGAGCCACCCAGGTGCCCCTCTAGTGTATTGCTCTCTTGATTTTCCTCCTGATTCACTGGTAGCTTCTTGGACCCCTTTGTTCATTCTTTTCATCTCTCCAACCTCTAAAGGGTAGAATGCTTCAGGCCTCAGTCTACACTCACTCTCTAGGTGACCTCTTCCAGTCTCACAGTCTTAGACAAGATCTAAGACTTAGACATGATCTAAGACTTAGACATTTTCAGCAAGATCTCTCCTTTGAATTCCAGACTCACGTATCAACTGCTTATTGTTTCTCCACTTAATGGTTAAGAGGTATCACAGACCTGATGTGTCCAAAACCAAATTCCTGATTCTGCCCTACCCTCACTCATTCCTATACCTGCTCCTCTCTTCCAGTAAGTGTCATCTCAACCCTTCCAGTAATCAGACCAAAAATCTTGAGGTCCCCTTCCCTGCTGTTTTTGCTCTCACACCCCACATCCAATCCATCAGTTAATCATGTTAGAGTTGACTTTGAAATACATCCAGGATGACCACCTCTTACTACCTTTGCTGCTGCGATATTGGTTTTAAGATCCTATGATTTCTGGCCTGGATTACTACAATAACCTCCTAATTGTTCTCCCTGCTCCCATTCTGGTATATCCAAATTCTACTCTCAACACAGTAGCCTTATGGTTTCTTTGAAAACATAAATCAGAGCATATCACTGCTTTAGTCAAAAGCCTTCACTGACTTCCCATCTCACTCAGAACAAGAGTCAAAGCCCTTATACTGGATCAATGACCCCATAATGTGGCTCTCTACTACTGCTCTGACTCAATCTCCCGTCATTCTTTCCCTGGCTATTCCTCAAACATGATTATCACATTCCATGCCACTTCAGCAACTTTCCTCTTGCTCTTCTCTCTGCCTGAAAAGCTCTTCCTTTAGACATCAGTAATGCCCCTTTACTTACTTTAGGTCTCCATTCAGAGGTTGCCTGTCAAAGAGGATTTCCCAGACCATCCCTATAAAAAAAGAGAAACTACTACATCCCCCAAACCTTTCTTTTCTTTTTTTCCTTACTCCACTTTCTTTTTTTCCATAGTACTTATCATCATTTGACACATTACATATATGTTTATTTTCTTTTTTCCTCCACTGGATTATAAGCTCTTTCAGGGAATTTGTTTTGTTCACGGTTATATTCCCAAGGCCTAGAACAATGTCTGGCACAGTGCAGGCATAGAAATTTTCTCTGAATGAAATGATGTGGTATTCTACATCTGTTCATCCTTTCTAGTTTCATGTGTTTGATTTCACAAGAGTACTTTCAAGTCTAATTCTGCCATCAAGGACTCCGACGGTATCCTCGGTGCACCTAGTAATGCCTGTCCACACCACGAAGCGCTGGAGGAACAGCAACAGCACGGAGAAGGGAGCCCTCACCGAAGCAGGCGTGTTTGCTGCCTCTTCCGGATAGACGGATTAGACTCAAACACGTGAGGCCGTTTCCGCTTCTTTCCTGTCGCCACTGCAGCGGCAGCAGCCATTCCCACAGGACCTGAAACAATAACGCGGGTGCTGAGATCAGGCAAAGCCCGTCAGCTCTACGAGACAGAAAGCAATTAAAGGCACGAGAAAGGTAGCCTTTATTTCCTAATATGTTCTCAGTAAATATAGAATGGTCCTGATATTATCAACATAGTTCACTATTGTTCAACACAAATCATTTTCATTTACCAATGAAACTTACAAGGAATCTACAAAGTGACTGACTTAAACACCTCCCCACCATACACTAGCTAAATTTTACATAATGTTGTGTTGTGTTTTGCCAGCATGCCCATACTGTGAAGGCAATATTCTCAGAGGTGCTAAATGAAATTGCAGCATTGAGAGGAAGAGCTTGCCAAAAGAATCACAGATTTCAAATTTCATTTCCATCCCTGTGCCCCTCTTTCCATTACCCCAAGACACTGCCAAGTTAAGGAAGAGAGATAATCACTCATGCTTGGAACTCAAATAGTAACAACACCCATAAGAGGAATAGCTGGAAGAATATTATCTTAATTGGAAATTTTTTCTTATATATCTGAGAATTGTGCCTAAAATGGAGTTGTTGACCACAAAGTTAAACTGATGAAAGCACGCTGGCAGGAAAAAGATGAAAACTATCCCACTCTAAGGAAAAAATGTTAATAAAAGTTGGTCTGGCTTGTCCTCAAACTAATTATTAAAATAAAGGGTAGATCCTAAGGAATTATTGGAGTCTCTGATTCATGGAATCTCAACATATCAAGGACATTCCTTTTTCTTTTTAAAGCAGACGATCCACTTTTATCCTTATTTGTAAACCCTATAAAAGGCTTATTTGAAAATTAAGTTTACCTACTCACATTTACACTAGCACATGTTATATATGGTCTAAGGGGCTCAATTAAAATAAGCCTCCCTGAAAATCTAGACAGATCTCTCTACATGTTATTTAGTAGTATAATCAGTTTGACTTAAATAAACTCCTCTAAAGAGCCCCAGATCAAGTCAAAAAATAAATTAATGCTTTTAACCTTCATTTCCATCATAAATAGCTGCTAGATAAAAAAAAAATCCTATTGATACATTTTTTCCAGTATTTTATTTTTTAACTGTGATAAGAATACTTAATATATGACATCTACCATATTAATTTTTTAAGTGTACAATACAGTTAAAGATAGGCACAATGTTGACCAGATCTGTAGAACTTATTCATCTTGCATAACTGGAACTTTATACCTGTTGAAGAGCAACTCTCATTCCCATACCCCAGTTGCTGGCAACCACCCTTCTATGAGTTTGACTAGATACCTCATGTAAAGTGGAATCATGCAGTATCTGTCCTTCTCTGTAACTGGCTTCTTTCACTTAGCATAATGCCCTCAAGGTTCACCCATGTTGTTGCATATGGCAGGATTTCCTTCTTTTTTTTTTTTTTTTAAAGATTTTATTTATTTATTTGACAGAGAGAGACACAGCGAGAGAGGGCACAAGCAGATAGAGAGGGAGAGGCAGAGGGAGAAGCAGGCTCTCCTCTGAGCAGGGAGCCCAATGCGGGGCTCGATCCCAGGACCTTGGGATCATGACCTGAGCCGAAGGCAGACGCTTAACTGAGCCACCCAGGCGCCCCGAGGATTTCCTTCTTTTTAAAGGCTGGATGATATTCCATTCTATACATATACCACATTTTCTTTATCCATTCATCTGTCAATGGACACTTGAGTTGCTTCCACATCTTGGCTACTGTGAATAATGAACATGGGAATGTGAATACTCTATGAGATCCTGATTTCAATTCTTTTGAATATGTACCCAGACGTGAAATTGCTGGATCATAGGGTAGTTCTATTTTTAATTTTTTAAGGAACCTTTATACCATTTTCCATAGAGGCTGCACCATTTTATATTCCCACCAACAGCATGTAAGGGTTCCAATTTCTCCACATCCTTGCTAATATTTATCCTTTGTTTTGATAAGAGCGATCCTAACAGGTGTCAGGTAGCAACTCATTGTGGTTTGGATTTGCATCTGCCTGATGATTAGTAATGTGAACATTTTTTTCACGGGCTTCTTGGCCACTTGTACGTCTTCTTTAGGGAGATGTCTACTTAAGTCCTTTGTCCATTTTTTAATTAGCTAATTTGTTTTTATTCTATTGATCTGTAAGAGTCCAATATCTTATTACTAAAACTTTTCAAATATAGAGCAAAGTTGAAAGAATTTTTTGGTGAACATTCATATATCTACCACTCTACCATAACATTTTACCATATACATCTATCCATCTTTCTTTTTTACTTTTTTAAGATTTAAAAAAATTTTTTAAATAATCTCTACACCTAACATGGGGCTTGAACTCACAACCCCAAGATCAAGAGTTGCATGCTCTAGTGAGCCAGCCAGGCACCCCATCCATCTTTCTATCCATTCATCAATCTATATCATTTTTTTATTCTGATGCATGAAAACTGCAGTATGATTCCCCTATCTATTCAGTGGGAATATCATTAGCTAGAGTTCAATACTTCTTTACAATTTTTTCTTTTGAGGTAAAATGTACATATAATGCAATGTACATATAATGCAATGTACAAATATTAAGTGTACATTCAATTTTGTGTAAGTGTACCATAAATTTTGAAAATGTACTTATGATAACCAATCTATCAAGATATTTAATAATACCACCACTACAGAAAGTTCTCTCATGTCTCCTTCCAGTCAGTTCCCACCCAATCTCTCAAAAGTACCCACAATTCTGATTTTTTTCACCCTATTTTAGCCCTATCTATTCTAGAACTTGAAATAAATGGAATCATACAGTATATATTCTTTTGTGTAAGGTTTCTTTCACTTAGAATAATGTTTTTGAGATTTATCCACACTGTTATATGTGTTAGTAGTTTGTTCCTTTTTACTGATGAGTAATATTCCAGAATATAAATAAATCACAGTTTATCTGTTATCCTATTCATAGACATTTGGGTAATTTCCAGTTTTAGGCTATTTTGAATAAAGGTGCTTAATTAATTTATAAATTCAATACAATTCAAATAAAAGTCCCAGTATGGGTTTTTCTGGAACTTGATAAGCTGATCCTAAAACTTAAATGGAAGTGCAAAAGGCCAAAAATAGCTAGAAAAATTGTGAAGAATTTAAAAAGGTGCACTCATCCTACCAAATATCAGTAGTTACTATGAAACTACAGTCATTAAGACAGTACGGAACTGGCTGAAGGATAGACAAACAAGCCAATGCAACTGAATTAAGAGTTCACAAACACCTTCCTGTGTCAGAAGACAGAGGTGGGAAAAGGATGAACTATTAAAAATATGGTACTGGGACAAATGATTGTATGGAAAAATAATGAAACTAGATCCCTATATCATATACACAAAAATATTATCCAGGTGAATTAAAGAGCTAAATTAAAACAACAACAAAGAACTTTGTAACTTCTGCAATAAACTGCTATAGAGTACTTATGAACTCAGGGGTAAGAATTCCTTAAATAAGACTCCAAAAGGATAAACAGTAAGGTAAAAGACTGATAAATTTCACAATAATATAAACTAAAACCTATATGGACAAAAGAAATAATAAAAAATTGAGGGAAGGAGTGGTCAACAAATTGGGAGAAGATACTAAATGCAATGTATATTATCAAGAAAAGAACAGTATTAAAAAATATATCAATAACTCTTACAATAAGAAAAAACAACAGGGACGCCTGGGTGGCTCAGTCGGTTAAGCGTCTGCCTTCGGCTCAGGTCATGATCCCAGGATCCTGGGATCGAGTCCCACATCGGGCTCCCTGCTCCACGGGGAGCCTGCTTCTCCCTCTGCCTCTGCCTCTCTCTCTCTCTCTCTCTCTCATGAATAAATAAATTAAAAAAAAAAAAAAAAAGAAAAAACAACAAACCAACCCAATTGGACAAAAGCATAAAGAGGAAATATGCAAAAGAAGAAAAGCAATAGTCAATAAAAAGTCATTTCAATAGTCTGAAATGGCACTCTATCTTGTCTTCCTGCACTGGCTAAAATCTCTAGCTCAGAGGTGAGCAAATTAAAAAGACAATGAGATAATATTTCATCAGACTGGCAAAAACAAAAAATGATTGACAATTCCAAATATGGTGAGGACTGGAAGCAACAGGCACTCCAGCATGCTGTGTGGGGATGTAAATTGATATACTGATTTGGAAAGACATTTGGAATATTTAGTAAAGTTGAAAACGTGCCCATCTTTGCCCTCTCATTATCCTCCTGGATATACCCTTCAGCAGTGTTTTCAAACTGCAGGTTTCTGTTCTTTGGTGGTTCATGAGTAGCTTTTGTTTTTTAATAAAATGGAATAAAGTGAAAGACACTAGAACATATCAGTGGGTGTGTCATGGCAGAAGGGTAAGTATTACTCCATGAGAAATTGTTATTCCAGTTATATGTGCATTCATTTATCCCAGATCACAATGTAAAATGTATCACTATGGGAAATGTCAAGAGTCTGAAAACCAATGCCAAAAGAAACTCCCACAATTTGCACAAGAAAAGATAAAATAATTTTCATTTGCAGTTATTGTAATAGCAAAAACTTATAAACAGCCTAAGTCCTATACCAATATATGTCATTTTCAGATAATGAATGGAATACCAAATAACACTTAAAATAAAAACATACTGCCACATTATCAACATGAATGAATCTCAAAAAAATAATACTGAATGAGATAAACAATGTTACAGAGAGATAGGGTTAGAGTGTTATCATTTTTATAAAATTTAAAATATGCCAAACAATGCTAAGTATTGTTTATTGATACATACATATATAGCAGAAATAAAAGAAGTGCATGAGAATGATAAAGATCAAATTTAGAATAGTGATTACCTCAGTGGAGGGAGGAAGAGAATAGGATTAGAAAAGCAGCAATCTCCTTCCCTTCCCTCTCCATTCACCTTATTTCCTCCAGAGTATTCAGTGCTTTTTGAAATTATTTTACTTTATTATTTGTACCCTTCTCCCCACCACTGGTCTGTAAGCTAGGAGCAAGGTCTTTCCTGTCTTGTTCGTAGTATTTATATACAGTGATATAGAGCATACAGTAATTCCTCAATAATTGTTGAATGATTAAATGGTAAATGATTTCTACCAGCTGGGCCTCAGTTTCCATATCTGCCACGTGAAAATGTTAGATTAAAGTCCTTTCCTAATTTTAACACTATGACAGTGCAGTACAGTAATACAGCAAAACTATGTCTCAAAAGCATCTTCCTTCCTAGGAAAGCGGTTGACCTGCATTCATTATGTTAGGATGCCCTCTTCTGGGAAGTATAAATATTTCAAAAACATATTTTACAAACATCTCAAATGTGTTCTGCCACTGAGCCTTATTTTAAATTCACAATTCCAGAAGTACACAGTGGATTATAACTGAGAGTAATAAGGTTGTTTTTCATCACATTTGTCTTCTTTTCCTTAAATACAGCACATACTAAAAAAAGATGAAGTATTTTGGCCATTCCTGATAACTGATTTACTGTCCAACTTTCCCTAAATATCTTCTAAGATCAATGTTCCTTATACAATATTAAACCCATCCAGGCATGGTTTACATGGAGTCTTCCCCCATAGTGCTAAGTATACAATGTAAATAGCAAAGGGAATGGTACAAAATACAGCCCAGCTTTAAGTCATTTAGTGGCCCAGAAAATCTCAAACCTTAAATTGGATTAAGATAATCCAGGATTGCTAGTGTCCTCAGGCATCTGGCAGAAGCAAACAAAAATCCTCTCTAGAGGACAATAATACTATTCTAGACCCCAAATTATTTCTAAAAATAAATTTCCAAACACACCATCCAGCATTCATTTAAATATAACCAATACATGAAGAGAAAAACCAACATAAACAAGAAATAGCACTAACAACATATAACAGGAAAAGACCCATAGGCACTTCAGAGAGTAGAATTACCAAATGTATTGTAAAATCATGATGCTTACTTCACTCCCAGAGATTTAAAAAACTTTTTTTTTCTATTACAATTGGAAACTATAATAGTACAAATTTGGGAGGGAAAAAACATACTAGAAATTCTAAAACAAAAAAAAAATGAAACTATTAACTATTACTAAAATTAGTACCTCAGTAGACAGATTTAAATCACCTCAGACATAGTTGGTGAGAAAAATTAATAAACTGGAAGACAGTTTGAAGAAACTACATAGAGTGAAGCATAAAGAGACAAAATGATGGTAATACAGAATAGAGGGTAAGAGACATAAAGGATTCAATGAGGAAAACTAACATATTTAATTGGAGTCACAGAAGGAAAAGATGGAATGGAGCAGAAGCAAAACTGAAGCAAAATCTAGGGACTAAGGGGCACCTGGGTGGCTCAGTGGGTCAAGCGTCTGCCTTCAGCTCAGGTCATGATCCCAGGGTCCTGGAATCGAGCCCCACATCAGGCTCCCTGATCAGCGGGGAGTCTGCTTCTCCTTCTCCCTCTGCCCCTCCCCCCTTCTTGTGCATGCTCTCGCTCTCTCAAATAAATAAATAAAATCTTTAAAAAAAAAAATCTAGTGACTAAGATTTTCCAGAATTGATGAAAGACATCAATCCACAGATTCAAGACGTTCAAAGAATCCTAAACAGAATAAACAGAAGTCCAAAGCCAGATGTATCACAAAAACTGAAGACAGAAAAACAAACAAAAAACTTAAGACAGAGAAAATCTTAATAACAGTTGGAGGGGGGCCTATGTGGGAGATAACCTTCAAAGGAGCAAATGTTAGAATGAAACAGCTGAATTCTGAAAAGCAAGGACAGAAACTAGTGGGAATGGTATCTTCGATACGAGGGTAAAAAAATAAGTGCCAACCTAAAATTCTATACCCAGTGAGAACATCCTTTGAGATTGAAAGTTAAATAAAAACATTCTCAGACAATGAAAAACTGAGAGACTTCCATGCTGAAGGAAATATTAAATGTTATCTTTACATAGAAGAAAAATTCTCAGAAGGCAAGCTGGATATAAAGGAAAAAATGAACATTAAGTATAAAACAAAAATAATGTCTTGTATGGCTTAAAATATACAAAGAATTAATACACAGAATAACAATAGCATATAGGTCAGAAGCAGGGGAATAAAATTCAAGTGTTCTAAGAAACTTGCATTATCCCTTAAAAGGACAAAAGTACCAATTACAGAAGACTTTGAAATAAGTTAAGGATGTATTATAATTTCTAGGGGTACCACTAATAGTAAAAGTGTGTATAACTTCCAAACTAACAAGAAAAAAAATTAAAAACTTTTCAGTCCCTCTAAAACACAAAGGAAAAGTAAACACAGAGTAAGTGGGATGAAGAGAAAGCAAGCATATTGTAAACATGATAAATTTAAACCTAAATATACCAGTGGTTACATTTACTGTAAATGGACTAAATGTTTTAGTAAGAAGTCAAAAGACTGTTAGAATGGATGAAAAAAACAAAACCAAAGTCATATCATTAAGAGTATGCCATTCTAGATCTTAAGTCTCAGTAGAATACAGGCATAAGCTGTAAATGCAAGGCTTAAAAAATCATGAAAATGTGATATATGTGAGAATGCCTGCATTCTAGGCCCTTGCAGATATGCACAATACCAGAGGTTAAGAAAAAAACTGAAGAGCTTCCGACCCAAACAGTATTACCTGCAGCAGCTAGATGGGCTGTTACCTCATCAGCCGCTGTGGAGTTGAGTATGTCTGAATCATCGTAAGAGGTGTCCTCAGGAGAAGAAGGTGAGTCTTCATCAGCACTCAGCATACTGTGCTCAGTGTAGGTGGCCACATGGACCTGCTGTACTTGTTGGGCAACTGCATGGGCTTCTATGGTAGCCATGTGTTCGGTTTGGGTCACTCCGTGCTCCTCCATGAAGATCTACTGTCAGAAGAAAAGGCAAAGAACAAAATTCAGTGTGTAGTGTAACACAATGCTTAAACGAAGCAATGTTCTCCTCAAGAGCAGAGGAAGCCTACGATTCCACTACATACCTCACCACACCAAGTCACAGGAAACGGATAGCACCATTCAAGTATGATCCAAAAATAGAAGAACATTTTCCTTACGTAAAACCATTTTGATAGGAATTCACTGTGCTAATTTTATATGTCAGGCCACAAGACAATAAATACCCTTCATATTACATATAACAATAAAAAAGATACTTTAAAGATCTCAGTGATGTGCATTTGACATCGTAGACATAAAAACCCTTAGTAAGTAATGAAATAGATAACATTTTCTTTGTATGTCACAGACAATTGGAAGTTAAGCTTTATTTTTTCCAAAACTACAATCACTTAAATTGGTTTTTCTGCTTATAAAACTGTGCCTCTTATAAATACTGATATGATGCACATGATACAGTAACTTGTGAAGTAGTAAGATAAAGGTCTGCTCTTCTACTGCACTTATAATCTATCCCCTCATCCCCCTCAACCTACAGAAGTGTGTTATCCTTAAAAAAATTTTTTGAAGCATACATACATACATACAATTAAAAAAAAAACAAAAACAGGTTCATATGCAGGGCGCCTGGGTGGCTCAGTTGGTTAAACATCTGCTTTCAGCTGGGGTCACAATCTCAGTGTCCTGGGATAGAGCCCCACATCAGGCTCCCAGCTCAGCGCAGAGTCTGCTTCTCCCTTTCCCTCTGCCCCTCACCCTCCCCATTCTTTCTCTCTCTCTCTCATAATAGAACTTCTTAAAAAAAACAGCCTCATATTAACATATTATTTTATAATTTGTTTTTTCATATTATAATCTATCTAGACATTTTGACATGTAAAAACATACAGATCTTCCTAAACAGCTGCAGTATACTTCATTGTATGGATGTACTGTAATTATGTGACCAGTCACCCACTGATACATAGCAAGGCTGCTTTCAAATTTTTGCTATTATAAACATCAGTGCGATGAATATCCTTGTATATAAAATTTTGCATATAATATTCAATAAACTCAATAAAATGAAAATATTACCATATGATCCAGCAATTATACCTAGAAGAACTGAAAGCAGGGTCTCAAAGGGCTACTTGTACACCCATGTTCATAGCAGAATTATTCACAATAGCCAGAAGGGTGGAAGCAACCCAACTATCCACTAATGGATAAATGGGTAAACAAAATGTGGATATATCTATAATAGAATAGTATTCAGCCTTTAAAAAGAAGGAATACAGGGGCACTTGGGTGGCTCAGATGGTTAAGTGTCTGCCCCAGGTCATGATCCCAGGGGATCAAGCTCCACATCAGGCTCCCTGCTAACCCTGCTTCTCCCTTTCCCTCTCTCAAATAAATAAATGAAATCTAAAAAAAAAAAATTAATATAAACTTAGAAGAGAAGAACTTACTTGACTCAATTTTTAAAAATCTATAAAAAAATTGGGGCACCTGGGTGGCTCAGTTGGTTAAGCATCTGACTCTTGGTTTCAGCTCAGGCTGTGATCTCAGGGTCATGAGATCAAGCCCTGTGGCAGGCTCCACGCTCAGCGGGGAGTCTGCTTGAGATTCCCTCCCTCTGCCCCTCCCCGCACTCATGCTCCCTCTCTCCTTCTTTCTCTCTCTCTAAAATTAAGAAAAAAAATCAATAAAAAATCTACACCTAGCATCATATTTAACGCCAAGAAACTAGAAGCTTTCCTGCTAAGTCAGGAATAAGGCAACTCCTTTTCCACTCCTTTTCAACATTGTACTAGAAGTCCTAGCTAGTCCAGTAAGACAAGAAAAGGAAATAAAAGGTATACTGATTGGGAAGGAAAAATAAAACAAAAACCCTGTGTTTGTTCAAGATGACATGATTGTCTGTCTATATAGGAAATCCAAAAAATTCAAAAAACCTCCTGAAACTAATAAGTGATTATAGCAATGTTGCAGGATACAAAGTTCATATACAAAAGTCAATTGCTTTATAGCAGCAAACAGAATTTGAATTTAAAACACAATGCCATTTACATTAGCAAGCAAAAAACTAGAATACTTAAGTATAAATCTAACAAAATACAGACAAGATCTATATAAGGAAAATTACAAAACTCTGATGAAGGAAATCAAAGAAGAACTAAATAATAGTAACAAGATTCATGTTCATGAATAGGAAGACTCAATATTGTCAAGATATCCTAACTTGATCCATAGATTCAATGTAATCCCAATTGAAATCCCAGCAAGTTATTTTATGGAAATCAACAAACTGATTTTAAAGTTTATATGGAGAGGCAAAAGACCCAGAATAGTAAACACAACATTGAAGGAGAATAACAAAGCTGGAAGATTGATACTACTCTACTTCCAGACTTACTATGAAGCTACAGTAATCAAGGCAGTGTGATATTGGTGAAAGAACACACAGATCAATGGAACAGAAGAGAGAGACCAAAAATAGATCCCCATAAATGCAGTCAACTGATCTTTGACAAAGAAGCAAAAGCAATACAATGGAGCCAAAAAGAAATCTCCTCAACAAACAGTGCTAGCACAACTGGACATCACATACCAAAAATGAATCTAGACAGACTTTACACACTTGCAAAAATTAACTCAAAATGGATCACAGGCCTAAATGTAAAATTCAAAACTATAGAACTCCTAGAAGAGAACATTGGAGAAAATTTAGATGACCTTTGCTATGGTGATAACTTTTTAGAGACATCAAATGCCTGATCTATGAAAGAAATAACTGAGAAGCTGGACATCATTAAAAACTTCTGCTCTGTGAAAGACACTCTCGGGGTGCCTGGCTGGCTCAGTTGGCTAGGTGTCTGACTTCGGCTCAGGTCATGATCTCGGGGTCCCGGGATTATTGTAAAACTCTCCCTTCCCTTCTTTGAAAACTTCTAAAATCCTTGGTTTCTCTGAGTGATTGCTTTCTTTCCCCCTGGATCCCTACCCCCTCCCCTCAACCACCCCAGAGTTCAACTGCTTTAAGCCCCATTCTGTTGTCTTTGTTCTTCAGGCAAACTGGTTCTTTGTAAATGACCAAATTTTCACCTTTTGGAGGCTCTTGATTTCTATTTTATATTCTTGTGCTGTTTCCAATTTTTTTTTCTTTTAACTTTTAATTCTCCCTTGTCATTCTCACACCATTATACATATCACAACTCATCCTTCTAACTCTGATTTTTAACCTTGGGACTATTCAGTTATCTCAGGGAATATTCTGTATTTCAAAATAAAATTCACTTTAATTACAAAATAAAACAACCGCATGATGCCTCAAATCCAAAAAGATTTGGAATCACTCAGCTATCATTTGACTCCCCAACCCCTTTTCCACACTTTCTCTTCTGCTTGAGATCATCTCCCCAGCCCTGTATCTCTGTGTGGCGTAACACGACACTACAGTTTCTTCAAATGGAGCTTTGGAAGATGTACCTCGTAAAATAGTATTATTTAAAAGAGGAAAAAATAAAGAAAACACGACAAAACATTAATATTTGGGAAATGTGGGTAATGAGAGTTCTTTATACTATTTTTGTAACTTTTCTAAAACTCTAAAATTGTATCAAAATAAATTTTTTCTTTCTTTTCTTTTTTTTTTAAAGAAAGGTATCTGGTAAGGTTTCTTCCATATCCTATGTTTGGTGTATTTCAGAATATTCAAGGGACTATATCTTACCCCCCAGATTTGTACATATCTAAAATGCAATTTTAACACACTCTTTAAGTTGCACAATTAAACACAATATATGAGAGGAAAACACCATGAAAATACTGTTTTTCCATCCATTTCACTGTTCTTCCAGTGTAAGAGACAAACTACTTAGGGCATTTTAAAATTCTGGGTACTCCAAAATTGTTTTTAAATGATTTGGGATTAGATGGCATCTAACTGCTTTTCAAAGGGATCTGTCCGCTATGCACTTGGTGTAATGGATTTCCATTCTTTCCTGCAGAATGCGGTTCGCGGCAGAAATCAATAGGGCTGTCTGTTTCACAGGCCTGTCATTTGTGCCCAGTGCCTCATCATCTTTTTCTACCTCTCTCCCCATCCCACCCTGCAACCTCTCTAACTACTTTTACTCAGCACTCTGTAAAAAGCAAAGGCAAAGGTATTTCAGACTTCTTTGAACCAGTGTGATACTTAATAAATGATGCTTTCAATGTTTTCATAACATAATACATAAAATAGGTTGTTTAAAGCCAGATACGGCTGGCATACACATATTGCTGGAGATCTTCATAACCACCCGCCACTCATTTCTAGTAGAGCATTTTAGCTTTCATCTATGAGCAGTCAGATTCTGTGGACAGCAAAACTGGTAGAAACTGCTAATAAATGAAAACATATTAGATAGTAACAATTTTTAAAAACAGCACAGACTATTATCAGATATCCAGGATGCCTGGGACAAGTTACTTAACCTCTAAGTCTCAATTTCAACATTTGTTTTTAAATGAAAAGAAAACGATAGTACCTGTGCTCAAAGGATATGAGGATTAAATGAGATCATCCAGATAAAGTGAGAAACACAATGCCTGGCACATAAATGCTCAATATTAATTATGATGATGATGATGCCAGAATTCCCATGTCTTTATGGTCCTATCCTTCTTGACTCACTACCTGACTAGTCTTGCAAGGACTGGGTCTCAATTTCTTCATCTTTAAATTAGGCAACCAGCTCTAAGAATATGGTTTTCTTAACTGTGTGCAAAAGGTTTTGAGCCAGGCATCTAAAAAGCCCTTCCTTTATTATATTAACTCTGGCAACTGAGATACTGTTCTCCTGGACATAAAATAAGGAGACTATAGAGCACCCACAACTCTAGCATAATTTTGTGATAGTGCACAAATGGAGAGCCAGCAGATGGACCCAAATGTGACTCCTCCGAACAGATGTGAGAAGCAAGGTGAAAGCAACTTGTCACTCTAAATACCAATCCAAATGAAAAGGCATGCCTGGACCCAGTGAAGTTCAGCAGATCAGTCAACACTCCATTCAAGAAATTCACTCCCAAAACAATAACATAGCATTTAATAAGTTTACTAAAACCTCTTTCTTAGCCTGGATCATCACGGGGGGGGGGGGGGGGCACAACATGTGCTTTATCTATAGATTCGTCTTTATTATATAAACTATCATGGCTTGGGGAGGGGCGGTTTGGTACAGAGGAGTTCCTGCTCTTGCCATTCTGGGCCAGTAAGGGCAGGAATGAAAGGTAATGAAGAGGGCACAAAACAGGGATTTGCCTATCTCCCAGCACCCTGGTAGCTGTAGTCAATAATTCCTAGGAAGCTACTGGAATTTGGATGACATGTCCAACAAAGTTCAATGTAATCTAATCCACACATAATGGATAAGATTAAGTGTACAGTATTTTAAAAATCAAAGTAGGAAGGGCAGGCTGGGAAATCTAATCAAGGTATAAATAAATGTAAAGGCAAGCACTAGACCAATCAATAGCATTATCATATCAAAAGAAAAACTGCAAGAACCGCCTAAAGGAAAGTCTCAGAGCAAGACTGTGTCTACTGTCCAAACCAGGGACAGGAAAACCAAGAGGCTCAACTATATTCCCAGACAAGTCCAGAATCGAAACTTCGTAACTAGGATAGAAATTTCACTCAACAGAAGAGCCTTTCTCAAAAAAGCCTAAAGTTAACAACAGGATTTGATTCTTGGGGGAATGCAGAGTAATGGATTAAAATCTCAACACAGCAGGAAGAAAAAAACTGCACAAGAAAGTCAAGGTGAAAATAGAAGCAAGGGTAAAATGTAGCTTAATTCTGAGTAATAAATGGAGCTTAAGACAAGAAGAATCCATTTGACGGTCCTAGGAATATTCTCTTTCAAATAGCCCACAGGTGATATTGGACTTGGAAAAAAATATCCTCCCACACCACTGGGCTCTCCAAAGGAAAAATAAATAAATAAATAAAGCCACAGTCATGTAGGCAGTTTATTGTTTTCCATAAAACAGAAAATTTAACACAGGTAAAAATACAGGAAATTAAATACAGTACAAAATAGAATGTAAAGGTTATGAACCTCGACAAGGTGAAAACACAGATAAAGCGGAGACATGAGGTAGGAGAAGGGGTGGGGGAGTGGAGGAATGGCCAGGAGCATTGACATCCTATCTTCACCGCAGTGAGGGAGTCAGGAGAGGCTATCAAGAGCTGAAGGAAGAACTCAGTAGGACAATGTACCCATCAAAAATAGAGCGGAATGGAGAAAATGCTGTGAGGTAATCCTTACACAGAAGAAAGTAAAAAATGCCCACGTTTGATAATTATCCAGAGTTATGGAGGAATTATTGCTTAATACCATAAACAAAATAGTTAAACTATAAACAAAAACAGTTAATTGTCTCTGAAAAGTAGGACTGGGGTAGGGAAGAGTGTGACAAAGGCCACTGATTTTTATTATAAATCCTTCTACTTGATTTTTTATCATATGAGTGTATACTTTGACTTTGACCAAAATAGACTTCAAAAACAAATAACTACAATATTGCCTTCCAAATTGAGCCTTTGAAATATTTAAGTGACGTACTAGAGCAAACTGTCACTAGAAAAATCGAATTCTTATCTTATGCTAAGAATCAAGAGAACAGCACAGTTCAAGTTTAGAAATCATCTTGCCTTGCGTAAGACTAACTTCCTCATTTGGAGCATGAAAGTAACAAAATTTTTTATGACTGCATGTATGTATTGCATGTATTTTTTGTATGTATTTGTATTTTTCATTCTGATATGCTGATAAAATTTGTAAATATTCATTAATATTAATAACAGCCCAAGAATCCAGTTAATAATAGTGCTTTTATAGAATGTGAGAAGCTTTACCACACAACGTCACAATGATTTAAGGATGAGTATCCACAGTAAATGGGAAAACAATACTGTAAGCTCATTGAAGGCAGGGCTTGGTTCCATCAAGTCTTTATGAATAGTAGCTATTATAATTTGCTCTTTGATAAATGTTTGGGGGTAACTGGTTTGCATATTTTAATTACTAAAGCTAAATCCAGGCATTACAGTTTCTGTAATTTCCCTGTAAGGTTGCCCTGGCTATTCATCTCTTGTCTCTCACTTCCAAGAGCTCTCTTCTATACTTGTTCTGAAGTGCTCTCCACCCAGCTCTGGGCTGGGTCAGTCAACCTTTACCAGATTTGCCTGCCAGTTTCCTGTTAGGTTTTACTGAAGGGAGGCAACAGCATAAATTAAGAAGAGAGAGGGAGAAGAATTTCCTTGCTATTCTCATTCCTATCAATGTTGCTCCAGCAAAGAGGCCAACCCCTTCTCCCAACTCCAGCTGTGCCCCTTCTTCTCTGGTGGTGGAGCACCAGCTGCCTGGTATGCCACTCAGAGATCCAGTTACCAGCTGTGTGGGGCCCCTCTGAGCTCCTAGAGTCTTCTCTTCTGTTCCCCCAGCCCTAGGGGTGGTGGCTGCTTCCCATAATTATTAGTATCCGGATTACCTCAGTGTCTGCTTTTTGCTCCTTCAGTCTTCCAACATCCATGTAACCCATTCCCAGAATGAAATCCTCTGAAATATCTCCTGTGGTTTACTAGGCCTTCATTGATACAAAGGGAAGAAAATATGTACCCTCATCAGAAATAATTCATAGGGTCCTGGTAAGAAGCAAAACTTTATATTGACTTGTACAAGTCAAGATAATAAAATGTATTGATATTTTATACTGTCAATAAAGTAGATTCTAAGGGCATTTTTTTGTAAGTCCACCACTAGGGTTTCTATTTCCATACACTGATAAGAAGTTGAATTCAAAATCTTGAGTCTGATAAATCATTAAAAAAAGGCTGGGTTAGAGATTATAATATGAACCATGAAGATAGAAATGGGACCCTTACAAGTAAGAAAAGGGTATAGACAGAAAGGGAGGTAGGAGATATAAATACAAGCTTTTATCTGTTTGAGTGTATCCTACCTACTTTTTTTTTTTTTTTTTTAATTTTTAGTAAGCTCTATGCCCAATGTGGGGCTTGAACTCAGGACCCTGAGATCAAGAGGCGCATGCTCTACGGACTAAGCCAGCCAGGTGCCCCTATCTTACTTATCCTTTAAGATACTTAATAAGTCTAGGGGCGCCTGGGTGGCTCAGTCGTTAAGCATCTGCCTTCGGCTCAGGTCATGATCTCAGGGTCCTGGGATCGAGCCCCGCATCGGGCTCCCTGCTCGGCGGGAAGCCTGCTTCTCCCTCTCCCACTCCCCCTGCTTGTGTTCCCTCTCTCACTATGTCTCTCTCTGTCAAACAAATAAATAAAATCTTTAAAAAAAAAAAAAAAAAAAAAAAAAGATACTTAATAAGTCTAACATTCCCGAAACCTTAGAATCAACATCACAGTAATACAATAAATGTCTTTTTATGGGATTAATAGTGACAGTCACAAAAAGATTTGTCATATTATTCCATTAATAGACTAGTTCAGGTGTTTGGACCAATCAAAGAAAATACGGTAGCAACGGCAGTTTTGACCCTCATCTACCACTCTACGTTCTTGACAGACTACATAGGTCTATGCATATCTACTGAAAATCAGCAGTGGGTACTAGGTATAATCTCCAGTGTGGCTTGTAGCAATTTAGAGTTATTATTTTTTCTTTAAAAAAGTAGGCTCCATGCCCAACATGGGTCTTAAACTCATGACCCTGAGATCAAGAGTCACAGGCTCTAGTGACTGAGCCATCCAGGCGCCCCTATTTTTTCTTATTATATAACTGGACACAAAGTGCACAAAGGTACGCAAAGTCTCTTCTCCATTCCACCTCATACTTGCTTTAAGGCTTCACCTCACTTCTACAAGCAAGGTGGTTAAGAGTGCAGAGTCTGAAGCTTAAGTATTATTGGATTCATGTCTTTGCCCTGCCATTCACTAGCACCTTAGAGAAGTTTCACTTGACTTCTATGCCTTAGTTTCATTATTTCTCAAATGGGGAAGATAATAGAACCCAGTTAATAAAATTACTGAGGACCAAATGAGTAAATATGTACAAGAGCTTAAAATGGGACATGGAATATAATAAGTACTCCATAACTGTTACCTATTATTATCATTATTAATTCCACACAGAAATATAAGCAAAGCATAGAAATGTCAAAAGGCAAGTTACAGGATTTATTTTATTATTTTTTTGTTGAGTTTTGTTTGTTTGTTTGTTTAGGTAGGCTCCACACACAGCATTGAGCCCAACACGGGGCTTCAAGTCATGACCTTGAGATCAAGATCTGAGCAGAGATCAAGAGTCAGATGGTTAACCTACTGAGCCACCCAGTGGTCCCCATGATTTATTTTTATATTGGGAGAAAAACTGCTTATAGATCACAAACTAAAAGGTTTTGGCCAAGTGCACCTGGCTGGCTCAATTGGCGGAACACTCCTGATCTTGGGGTTGTGGGTTCGAGCCCCACATTGGTGTAGAGATCACTTAAAAATAAAATCTGTAAAAAAAAATAGCGTTTGGCCATATAAGGAAGGACCTCTATCCGAGAGTAGTTCTTGATCTTTTTTGGATTATGGATCCTTTTGAGGATGTGTGAAAACTACAGACCTCCTCCCTAGAAAAATGCATATAAACACAAAATTTTCCAAAATATTTCAATGTTCTTGGACTCAAATCACAAATAGGTTATTTCATGAAAATATAGCTAGACCAAAGCTGAAACACTAGAGGGTGCCACAACCAAAGAAAAATGTAAAGAAAGCACAAGGAATTTCAGGTTGCTTAAAATTCTTCAACTGGAATATCCTTCCATAGGAAAGAATTAGGTGAATCTACTTCACCAAATGCTTTAAAATACATGAATTCTTCTATAGGTTCTAGATGAGCACTGTCCAGTAGAAATTTCTGCAATGGAAATGTTCTAAATTTGCACTGTCCAAAACACTAGGTGCTAACCACATGTGGCTACTGACCACATGAAAATGTTCTAAGGCATTAAAATTTAAATTTTATTTAGTTTTAACTGATTTTAACTTAACCACATGTGGCTGTGGCTACCACACTGAACTGTGCAGCTCTACATTTTTTTCCCCCAGATTATTTATTTATTTATTTAGAGAGCATGTACACAAGCAGGGGGAGGGGCAGAGGGAGAGAGAATCTCAAGCACACTCCCCACTGAGCAAGGAGCCCGACAGAGGGCTCTATCTCACGACCCTGAAATCATGACCCAAGCTGAAATCAAGAGTCGGACACTTAACCGACTGAACCATCCAGGCGCCCCTCTACATTTCTATTTTTAAGTTTCAAAATGACTTGCTTCTAATCACAGGCATTATATATCATTGTTAAAGAAAGTTCTAATACAATAGGCTTATACAGTAATTCAGACCAATCTGTCCCTCATGAAAATTCAACATTGCAAAGGTCTCTCAGCTGCCCTACAGATGTTCACAATCCAAAGTAAAGCTTTCTTTTACTCATTATAGAAAACCCTACCTGCCCAATTCCCCTATTATGTTTCTTTAATCCCCTGGGTTATAAGAGCTTAAAAGTATAAGTACAAATTAATAAGCAAGAAGCCATGTGCCATTTAAAAAAGCAAAAATCACATTCTAGTGAAAATCACCAGTGGGTTAGGGAAGCACAGAGAAGACAAAGCAGCAAGGACATCAAGTGGATATCATGAAGGAGATGAGTCGTCAGCCAGGAGTTCGTCAGGTGCCAGAATGAAAGAAGGGCACTGTAGCCAGAGTCAACAGCTTAAGTCACATGGCGTAATGAGGGGGGGCATCAGGGAACATCCAGACAGTAGACTCAGGAAAAGTCTGCGGACCAAAGGAACACCGCTCTCGGCTGCCTTCACTCCAGATTCTTTCTTTACACTGCAATTTAATCTGCTAACAATAAAGCTACTGCTGACCCACCTGTCAGAGGAAAGTAGTCTATCCACATTGTAAAACACCTTACAGCTTTCCACCCTGTGTTTACCATAGTGCCCTGAATGGAGGGTTGATGACAATGATAAAAAGGATTAGAAAATGCATTTGCAAATATTCAGATGCTTATTAACAGCCACAAATATCAATAAAAAGCAGGTGAGTTGCCGAAGCTATCCCTGGGTTAGAACATGGTAGACAGGGAGGTTAGTATGCCCAGGCATTTGCTAATGGGTCAGAACACAGCTGGCTCTTTTTGCAGAAAAATCATTTGTCCACAGCTGCTCCCCAAATTACCAAAAATCAAATAAGTACTTGTCATGTGACAGCAGGATCAGAGGCTGCCTCAATTTCCATTAAGAGGAAATAACTTAAATTGCTGTGAGACCCACCCCTCTGTCTCAGACAAGCACAAAGGACACTTTTATTTCAGATCCTGCTTACTGTGAAATATAGCATTGTTGCCTGGCTGCTTCTGTGGTGGGCCTCAGTCCTGCTGGACGTGTCATTACACAGCCAACGTTCAGTTAGTTAAAGCTGTTTCTTAGATTCTGGTGGACAGTTCAATGCATCATTTTTCTTCTTCTTTTTTTTTTTTTTAAAGATTTTTTATTTATTTATTTGAGAGAGACAGAATGCGAGAGAGCAAGCACATGAGAGGAGGGAGGGTCAGAGGGAGAAGCAGACTCCCTGCCGAGCAGGGAGCCCGATGCGGGACTCGATCCAGGGACTCCAGGATCATGACCTGAGCCGAAGGCAGTCGCTCAACCAACTGAGCCACCCAGGCGCCCACATCATTTTTCTTCTGAGATAACTGAACTAGCACTTGCCTCTGGATAAAACTATGAAGGTGTAAGTGTCAATACTACAGATCTAGGAATCTGCAATTCAATCATTCTGTCATTCATTTTACAAATATTTACTGAATTCTTAACCAGATACTCCCAGATTATTTTAGTATTAGTGTTCCAAGAAAAACTATGACTGGCAGTTTTTAATTTTTTATTTTTAGTTAAAAACGTATTATTATAGAAGCAACAAGTTCTTTTTTGGGTAACTGAGAAAATACAGGTGAAAAAACAAAAAAGAAACAGATATCACTACAACCTGAGATGGCCACACTACCAAGTTAACAATTTGGTATGTATGTTTCTAGCAACCCTCTTCTGCCAAGTTTCTTATATGGTCGGTTTTATTTTGTTCGCTTTAAAAACAAAAGTGAGGCTATCGTGTACATACTTTTTTTTTTTGAAAGATTTTATTTTTAAGTAATCTCTACACCCAACATGCGACTCAAACTCACAATTCTGAGATCAAGAGTCGTATGTCCTACCAACTGAGCCAGCCAGGAGCCCCAAGTGTACATACTATTTTATAAATACTTTAAAATTTAATATAGAATAAAACTGTTTATGTTATTAACATTTGCACATCATTTTCTAACGTTTGCAGAGCATTCCTTATAAATGTGTGCAGTAGTTATTTCACTAATTCCCTAAAGTCAATCATTTGGATTGTTTTCCAAATTTTCACTATTATAAGTAGGACTGTGATGATAATTCTGATATTCAATAAATATCTGTTGAATAAATGAGTAAACAAATGATTTACTAAGGGAAAGTCTTTCACATATATATGATTATTTCCTCAGTTTCTAATGGATATAAATCCGTTAATTGTTTAATCACATAGTTATGATTCTGGACTTGCTATTAGAGCAGGCATGGAAAGGCAATGCAGTAAAAACAGCAATCTAAACATAAAAGTAAGTACATAACATTTGGCAGCGGATGGAGGACAGAAAGAAAATTTTCACCTTGACAATGAAAAAGGGAAGTATAGCTCCCAAAAGGTAGAATATGGGAAGAGGGAAGTGCAGGGATACTTACACCATTTTACAAAATGGCAGATTAAGACCTTATTGAAAGTTGATGGATCAAAAAAATAAAAGTTTACCACTTAAAATTATAAAGATAATAAGTCTATAAATAATATACATATCAACTAATGGGAGCTAGAGAGAGGAAGAGGCAGAAAAAGTGAGTTGATTCTTATTTTTCATATAAAAAATCTACAAGATATTTTCTAAAGTTGATGTATAAGAAACAGAAGTTTATACATATTAATAAGTCTTATGAAAGTGACTTCGGGAGAAGCTAAAAACAAAAATAGTGAAATAGTTTTTAAACACTGTCTTTGGACAGTAAGGCTGGGGATGGAAGAAAAGAGATGAGGCAGGAATCGTGTTTTTTTCGTCATGAGCTTTTTCCTGCTATTTGATTTTTTAGGAAGTGCAAATAATACCCAGATGAAGGTTGGCTAAAAAATCTATAACTATTCACTCTGACTCCCATTAACTATATCCTTCTTTTTTTTTTTTTTTTTTTTTTAAGATTTTACTTATTTGACGGAGAATGAGAGAGCGCACAAGCAGGGGGAGCAGCAGACAGAGGGAGAAGTAGGCTCCCTGCTCGGCAGGGAGCCCAAAGCAGGGCTTGATCCCAGGACCCTGAGATCATGACCTGAGCCTAAGGCAGACGCTTAACCAACTGAGCCACCCAGGTGTCCCCAACTATATCCTTCTATCTTGATAACTAGTCAGGCTCAACTACCCACAGAGCTTTCCTTCAACAGATGCAAACTAAAAAATACTTAAGGCCTTGGAGACCATGTAGTCTGATTTTCTCGTTTTACAGATTTAGAGACCCAGAAAGGTTAAGTGAGTTACCCAAAGTCACATCTCTAGTTAGCAGCAAAACCAAAATTCAAACCCACATCTCCTGCCTTCCAATCAAGTGCTCCATTCATTCCATCAGAGACCTACCCTTTGTCCTGGAGTACAATCTAACCACTATTGGCTTGGGCTCCCTAACTGTTATCCCACACTATCATGTCCATCTCTCCAAGCCAAAATTTGGGGTTTACTCAGGGTGCAGT
Organism: Phoca vitulina; assembly: GCF_004348235.1. NCBI lineage: Eukaryota > Metazoa > Chordata > Mammalia > Carnivora > Phocidae > Phoca > Phoca vitulina. The sequence continues at coordinate 15,846,020 of NW_022589707.1, forward strand.
GAATTTGTATTATAACAAATTTGCACTATAAATATGCATATTGAAGTACTTTTTCAAAACTATACCTGCAGTCACCTGCCCCAGGCTTCCTACCATTGCCTCCTGAAGCCCCCACCATCCCTGCCTGAAAGGATATAGCTACTTTGAGGACTGGTTCCCACAATCTGAGAGGCCTGACAGCATGCTTCCCAGCCATAGGAATAAATGCAATTCATGAAGTTTCCAAGCCATGTCTTTTGAAGCAACAGTCTTCTGTGAGGACCAGGGTGGGCAACTGATTTCATGTTCTTCTTCACCCAGATGAAATGATTTAGCTAATTAACCTCTCACTTTCAGTAGATGGAAAGAGAACAAAACTGTTAAAAAACAATTGTTTTGAGGAAAATGGAGAACTGTGCACACAATTTTTATGTTTGTAATCATTATACCATTTTATAAAAATTATTTTAAAACTGAATTTTAAATGGTATGAAAGTCCCTATTATTTATGAGATTATATTAGATTATTATGGAAACATGAAAATAAAAAACATGTAAAAATGGGAACCAAACCAATTACTGGAAATAAGTATATGCAGAATGGTCAAGATCTAATAACCAAAACCTCAGTTATCTACTGTATTTTCCATAAATTGTGCACAACTTAAGGATGGTGTATTCACTGTCTCACTTACTTAAAATAAGTAATACTGGATGGCTAAAGAATGGCTTGAGTGGGATGAGGCTAGAGGCAGTCAAGCCAGTCAGGTAACTAATTCAATGGTCCAAGCGGGAACATTCATGGACGCCTGAGCTAAGACAATGGGGAGGGAAAGTGTGTGTGAAATACTTAGGTGGTAAAAATGGAAAGGATTTAGTGAACAACTGGATGTGAACAGTGAGAGCAAAGTAAGTCCAGGATGATGGCCACTCCTCTGGCTGGTTAGTCAGTGGCTCATTAACCAAGGCAAGGAACAGAAAAAGAGCAGAACTGCACAGGAAGGCAGGTCATGACAATATTTACATGAGCTAGCGGAACAGAGACCCAGAGCTGGAGCGGAGGTGCAGGTGTAAGTGTGGGACTCAGCAACAAGGAGATGGTAATGAAAGCAGACGGCATGAATCGAACTGACCAGGAAGTGTATATAATAGTTGTAAATATGTAAAGTTGGACAATAAAAGAAGCAAAGAAACTTGGGGAATATTCAAAGGGTATATTAAAGAGGAAAAAACAACATATGAAGGAGAATGCAAGGGTTAGAAGAAGAAATGAGAATGAGAAGACAGCAGTGTCAGGGTAGCCGAATGAAGGGAGAAGCCAACAATACCCAGCGCAGTGAAAGGACAGTTGAGATAAGGACTTGCCAAGACATTCAATACATTCATTCATCCAACACATCCGTGATTACCACCGACTATGTCAAGCACTGATGCAGACACAGGACACAGCAAAACAGATCCCTGCCTTCTTGGATTTGACATCCTACCGGAAGGAGATAAACAATAAACAAAACCCAAATATATATATATACACACACATATATATACATATACATATGAATGTATATATGAATATATATATAAATATATGTGTGTTTGTGTGTGTGTGTAAATGAAGTATTTCAGAAAGAAGGGAGGCGGGGGCAGGGTACTGGTCAAGGACTGCTTTTCTGACCAGATATCTGAACTCAGATCTGCAGGAAATGAGAGAGAGAGCATGAAATACTTGAAGGAAGAGTATCCCAGGCAGTAAGAACAGCTAATGCAAATAATCCTGAGGCAGGACCAAGCCTGGAGTGATGGGTGGAGTAGCAAAATGGCCCATATGCCTGAAGCACCCTAAGTTAAGGGAGAAGGGACAGATGAGGCCACAGAGGTTAGCCAGGATCAGACTTGTGGGGCCTTGAGGGCTACATAAGATCCCTGGATTTTACTCTGAATGAGATGGGCAGAGATGCAGTCCGATTTCTGATTTATGTTTTTAAAGCCTCACTTGGCCTGCTATGTGTGAGCAGACTGAAGGGAGGGAAAAGGGTTGAAGCAGAAGACCAATTATAAGGCTAGTGAAAGATAAGCATGGCTTGGACCAGGGTAGCAGACAGACGTGGAGGTGCAGGTGTTGAGGATAGAGCTGCTGGATTTTCAGATGATTTGGATGCAGGGTAGAGTGAAAGAGAGGAGTCAAGATTGACTCCAAGAGGGGCACCTGGGTGGCTCAGTCGGTTAAGCAGCTGCCTTCGGCTCGGGTCATGATCCCAGGGTCCTGGGATCGAGCCCCGCATCGGGCTCCCTGCTCAGCGGGGAGCCTGCTTCTCCCTCTCCCACTTCCCC
>NW_022589707.1:15848729-15894428 GCF_004348235.1 Phoca vitulina
TTATAACAAAGAAATTACTGAGGTGTGTAGCAAAAAATTCACAAAGGGGGGCGCCTGGGTGGCTCAGTCAGTTAAGCGGCTGCCTTCGGCTCAGGTCATGATCCCGGGGTCCTGGGATCGAGCCCCACATCCGGCTCCCTGCTTGGCGGGGAGCCTGCTTCTCCCTCTCCCTCTGCCTGCAGCTCCCCCTGCTTGTGTGCGTTCTCTGTCAAATAAATAAATATAATCTTTAAAAAATAAAAATAAAAGTAGGTGTAGTACAGTATTTGAACGAATTGAAATCACTTTTTGTAGGTCCAAAACAGTCAAATGAATTTTATGGTTCAACCTTAACTATTATGCTATAACCACTTAAAAAAATGAAATGTAAAAAAATTTTTTTAACTGTAAGCCACTATGGAAGGTATTATTTTAAGCAACAACAAATAGAACCACACTAAGAATTATTAATACAACTGTGACATTGAAAGTGGTATGAAAGGGAGCAGACAATATATATGGGAATCCACTCAAACTGCACATCAATCAATAATCAATAGTCAAGAAAAAGTCCATTATATATAACCCACATTTGTATTTGCAGCCTTGGCATTTTGAGGATTACTCTTCTGAGCAGTATGGAGACAATCTCAAGCTGACATCATTTTCCCCATGGCACTCATCACCATCTGATGCAATATTTGTTTATTAGTTCTTTTTTTCTCAACCTACTAGAAAGTAAGCTCATGAAGGCAGAGTTTTCTGTTTTATTCAGTGCTTTACCTCAACTTTACCCTAGAACTGTTCAATGATCACTCAAATTCATGTGCTGAAAACTGAGATATTAGAACTTACTAAATGACTTGGACTAAGAATACATGAAATATGTTTTAAGACAAAGATAAACAGTACCCAGAGATTTTGTAATGTAAACAATAACAAATAAAACAAACCTTTCTAAATGACATAGGTAATAACACTTTCTATCCATAAATACTTCAAAAAGTGTCAGACATCTAAATTTTTAATAGTACCCATTCAGAAATAAAAATCCCCACATTCACTGCAATCCATTAAAATAAACTGTATCTTGAATTACTTACAAAATTAAATTTAGGATAGCATTTAATCAAAGTTACAAACAGTAATAAGAAGGAAAAAATCATCTTAGAACGCTAGATTAGAAAAGGAAGTTAGAGGGACGCCTGGGTGGCTCAGTCGGTTAAGTGGCTGCCTTCGGCTCGGGTCATGATCCTGGGGTCCTGGGATCAAGCCCCACATCGGGCTCCTTGCCGAGCGGGTAGCCTGCTTCTCCCTCTGCCTGCCGCTCTCCCTGCTTGTGCTCTCTCTCTGACAAATAAATAAAATCTTTATAAAAAGAAGAAAAGGAAGTTAGAGAAAAGTAAAAAAGCACATATGTTTCAAGACTGAAATAAATGAAATTTAGAAAGTGGTTGAATATAAAATTAAAATGATTTCTTAAAAGTAGGAATAACATTTCCATTTTAGAATTTGTTTAACCTGTACAAGATATCCCTAAACTAAAGGGGGGTAGGGGAATGCTACCCTAAGTTTCTAAAGGAATAAAAGCTCCCTAAATAACATTTACACTATATTTCCTGTTCAAAAAACAACAAAATTTTTCCATGACTATCAAATGTTGCATCTGTTTAGAATAAATATTTGAAGAATTATAGAGCACTAAAAAGAATAATCATCCTGTAAGAACAAAAAAAAAATTTTTTTTCACTACCAGTTACTCCATGTGATCTTTAATAAAATGTTAAAAAACAGAAGGGGAAAAGGGACCATCCGATGTAATTTACCATATACATTTATGAGCAGCCGCTTGGTCCTGGCCACAATAGACATCCTGCAGCTGGCTGTCAAGCCACTAAAAGCTGCTTGTCACCCACCTTCCTAGCCTCTTAGAACTGAGCTCACTTGGGTCAAAACAAGTCAACTGCCTTTCTCACCAGCAGTAATACACTGGAATAAAAGTGTCAAGTATAATTCTGGCTGCCAAGATTTTGTTCTTAAGAACAGACTTGTAACTATTAAAGGGGACATTAAATTAGAGCGATTGCCTAAAAGAAAAGGGCTATCTGCATCTGTAGCTTAATTGGGATAATATTTCTGAGGTCTTGATCTGTAATCAGACCAGAGGAAAGAGAAGCAACTGGGGGGCGGGGGGGGAGCAATAAGTATCACTACCCCAAAAGGAGAGGAATAAAGAGTAAACTATTTTTTAAAAATGACTATGCCAGGGACGCCTGGGTGACTCAGTCAGTTAAGCGTCTGCCTTCTGCTCAGGTCATGATCCGCAGGTCCTGGGGTCTAGGCCCGCATCGGGCTCCCCGCTTCTCCCTCTCCCTCTGCCTGCCGCTCCCTTGCTTGTGCTCTCTCGCTCTGACAAATAAATAAATTAAATCTTTTTTAAAAAATGAAAAATAAAAAATAAATGACTATGCCAGTAGCAATATGTAAATAAAACTAGGGTTATACTTTAAAACAGATTCCATGTGTCATGTAATAAGGAATATTCACTCTGACTTAGTATAATTATAAATTATTAGTACTGAGGAATACTACAGAAGTATTAAAGTATGAAGTAGACTGATGTGTACTGACACAGAAAACATCCACAATGTACGCTGTTGGAAATTGAAAAAAAAAAAAGCCAGGTTATAAAATCTGCTAGAATGAATATGGTCTCATTCAGAAAAAAAAAATATGGATATGGTTATGAGCAAACAAAATAATCTCTACAAAGACATACTGAAACTATTAAGGATACTCTTCTGTGCAGAATTATGAAGACTTTATTTCTTTTATATTATTTTCTTCTCCCTTTAAAATAATAAGTATGTAATTACTTTTATAATGAGGGTGGTGGTGGTGATTACCAGGTCTAGGAAAGAAAAGACAAATACCATAATAAGCCCTTCTCTCCCCCTTTACCAAATGAAAAATCTGAGAATGGCCTCCAAGCTCATGGAATCACAGAGACACATATATAGACTGTCAAAGCTGCATGACGTTCTTTGGGAATTCTTTCTTTTTTAAATTTTTTAAAAATTTATTTATTTGTCAGAGAGAGAGAGAGCACAAGCAGGGGGAGTGGCAGGCAGAGGGAGAAGCAGGCTCCCCGCTGAGCAAGGAGCCTGATGTGGGACTCGATCCCAGAATCCTGGGATCATGACCTGAGCCGAAGGCAGACGCTTAACCAACTGAACCACCCAGGTGTCCCATCTTTAAGCAGAATTCTATGTGGAACCTGAAAACATGAGATAAAAGTGGAACTTCTCTTACTGAAGGAGCTGGGAAACATAGACAGCTATAACCATTCATCCTCCTCATCTCCTGCAAGCCCTCTGAGGCTCCTGAGGACTCCACGGAGCACAAGTGGAAACTCCCTGATGCAAGTCTTCCATCGTGTAGTTGGGAAACTCTGGCCTGAGGATTAGTCTCCTGTTAAGGCCTCTGCCTTACAGACTGACCCCAAGGTCATTTCATCTGCTAGGCTTGAGAGACATAGTCCCTGAGCCGTGTCTTTTCAAATACATCCAGAAAAGTGTACAGAAAGCAGAAAAGACATATGAATTGGCTCCAAAATAGCAAAAAAAAAAAACCCTGCATAATAAAAATTATATATAATTATATATATAAAAAGGGAAAAGAAACATAAAGGTTCCTGATATTCAACATGATTCAAGCACACAACTCCTTAGTGGCTTTGCCAACGTATGTTTTTCTATTGTCTGAGGGTCATGTTTAGCTATACATATCCATCAAAGTAATAGAAACTGGAATCTGCCACTGAGAAAAACAAGTGGGGAAAAAAGGCAGAAAAAGGACAGTTTTGGAGACTGAAAAGTCAAAAAAGATTTGTTGGTCAAGTAGAAAGATACCTAGAGATGCTGAAGATAGTGAAGTACACCCATGGAGGGTAAAATCAAAGTCCATAAGGACTCCAAACAGCCTAAAAATAATAAATTCTCATTGGACAAATTTCACACTTAGTATGGAAATAAGCATATGACATGCAACACATATAAATGTGGATAATGAAAGGTGACTTCTGCATCCGCCTGACCACACCTGTATTTAGTGCTGGGCACTTCACTTTTTTAAGCCCTGGGACTGTGAAAAGCCCAATATTATAAGAAACAGTTGGAAAACATGGAGATGTCTAAGCCTAGAGAAGAAAGGACTATAGGAAAATGACCTCTCAAATATTAAAGGACTAACATGGGGAAGACGAATCATAAATAGTATGTGGCCCCAATAAGAAAAAATAGTTAAGAAGTTAGGGTAGGTAGGGCAGAATTCTGGTTAACAGATCATTTTTTCAAACAGGGGTGTGAAGACAGAGTGAGTTGTCAGAAAACAGGGAGTTCTCCCATCACTAGACACCTTCATACAAAGCACACGTAACCACTTGGGGGCACTGGAGAAGTGGACTTGTGCACATCCTCATTCAAACTAATACACAGAAAGTAAGGGAGCACAAAACTCAAATTCTGCAACATGGGGTCTCAGCTGTCTCAGGCGAAATGGATACATACCCCAGATAAAATCTGATTCAATCCTTGCCCTTCACTTACTGGAAGAAAATAATCTTTTGATATATAATTCTGCTGCATTTGGGGGTGTGTACAAACGTACACACAGAATTACACAGATGGCATAAAACTAGCTTTAACCAAAGGTTTAGTGTCTTTGAGAACTGTAACAGTAGAAGCTGAAAGGCTTTCCTAGAGAAATGTAAGAAAAAAACCAAAACTCTCCTGCTATCAGAGTCTTAAAACATTTTCTACACTTTCCTGGGATGCCTGGGTGGCTCAGCTGGTCAAGCATCTGCCTTCGGCTCAGGTCATGATCTCAGGGTCCTGGGATCAAATCCCACATCAGGCCCTTTGCTCAGCGGGGAGCCTGCTTCTCCCTCTGCCTGCCGCTCCCCCTGGTTCGTGCTCTCTCTCCCTCTCTCTCTGACAAATAAATAGATCTTAAAAAAAATTTTTTTTATACACTTTCCTTATTATTAACAAATTGCAAAGGAAAGCAGTTTTTATTAATGTGCTGCTTCATCTCTGAAGATTATGTATAGTGAAACTGATAATGCAACAACACCTTTACTGAATGCCGCAATTTCAATCACTCATAATATAGCCAAGAGACCCTGGGAAAGGATTTAATTTTTGTCTTACTTTGCCTTTTAAATTTGTATGCTATTCTAACAAGTGTAGTTCTGATTCCCTAGGCTAACACAGGAGATGTGGTAGAGCAGGGTAAAGAGAGTAAGAACAATAGGGAGGAATCAATCAATCAACCAAAGAAAGAAAGAAAAGAAAAAGCAGACAAGAACAAACTACAACGAGCTGTTATTATGGAGGGACAGCCAGCCCTACAGATCTCAACCGCTTGTAAGGGCATTATTCTATCACGGGACAAGCATTCCTTTACATATCTGAGTAATGTTTTTCACAAAGCATGAGCGACCTAAAAAGACAAACGGCAGTCACTCTGGAAGACAGTTTGGCAGTTTATTACAAAACTAAACATACTCTTACTATATGATCTAACAATTACACTCGTTGGTATTTATCCAAATAAGTTGAAAACTTATGTACACGCAATAACCTGCACATAAATGTTTATAGCAGCTTTACTCATAATTGCCAAACTGGGAAGCAACCAAGATGTCCTTCAATAGGTGAATAAATAAACCAATTGTGGTACATCCAGACAATGGAATGTTATTGAGCAGTAAAAAGAAATGAACTACCAAGACACAAAAAGACACGGTGGAACCTTAAGTGCCCATTGCTAGGTGAAAGAAGCCAATCTGAAAAGGCTACATACTGTAACAATTCCAACTTTATGACACTCCGTAAAAGGCAAAACTATGGGAACAGTGAAAAGATCAGGGTTTGGAAGAAGGGAGGAAATGAGTACAGGGGATCTGGGAGCATTGAAACCATTCTGTATGATACCATAATGGATGATACGTCATAATACACTTGCCCAGGAATGCCTGGGTGGTTCAGTCAGTTAAGCATTTGCCTTCAGCTCAGGTGGTAATCCCAGGGTCCTGGGATCGTGTCCCGCATCAGGGTCCTTACTCAGCAGGGAGGCTGCTTCTCCCTCTGCCTGCCGCTCCCCCTGCTTGTGCTCTCTCTCACTCTCTCTCTGACAAATAAATAAATAAAATCTTTATAAAAAATAATATACTTGTCAAAACACACAATATATATACCTGTACAATATACTGAATCCTAATGTAAACTATGGCCTTAGTTAATATTGGTTCATCAACTGTGAGAAATTTACCACACTAAAGCAAGATGTTAATAGAAGGAAGGGGTGGCGAGGGGGTAGACGGGAACTTACTATAGTTTCTGCTCAGTTTTTCTACTAAAACTGCTCTAAAAAATAAAGTATATTAATTTTTAAAATATGTGTCAAAAATCAATGTTCCCATAAGAAATCATGGTAAAGGTGGGGTATTGGGATTTTCAGGCACAGCCAGGAGCTCCTCTACTCTAAATCATAGCCTTTAGCCTTTTGTTAGATAATGCTGAATAGTTATATATTATTTATATGTGATATTTATTGTTATAGCTTACATAATATATATTTATTCTTAAAATATGGTTTATATGTAAAATATGCATAGCTTATAGTTAATTTATATAAAGCTAAATACATCTGAATGTATAGGAGGCATGGTGATGGGAAAGACTGAAGAAATCAGGGAGGTGGGACAGCTTCATCTAATGAAGAGATGATGTTGCTGTCAGAGCTTTCAACACTGCTCATAAAGTTCTAACTAAAAAGTGCACAAGAGTTCAAACACGCACGGAGGCCAAAAGAAGTTCCAATACGGTTCAGTAATCAGTGCTTTCCACGGTGATATCAAGTTGCCAAGAAAAGATAAAATTATAAAAAGTACATAGTATCCTGGTTTAAACTGTACAGAAATACACATTGTAGGGTTTTTGTTTTTTTTTAAGACTTTTTTTGGGGACGCCTGGCTGGCTTAGTAGAGCAAGTGACTTGTAATCTCAGGGTTATGAGTTCAAGCCCCATGTTGGGCATAGAGCCTCGTTAAAACAAAACAAAACCAAACCCCACTTTCTCATATAGTTAGAATCATACAGCATGTAGTCTTTTCAGATTGGCTTCTTTCACTTAGTAATGCATATTTAAGGTTCTCCATGTCTTTTCATGGCTTGATAGCTCCTTTCTTTTTAGTGCTGAAATATTCCATTGTCTGGATGTATAGGTTACCAATTCTTTCTTTCACAGATCTTGCCTTTGGTATTGTCCCTAAAAAGGCATCACCATACCCAAGGTCACCTAGATTTTCTATGTTATCTTCTAGGAGTTTTACAGTTTTACATTTTATATTCAGGACTCTGATCCACTTTAATTTTGGGGAAGGATGTAAAGTCTGTTTAGATTCATTTTTTTGGCATGTGGATATCCAATTGTTCTAGCACTATTATTGGAAGAGATTCTCTTTGCTCCATCCTATTGCCTTTACTCCTCTGTCAAAGATCAGTTGACTGTATTTATGGGGATCTATTTCTGGGCTCTCTGTTCTGTTCCACTGATTTGTCTATTCCTTCAATACCACACTGCCTTGATTACAGTAGTTTTATAGTCAGTCTTGAAGTCAAGTAGTATCAGTCTTCCTACTTTGTTCTTCTCCTTTAATACTGTGTTACCTATTCTGGGTCTTTTGCCTCTCCATATAAACTTTAGAATCAGTTTGTATTCATAAAATAACTTGCTAGGACTTTGACTGGGATTGCACTGAATCTATAGACCAAGCTATGACTTTTATGCACGCGTGTGCGTTTGTGTGTGCGTGCAAAAAGGTGTTTCTATTAAAGCACAGGGACAGGACCCATAGGCTCAAGCTATGACATCTTGACAATATTGAGTCTTCCTATCCATGAACATGGAATCTCTATTTAGTTCTTCTTTGATTTCTTTCATCAGAGTTTGTAGTTTTCCTCATACAGACATTGTTCATATTTTGTTATATGTATACCTAAGTATTTCATCTTTTTCATTTTTTAAAATAAAAAATGGCTAAAACCAAAACCGTACTTAATGTTTAGAGATAAACATCATAAACATCACTTATCTGTAAGTTTGTTTACTATAAAAATCTCATGTAAGTTTAAAAAATGCTTAACAATACTACCTTTTTCTAGATGCCATTTATAGTATTTCTATACTAAGAAATATGTCACAATATTTTGTATAAATAGTAAATTTGCCAGGTATATGTCTAATATGTAATGCTCAGTCATTTTCTATTTCTAACAAAGAATCAACTAAAATGGTTTTACAGCCTTTATGTGGCTACTTTGCAATTTTGTGTAATCCATTAAAACTGCATTCCTTATATATTAAAAGGTACCAAAAATACATAGACTTAAGTAGAAAGAAGGAAAGCAAAAAACACTCCCAAATACTAATCGTGGCATCTCTGGATGGCAGGGCTACAAATATTTTCATTTTTGTACTTTATTTTTAAAGTTCTCTACAAAGATCATATATTACTTTCACACTCCATTAAATCAAATATTTACAGCATGCTAAATGAATAAACTATAACTACATAGATCAATAAAGATTAATCTCTTGTGTAATATTTAAAAACAAAAATAAATATTATGTCTTTTCCATGGATACAACAAAGAGAAAGTTTTTTAAAATGCAGGAGAATGATAAACACCAAATTCAGAATAATGGTCAAAGCTGGGAAGGAAGGGGACTATGATGAGGAAGGAGTGTCCAGGAGGTTTCAATAATATCTATGATACATTATTTCTTAAGCTTGGTAGTAGGTACATGGTATTCATTAAATTGTTCTATACCCTTCTTTATGCCTAAAGTATTTCAAAATTCTGTTAAAGCAGCAGCTACAGAAGTCATGCCAAAGCAGTAGTACTTAACCCCAATCTCTTCAAACTACTTTAATGGAATATGGTACTAGAGGATAATAGAGATAAATATATCATTTACAAGTGAGAAAATTCTTTGGACATTTTAAAGCAGGGGTTCTAAAGGTGGGTTTTCATGTGTATATTTACAAGCAAATAACAATCTAAAATCTACATTCCATAAAATATCTGTAGCAAACATTCTAATCTGTACCTTGCACATAGCTCAAAATTAAATCTGTCCAATGTAATACATAAATTATTTTGAATATGACCTCATTTTACATTTCCACTTAACAACCCTATTTGAAAGCAGACTTTTTACTTTAGTCAGTCTAAAAACAGTACTTAGGCTTTTAAAGATGTTGTAAAAATAAGATTAATTTCTGACTGGTATTTTTCATCTTGGTGATTTAAAATGGATTCTAACCAGCACATGACACCTACCACAAGCAGCACCACAGAAGTGGCTCACATAGTAACACAACCCCTGTACTAGCCACACCCATTCACACTGTTACATAGCTATGATAGTGACCCAAGTTTAGGTAATGGCTATCCTACCCAAGCTTTCGGTAGTATCCATTGTAATTTGAAGCAATGACCTTCAAGGACAAAAGATAAATTCACAAGATGTTTGAAGATACTCCTTAAAATAGATTCAGTAACTTTTAACTTGAAACAAAAAAGTGTATGGTTTTGATTGTTAGAAATGCCTTAGCTTATCTCTTACAATCTCTACTTGTGATAGGAGTAAAAGGTTTAAAAAAAAAAGTAAGGATGGGGGTGGAGGTAAGGAAGACCTACATGGTTTAGAACTAGTACTGTTCCTCCCCATTTCCACCTTCAATTTCACTGCCCATTCCTACAACCTAGCCCTAAACCAGAAATAGACTGTGACAAACAAATCACCAGAAAACAAAAGGAGTACTATTTAGCAAACTGAAATTATCAAAACGTAGCTAAATGGACTGAGGTTTCCACACTAAAAGTAAAGGCTATATCATGCCATTTTACCACCCAAGTCCTTGCCCCCCAAAAAAGGGGGTTGGGAACAATAGTCTATAATCACACTAGGGTATTCTTCAGACAGGCTCCCTTAAAGGGGAAAATGACTCAATTAAAACTATCTACCTGGATCTGCAGTTTATATGAACACAGGACTTTTATTCACTATTCTTCATAAAAAGTCATTTGTTTTTAACATCCAGCTTCTGTAACCCTTTTTGAAAAGACTTTACAAGCTCAAGCAATGACCTATTGAAATTTAAATGAGATGTTTGCTTTTCAGATCAAATCCATCTGACTTGAGGATCCTCTCTTAGACTACTACAAATTTAAGGACCCAAAAACTACAGGAATCGTTAATAGAAACCTAACAAGCCTGAATTGTCAGCTCCGTGGGTACTTGTACACATGTGTCCTTTTCCTGTGCATTTCTGAAACCAGTTAATTCTCATTTTAATATCACCTTATATTTAGTTCTTTATTTCATAATTTGCATTTACCAAATATATTATCATCCATATTTCATTTGACCAACCTATCGTCAACAACTGTCTGTGGAAAGCTGCCTAATCAAGACTGCCTACATTATTTTACTCACCAAGTTCTGTCCTGTTTAAATGTCATCATACCACATTCACTAAACAAATATTCTTTCAGCACCTTTTCTGTGTGAAATCCTGGAAGAGGGAAACTGAAGAGGGACATCTGAATGATTAGTTTAGCCCTCACATAGCTTATAGCAGCTCTCAAAGTGAACAGTAGAACCCTGGGATCCCCTGAGACTTTTTCAAGGGATCCATGAGATCAAATCTATTTTCATAGTAACTGCGATACTGTGATTTATAAGAAATATATATTTGGTCATCCAGAGGTACTTTTTAAAGTTTTTTTAGTTTCAGGTGTACAATATAGTGATTCAACAATTCCATATATTACTCAGTACTCCATGATAAGTGTATTCTTGAATCCCCATAACCTATTTCACCCATCCCCCCAACCCTCTCCCCTCTGGTAACCATCAGTTTGTTCTCTATAGTTAAGAGTCTGTTTCTTGGTTTGTCTTTTTTGTTGTTGTTCATTTGTTTTGTTTCTTAAATTCCATGAGTGAAATCATATGGTATTTGTCTTTCTCTGACTTATTTCACTTAGCATAATACTCTCTAGATGATCCATGTTGTTGCAAATGGCAAGATTTCATCCTTTTACGGCCGAATAATACTCCATTGTATATATACACCACATCTTTATTCATTCATCTATGGATGGATACTTGGGCTGCTTCCATATCTTGGCTATTATAAATAATGCTGCAATAAACAGAGGGGTGCATGTATCTCCTTGAATTAGTGTTTCTGTATTTTTTGAGCAAATGCCCAGTATGTGATTACTGGATGACAGGGTAGTTCTAGTTTTAATTTTTTGAGGAACCACATGTATTTTGATCTCCATCCAGCTACTGGCTCACAGCTCCTAAAACGCTTGGAATTTCTGGTGATAAGGTCAACTGAAGTTGTCTTTTGTTATGTTAATGAAGGTGGCTTTGGAACCCCCCAAAAGGACAGGGACTGGTTGCCAGGAGGACCAACCACGTTTTTAGAAGGTTGGAACTTTCAGCCCCACCCCCCACCTCCATGGAGGGGAGAAGGCTGAAGGTTGAATCAACCAATGGCCAATGACTTAGTCAATCATGACTACATATTGAAGCCTCCATAAAAACCCAAAGGACTGGGTCCAGGGAGTTTCTAGGTTGGTGAACATATGGAAATACTGGGAGAGTGGTGCACCTGTAGAGGGCATGGAAGCCCCACGCCCTTTCCCCCATACCTTGCCCAGTGTATCTCTTCACCTGGCTGTTCCTTTATCATATCCTTTAATAAATTGGTAAAATTAAGTGTTTCCCTCAGTTCTGCAAGCCACTCCAGCAAATTAATTGAACCTGAGAAGGAAGTCATGGGATCCTCTGACTTACAGTCAGAAGTACAGGTAATAACCCGGACTTGCGATTAGCATTCTGAGTTGGAGGGAGTCCTTGTCAGAACTGAGTTGAATTCTCAGACATCCTGCTGGTGCCCAAGAATTGGTTGGCTGTATGTGTGGGGAAACCACCTCCATCCCCCCCCATACACATTCAAATTAGTCTCAGAACAATTTAGTAACCAAGACATTTGCCCTTTTCATTGTGCATATATTTGCACTTACATGCAAAAGCAACGGTAGGGTAAAACTACTGGCATTTTAGAACAATATAGTCTTAATCTTCATGTGCACACAGTAAAAGAGTCAATTTTATTGAAGAATGTGTTGATGAAAGTACAAGTTATATATTTTTATTAAATCTTCACACTTGAGTTCTTGTCTTTTTACTATTCTGTATAACCAAATGGAAAGTATTCATAAAGCACTTCTGCATTCAGAAGCATGCTTTCAAAAAGCACATGTATTGTGTTTTGAGTTGCAAACTCAGTTAGCTACTCCCCCCCCCCCCGAAAAAAAACACCACTTTTACTTCAAAGAGTGGCTAACAGACAAACTATATGGTTATTCAGACGTGGGTATACTAGATATTTTTCCAAAAATCAACAAAGTGAACCTGTCACTCCAAGGAAAATAACTGACAGTATTTGTTGCCAAAGATAAAATCTGATATTTCAAGTGATAATTAGAATTCTGGAAAACTTTATCTGCCACAGTGAGCTTGATAGCTTTCCATTACTTAAAAGCCTTTTCTGATGAGATCAATGGTAGTGTTATTGAATGTGATTTTTGTGTCAACATTTGGAAAAGCTGCATAACTCAGTAAACTGGTATCTTCCAAATGACCATGTATGATGTTACAAAATCATGGATGGGTTAAAAGAGTCATTCAAAGTCTATGATAAGCCAATAGATTTCAATGAAACAGTACAATTATGGTTTCAGAACCTACACTGCAAATCACCTTGAAGAAATGAATACTGCTGAGTTTTGGTGTAATATCAAAGAATATCCACAATTATCTGAAAAGGCTCTTAAAATGCTTTTCCCTTTCCCACCTACATATTTGGTTTAAGATCAGATCTTTTCCATATACTTTAGCCAAAGCAACATACTCAGCAGACTGAGTGCAAAAACAGATAGAATTCAACTGTCTTCTATCAAGCCAGACATTAGAAGGATTTGCAAAAACTATAAAACAATACCCCTCATTATACTGTTTTTTAAAAAATATAGTTACTAAACAGCAGACTGAGTGCAAAAACAGACAGAATTCAACTTTCTTCTATCAAGCCAGACATTAGAAGGATTTGCAAAAACTGTAAAACAATACCCCTTATTATGCTGTTTTTTAAAAAATAGTTATTAAAAAATAATAAAAAGTTATTTTTATAAATATATTTCACCTATTTTAACATATAGTGGGTGTACTATTGTTATTTTTAACTTAATAAACTTTTTTTAAACATTCTGTGAATGTTACCTTATTTGGAAAAGAAAGGGTCTTTTAAATGTAACAAAACTAAGGATCCTGAGATGAGGAGATCATCCTGGATTATCCAGGTTGTTCCAAAATCCAATGACAAGTGCCCTTATAGGAGTGAGGCCAACAGAGATTATACAGACAAGACAATAGGAGACAGTGTGCTCATGGATGAAGAGACTGAAATGATATAGCCACAAGTCAAGGAACACCAGCAGCCACAAAAAGCAGGAGGTGGTAAAGAACAGATTCTTCCCTAGAGCCTCCAGAGAGAGTGTGGCCCTACAAACACCTGATTCCTGACTTTGGGGCTCCAGAACTATGGGAGAATAAATTTATGTTGTTTTAAGGCACTTACTTTATGGTAATTTGTTATGGTAGCCCTAGGAAAACAGCCCCCCAACTCTCTTTCCAGCATACCCCATTACCCTTCCAAAATGGCTGAAGGTCCCAGGGACATTTAAACTAAAAGACAACTCAGAGGACTTTACCAAGAAAATATAAAACATATATGATTTTAGAAGTCCTAGAGAACAGAAGACCAGTAGGTAAAACTTACAGGGAGAAATTTCAGTTGAACTAAGCTTTCTAACCATCCAAATGTCTTAAAGATTAAACAGACTTTGGGTAAGAAGTAAATTTCCTATCACTGGATGTGTTCAAGAAGACTGATGATCATATAACTTTGGGGAGCAGGGGTGGCTTAAATGACTTAGAATCTGGTCCCACCCTGAGTTCCTTAAAATTGTAAAGTATTAGATAGCACCACAAAGCCTGGTAATAAGGTAAAATATTACAAATGTATTTTGCAAGGCTTCTACAATCATTCAAATAAATACTGACTGCTTGTTACGTGTCAGGCACAGTGGTTGGTAATGAACACTGTATCTACTATCATGAAGCTTTACAATCTGGTGGGAAAAACAGACATATATCAAGAAATATACAAATAGGGACGCCTGGGTGGCTCAGTTGGTTAAATGACTGCCTTCGGCTCAGGTCATGATCCCAGGGTTCTGGGATCGAGCCCTGCATCGGGCTCCCTACTTGGCTGGAAGCCTGCTTCTCCTTCTCCCACTCCCCCTGCATGTGTTCCCTCTCACGCTATTAAATAAATAAATAAAATCTTAAAAAAAAAAAGAAATATACAAACAAATGTAAAATGACATGTATAGACATGGTAAATGGAAAGTGCAAAAATGAAGATCTGATAAAACTTCCTGAGGAAATTATGCTTGAGCAGAGACCTGAATAAAATTTATATGATTTTACTAGAAAGAGAAGAGAGGGAAAAGCTTTCCAGGTAGAAGGAACACCAAAGGAAAGGCTTTATGGTTAGGGGAACGTGACTGATACAAAATGAGTTCAAAAGTTAGGTACCACATTAAAGAGCTTTGTCTTCATCCTAAATTCAATGGGGGGAGCATGACCAGAGCGGTGTACTTAGACAAAACCATTTCATTCTGGCCGCACTGAGGAGTATGGATTAGGGCTCAGCCAGAGTGGATGCAGGTGGACCAGTTAGAGGTTATTCCAACAGTTCAAGAAAGAAATGATAGTAACTCAGACAGAAGTAGTAATGGGGAAATGAAGAGGACAAATTGAATTTAGAAAGCTAAATAAACAGGATTTAATGACACAGGAAGACTAAAGTTTCTGTTCTGATAAACCAGATGAAATGAAATGGTGGTACTATTCACTGAGGTAAGCAAGAGTTGAACAGGAGCAAGTTTGATAAGGGAATTTCATTTGGAGATGTAAGTGCATCTGAGACATCCAAGAAATACCAATTAGGCCACTGGATATAGGGTTCTGAAACTCTATTTGCAGGCCAAATCTGAGTATGCATATTTACATGGAACAACTGCATAAACTTTTTATCATTAAGGGAAACCAATCATTGTTACAAAGTAATCATAATTCTTAAAAAAAGATAATTTCAAAATCATGCTAACCTAAAAGACAAGAATCACTACTGTACCAAAAGCCCTAAATTAATACTAAACAAAGATTGGGGCACCTGGCTGGCTCAGTCAGAAGAGCATGTGACTCTTGATTCAAGGGTCATGAGTTTAAGGGCCATACTTGGGTGTAGAGATTACTTAAATGAATAAATTTTTTAAAAACTTAAAAAAAAATACTAAACAAAGATTATCTATTTAAAGGGCAGTGGATGTATACCACTCTATGGCTACAAAATGGATTTCTTCAGAATGAAGACAATCCATCTTGATGGAATCTCAAGTTAGAATTAGCTATTATTCTCACATGTTCAGATACAAAAAATGAGAACAAGTTTAAGAGGCAATAAGTTTGTTCTTTTTATTCCCAGATTCTCTACCTCTCACTCTATCTGCAAGATATTGATTTAGCATTTTAAATGTCAAGCATAAAGTTTTTCTCCTAGAAAAGATACTAATCTTCAGAGTAAAAGAGAAGAG
Source organism: Phoca vitulina (assembly GCF_004348235.1). NCBI lineage: Eukaryota > Metazoa > Chordata > Mammalia > Carnivora > Phocidae > Phoca > Phoca vitulina. The sequence goes on from NW_022589707.1 coordinate 15,864,578, forward strand.
AATAAATAAATCAGACATTTTTCTTCCAACACACACCTCCATAAGCTTTATACTATACTTGGTTGAAAAATGACTAGATTGTTTTGGATATTAGTTGCCGTAACTAAGGAACTATTTACCCTAGATGTGCTTTCCATTTTGTATAAAAAACAAAAACAAACCAACTACCACAGGGATTAAAGACAGAACTAAAGGAGAAGGCAGGAAAATTGGGTTTTATTACTAACTCTAAAGAGAATCCACTGTATAAATTAAGAAAGTTAACTTTGAGAAATATCTAGTTATTTTTACATAAAATTAGAATTATATATGCCACATGCTTCATTGAAGGCAGCATGAATGAGATTACATAGCATTTTATATTTGTACATATATTTTATATATATATATAAAATCTTTTGAAATCCCCATAGATAATGCTAAAAAAAGAAAAACCACGTATTTTTAACACTTTTGTATTATACTATTGCTGCTACTAATATCTAATTTGCTCTCAAGAGGAATAAAACAACTCAAAAGGTCCCAGGGTAAAATAAAAGAGCCAATAATATATTGAGATAAATTTGTTCACTTCAGAAACTATCCTGCATATAGAAATCTTAGCTCAGAAAGTATGAGGACAGAGTGGAGAAAAAAACGAGTTATTATGTGAATGAAATTGAGGTTAACCCAGGATTTAGCTTTCATTCTTCACTAAGTAAGCTTTCACAGGCCAGCCCTTTTGCCCTTACTCCAAGTTACCCTTACCTCAGCAAAAACACACGGAGCACAAAACAGTCAGCAAGCATTTCCTGAACAAATTTGTATTTGGAGAGAAATTTTTAAATATCTTTTATATTTCATTAAAACAAATGGATTTACAACTGCCCCATTAAGAATACTTCAGGGCAAAAATAGATGAATTACATAAAATTAGACATTTTTGGTTCAAAACAGTATGCACAGTATTATTGCATTTATCATATACAGTGTACTTACGCATGTACATACATATAGACTGAGAAAAATAGAACTATATATACTAAAATATTATTATCTTTTTATGGTATAATTACAAACATTTTAAATTTTCTTTTTGCTTTTCTACAATGAACATATATACATGCCTTTTTACTAAGAAGAAAATACCATTTTTATTGTTTAACATGTCATAACACACTCAATTAATTTTAGAATTAGAAATTTAGAATTTTTATTTAGAAGAAACTTTGGATACCATTTCTGTCCTCTTCATTTTCCAAGTGGGGCAACAGGCCCAGTGAGGATAAGTGACTTGCCTGCCCAAAATCTGATAGTGAGCCTTTAGGGCCATAATTATATTATCCATACTTATCGGGACTGGGGGGAGGGGGGAGGGTTGGTTACAAGAGTTAATGCATGTTCACTAAAGATAATTTCAAAGTTATAAAAAAGAAAATGAAAATCATCTATATGCTTATAAACCAAAGATAACAACCATTGACTTTGGAGGGTTTTTTGTTTTTTTCTTTCTAAAATTCCTCACTACAGAAATATTTTTAATGTAAAAAAAACTTAAAATATAGAACCAAAAATTAAGGAAAAGACAAAATTTTAACATTCAGTCACATAACTGGTGATATCAGAATTATTTCTTCTTAGACTTAGTACCTGAAGCCAGTTTTGGGGCAAGAGATTAGGTCTATGACAGTGTTTTTAATTAGTAAACCTTGGTTGGTTCTTTAATTTGTGGATTATTGTTATACAGAAGATCAATTACTAAGAATTTTATTTCATAATTGTTTAATAAAAGACAAAGAGCCAAAAAAAAAAAAAAAACCAACAAAGGAAAAGATAAAATACTCCAGTTCTATTTAGGGATCTTCTTTGTAGATTAGTGAATGTAAAGATAATCTACAAACACAGCTAATTATAAATTCCATAACACAAATTTTCTGTTTAAGATTACCCAATATTAATTCATTGCTTTTACTTATTTATTTCTTTTTTTTTTTTTTAAAGATTTTATTTATTTGACAGAGAGAGACACAGTGAGAGAGGGAACACAAGCAGGGGGAGTGGGAGAGGGAGAAGCAGGCTTCCCGCCAATCAGGGAGCCCGATGCGGGGCTCGATCCCAGGACCCTGGGATCATGACCTGAGCTGAAAGCAGACGCTTAACGACTGAGCCACCCAGGCGCCCCACTTATTTATTTCAGAGAGAGAGAGAGAACGTGGGGAGCAGGGGGCAGATTCCCCGCTGAGCAGGGAGTCTTGGGACTCCAGGATCATGACCCCAGCAGAAGGCAGATGCTTAATGACTAAGCCACCCAGACGCCCCTTTCTTTCTATCTTTCTTTCTTTTTTTAAGATTTATTTATTTTGAGAGAGAGCACAGGAGGGAGGGACAGAGGAGGGAGAGAGAATCTCAAGCAGACTCCCTGCTGAGCCAGACAAGAGGCTCCACAACCCTGAGATCGTGACCTCAGCCAAAATCAAGTGTCAGATGCTTAACTGACTGAGCCACCCAGGCGCCCCCATTCATTGCTCCCTTGTATTTACCAATAGTCCATAAAACATTGCTGGCATTAATTATAGAAAAAACATGAATTATGAACAAATATGTTTATAAAAACAAGCTAATCAAACTCATAAGTTATGAACCATCATTAACTCAATTAGCAAGACATTTTAAAAAAACTACTTCATCTTTATCTTGTCCTTTTAAAATTCCTACCTTCTGGGACACCTGGGTGGCTCAGTCAGTTAAGCGTCTGCCTTCGGCTCAGGTCATAATCCCAGGATCCTGGGATCGAGTCCCACATTGGGCTCCCTACTCAGCGGGGCGCCTGCTTCTCCCTCTGCCTGCCGCTCCCCCTGCTTGTGTGCTCGTGCTCTCTCTTTCTCTGATAAATTTTTTAAAAGTTCCTATCTTCTATATACTTTATAATGCACACAAATGTATTAGTACAATAGCACAGGAACATCATTTATAAATAAATGTGATTCAGAATGTGTGCTCAAAATTTTTACTTGTATGGGTGACCATACAAGTCACTGGAGATCACTGCCCCAGAACCTAGGGCTTAGCTAACAAAACTGTCTCCTAATCTAATTTCAAAGATCCAAAAATCAGAGGAAGAAAGTAAAAATGACCAATTATCTACAATTTCAGAATGAGGGGCACCTGGGTGGCTCCTAGGATAGAGCCCTGCATCAGGCTCCCTGCTCAGCGGGGAGTCTGCTTCTCCCTCGCCCTCTGCCCCACACCCTGCTTGTGCCCTCTCTCTCTCAAATAAACAAATAAAATTTAAAAATAAAATAAAAAATTTCAGAATGAAATGATTTTGGAATAAGTAGTTCTAATATGGAACATTATTAAAAATTTGCTTAAATTTCTAGATTTTATTAATAACTTAAGAAATTTGAACACTAGCAATTTGTTAGCATTAAATCATCATACATCTCAAAGCATTCCATAACTGTCATACTTCAGAAGGACCCTGTAAAATAGGCCAATGGTATTTTCACTTCATGGTCAGAAATTTTTTTTTTTTTTTTTTTAAGATTTTATTTATTTATTTGAGAGAGAGAGAATGAGAGACAGAGAGCATGAGAGGGAGGAGGGTCAGAGGGAGAAGCAGACTCCCTGCCGAGCAGGGAGCCCGATGCGGGACTCGATCCCGGGACTCCAGGATCATGACCTGAGCCGAAGGCAGTCGCTTAACCAACTGAGCCACCCAGGCGCCCCATGGTCAGAAAAATTAAGCAAGTAAAGAATGTCTTGCCCCAAATGACTACATTGAAACATTTGTGCATTTTAGAAAATTTCCGAAGTATAAGAACTCCAAACTTAAACATTTTTGAGTGCAATCTATGAACCACTTAGCTTTCTTTTAAAACTCATTCTCTCTTTAAAACAATAGTAATTTGATTGCCCACAAAGCCTACTGTATATAGTACATGAATAGATAGTCATATACTGGTGGGCATATTAAAAGAACAAAACAACAACAACAACAAAACAAAACAAGGAACCCAGAAGACTTGGCAAGATTCTGAAATTGGTTAAGTTTTGCTTTGGCATTCCTCCCACCTTCCTTCTGGTGCTCTTAGTCCTATCTCCTGGAGGTGCCTCAGATCTTCCCGAAGTTCTTCACCTGAGATACTCACTCAAAATTTCTTCCCCTTGGTCTGTCCCAGTCAATCAAGTTAACGGATTTCAGCCAACCAACACAACCAGTATTTGACTTAATTAACAATACTGAAAAGGCCTTTGACTTTTCTGTGTGTCAAGAACGCTATGGACCCTCTCCCCAGAAAAACTGCACAGGCACACATAAAAAATTTTTCATACAATTTCAAGAGATCAGGGTTACATGACCAAAATATATCCCTGAGTCCCAGAACTATAAAACCCAGGTTAAAAACCCCTGCACTTAACATTAAATTATAAAAAAAATTTGCATCTTAAAAGACGAAAAACTCAGGGCGCCTGGGTGACTCAGTCGTTAAGCGTCTGCCTTCGGCTCAGGTCATGATCCCAGGGTGCTAGGATCGAACCCCGCATCGAGCTCCCTGCTCGGTTGGAAGCCTGCTTCTCCGTCTCCCGCTCCCCCTGCCTGTGTTACCTCTCTCGCTGTGTCTCTCTCTGTCAAATAAATAAATAAATAATCTTTGAAAAAAAAACAAAAACACTAAAAACTCAGGGATGCCTGGGCGGCTTAGTCTGTTGAGCGCCTGCCTTCTGCTCGGGTCATGATCCCAGGGTCCTGGGATCGAGTCCCTAGTGAAGCTCCTTGCTCAGTAGGCAGCCTGCTTCTCCCTCTGCCTGCCACTCCCCCTGCTTGTGCTCTGACAAATAAATAAAATCTTTAAAAAAAAAAAAGACTATAAACTAAAACACATTATACTATATACTCAAATCTATAAAATCTAATTGTTAGAACTGAAGTCTTCTCAAAGCTTTTATGCTATAATTCCCATAAGAGAAGGGGAAGAATAGGACCTATTTCTAAGCATGGGTCATCTATTAAATTGGGTTTTATAGACCCTGTATTCAATAATGCTCTAGAAATCTATTGTTTACACTATCATGATTCCTGTCAAAACAATACACACATACTCAGAACATGCCTTTTATCTCTTAATTGCCAAATCCAGTTTTCATCCCAATGAGCTCTCCGTAGGATTTCATGTTGCTAAATTCCCTGTTACAATTCCCTTAACCCCTATCCTTAGCTTCTTCAAACCCATACTATTTATCTTATCTCTTTAGCCATTCTTTTTCAACTTCCCTCATAGGCCCCTCCTCTTCCACTTGACCTTCAGATGTAGATGCTTGGCAAGGTTGCCCTTAGTCTTCTCCTCAATCCTGATATTATACTCTTTTGCAGTTTCTGTATGACATTATGCTAATGGATACAAATCTCTTAATTGATCCCCTCTTCCCCTTCTGCTCCAGCCCAAATCTGTCAATAAGGAGCTATCTGATGTATCTTGATTCCCACATCTAGAATCATACCCTATTACCTTCTTTCTCAAATTCCGTTCTTCCAATACAGTCCCTATCTTAATTAAAGGCATCATCATTCATTAATGAACTATAATCTTTGAACTCCCCATGCTCTTCCCAATCAAGTCACAACCTCATCAGCTTCATTTTTCACTACTCCTCAAGCATAGCAAAATCTACTTGCTATTCCTCAGACTATCAATGCCCTTCCTCTAACCTCTTCTCCATCAGGTGAAACAGCTACTCACTTTTCCAAGTCCTACTTAAAGATCTCCTACAGTCTTCCCTAACCTCACTTACTCTCCCCACATTACTCACTCCCTGCCTCTATAATTCCACACCAATCTTTATTTTACTTCTCAACAATACTGTAGTTAGTTGAGCCCTTATCTTTATCCTCTAGTAGACAAGGCCTGTGGTTTACTTTTTACTGTAGCACTTAACACATGCCTGGAATATAGCATGTCTTTGATCAATGACTAGTGAATGAATGGCAAAACTCCAAGGACATAGTTAAGGTTATTTCTCAATGAAGGGTATACCTTATTCCCTTTTGAACATAAAACAAGAATTAAGTCCCCTAGTCCCTGACTCCCCATTTCTAGTCCACTGCTTAGTTTTAAACAATGTTTCATGGGGACATTTCCTCACTTCCTCTTGTTTTTGTAGGTCTAGCTGCCAGCCTAACCACATTAGCATTCAGGAGCAGCAACAAAACAGACTCTCCAAGTTCTAAAAAGCAAAGACTTTACAATTACCAATAGTGATACAAGTTCCTTTTTAAAAACAGTCTTAACGTTTATGCATAAAAACTTCATTCTTCATAATTCTGAAAAAGGCTTGGCATAGTTTACCCAACAGGCACCATTTAAGAGTTATTAAGAAAATGTCCATTTAAACTGTCAGCCAAAATTTTTGAATTTATAACCACAGAAATCAGCATGCATGAATTTATCTAAATACTATGCTTGTATACTAAATACACTATATATTTATCTATAAATCAGTCTAAATTACCAGATGACCCACATATAAGTAGTTCTTTTAGCTTCCTTTAAAAATATGTGCCCAGGGGCACCTGGGTGGCTCAGTCGTGAAGCGTCTGCTCAGCTCAGGTCATGATCCCAGGGTCCTGGGATCGAGCCCTGCATCGGGCTCCCTGCTCCGCGGGAGGCCTGCTTCTCCCTCTCCCACTCCCCTGCTTGTGTTCCCTCTCTCACTGTATCTCTCTGTCAAATAAATAAATAAAAAATCTTAAAAAAAAAAAAAAACGTGCCCAAAGGGGCGCCTGGGTAGCTTAGTCAGTTAAGCGTCTCTCAGCTCAGGTCATGATCTCAGGGGGTCGTGAGATCAAGCCCCATGTCAGGCTCCATGCTCAGCTCGGAGTCTCCTTGGGATTCTCTCTCTCCCTCTCCCTCTGCCCCTCCCTGGCTCGCTCACTCACTCTCTCAAATAAATAAAGAAATCTTAAAAAAAAAAAAAATACATGCCCTAAATTCCAGTGATCATCCCAATCTATAAAACTAGATTCTTTTATCAGAATCAGTTACTCTTCTAGAGTAACCAACTTTCCCAAAACACACTCACACACACCCACACACCCCTCCCTTAACAAACCTGGTTTCCTCAAAAAATTATCTGATGGTTCAGTAACAGTTTGATAAGGCAGGCTACAAGGTCTGGGATTCTGGAGGCGATCCCATATGGTACAATTATCTTCTAAGAGGCTACTTTCGGTGACAGAATACAGATTTGCCTCAAGGGATCACATTTGCCTCCTAGTTTTTTTTGTTTTTGTCTTTCAAAAATATACTAAAAGCTCTCTTTAAAGTTGTATTTCTGGGGCGACTGGGTGCCTCAGTTGTTAAGCGTCTGCCTTCGGCTCAGGTCATGATCTCAGGGTCCTGGGATCGAGCCCCGCCATCAGGTTCCCTGCTCTGCAGGAAGCCTGCTTCTCCCTCTCCCACTCCCTCTGCTTGTGTTGCCTCTCTCACTGTGTCTCTCTGTCAAATAAATAAATAAAATTTAAAAATAAAAATAAATAAAGTTGTATTTCTGACTTTTCTTCATATAAATGTTCACATTTTAGGCACACAGACATGGTGAGAAGGCAAAAAAAAAAAAAGACTGTATGATGAAATGTGTTTGAAGCTTCGATAACTAAACTGCATTGAGTGGGGTCAAAAACTCATTAGCTGGGCGCCTGGGTGGCTCAGATGGTTAAGCGTCTGCCTTCGGCTCAGGTCATGATCTCAGGGTCCTGGGATCGAGTCCCGCATCGGGCTCCCTGCTCCTTGGGAGCCTGCTTCTCCCTCTGCCTCTCTCTCTCTCTCATGAATAAATAAATAAAATCTTTAAAAAAAACTCATTAGCCTAATTCTGAACTGCACTTCAGAAAAAAATATATATTCTAAGGCATATATAATCCACTTATTTTTCTTGAGCAGTCAAAAATTCTTTTCATTTTCCAACTTTTGTTCATATTACATCAAAATAACTTCAGACAAAGCATTCTTGTTGCTCCAAGATTGAAAGTTTCCAATAGCTCAATGTGGTTGTAATCTTCTGGAAACACCTGAAGTTGATTTGTTTCACCTCCTTTTACCATTTCTCTTCCAGCCCGTTCACCTTAGAAGAATATTGATGGACCAAAGTTCTAACTGAAAAGCCCAGAAAGTGAATAATCCATCCCCTAGCTAATAAGAAAGGAACTATGATACATAATGCACAAAAATTAACACGTATCCAGAGCCTCAAAAACAAAACAAAACAAAACAATGATTGGACTTGGTCTAAATAAAATGATTCTAAAATAAGCTTAACAAGTAGGTTTCTTTTGCATTGCTGTTTTACTAAACATTTATGAAAAATTATACTTGGGTAAGCTCAGGCTAAAAACACTAGTTTTAGCTCTCAAGGAAAACATGAACGAACAGAGAGAAAATTTTCTAAAACGTTTTTTACAAAAGACTGGTATTTAAGACTGATTTTCCAAATACAATACACACACACATATAATTACATAATTAATAAGCATCACACAAAGTCACACACAAACATTTAAATTCAAATATCACATTTCCTGGACTAATTACAACCCCAGAGAGGGTGCACTGAAATTCCTGAGGTTAGAGTAGACACTTCTGAGACTCAACAACCCAGAGTTCCCGCTTTACACTCCAATTTTTCACAGTGGCACTAAGTGGATGAACAAGCCCACTGCAGCACAAAGCACTGGGGTTGCCTAAAGAGATCTAACAGAAGCTGAACATATGCAATAACTTCCTGTTCTCCAGACTGGAGGGTGTGCTTCTAAAGGCTGACAATTCATAGCCCTTCCAAAAACCAAAAGTCAGTACGTTTTTTTCAAATACTTGTGAAAAAAATTTTAATTTCAAAAATTACTATTCATCATTATTATATCCCAACATTTACTGAATGCCTTATTATATATGAAGTATAAAAAATTTAATCCCAGGCCCCAAGGAGCTTAAATTTCCCTTAAAACAGTCACCCATTTGTGATTATTTCACATAAAATACTTCTTGAAGACAACCCAGGGGTCTGCTTGAACTCAGAGTATACAGGCAATGGAAAATTCAGGTATTTAAATCACAGGGAGTTTGTCTTCAGCTCCCCAACAAAATTAGAGATGGATGTACACTTGTGATTTAATAATAACAAGAAACCTGCAATTTTGGGTTCCATTGGAATATACATGAATTGGGAGGGAAACCTGAAATCCTTTCTTCTTTAATCCCTTCTAGATCTGGACAAGGGTTCTCATTATCTGCTGCTCTTAAGAGTTACTTCCTAAATCCAGGAGCTAAATTTCCTTAAAACCTGGTAAGAAATCTATTCCCATGAAAACTCCTAGCTTGAGGATGATTTTTTTTCTTTTTGGCTAAGTGAGAATATGACCACTGACTACTAAGCAAAAAGTCATTTTCTCTCATATATGTTGAGTTTGAGATGGGGGGAGGGGAAAGGCACACAGATGAAATCAAAGGACTTCAAATAAGGATGTGCCAAAAGATAATAAGCAGTACTTCTTAATCTGATTGTTTTATTTTTTGTTTTTGTCATGGACCCAGCTGAAAGTCACATTTAATGCCTGTCAGAAGAAAAAGAAAAAAAAGTCCCTTAACACAAACAATTCTGCACACCCAAGAATAAGTATTACATTACATGTGATAATTGTATGTTTCCTCTCCTGCTCATAAAATAAGGAAATTACACTCATGCACAGATTCTAGTCATATTTTCATTACCTTATGAGATAACACGTCAAGAACATTCAAACACAAATCTGGATACTACTACTGAACTCTAAAAACAAAACAAAAAACCCCAGCATCTCCAAGGCCCCTCGCCCCTCCTTTCTTGAGTGAGGAACAACCCAATAACCTACTGTTCAAAGTCAAAGTAAAAGGAATTTTTTTTAAAAAGGCTGGACATGAAATAGGAAAAGGATCACCGTGGGCATAGACGATGCCCTGGGAAAAAAGGTGAGATGCGCAAACCCATTCTCCTGTTAGCACTGTCCAAGCTGACAGGTTCACTCACACCGCCTTCACCTTGAAAGTTTCCCAATCCATTGTCTCTACACACTTAAGAAAACGTGAATTTTGCTCTGAACACAAAAAAAATTAAGCACAACTGACACCAGCTCTGAAGTAAGCAATTAATATATTCTAATCTAATGCTTAAGAAGGGATGGAGAACAGGCAACAGCTCCTCCAACTGGCTGGAGCAGATTACCATTTGAAGCCCTAAAAATATTAAGATTTTTAAACAACTCCCAAGTTCTGATGGGCACAGTCAGATGCACTGTAGAAACTTTGGGACCAGCAGCAACGACACAACAGGTGAGAGAGGCGGTGGACATCATTGCACAGTGAGGTGGACAACATGCAGAGGCAAACCCTTGATTTCCCCGAAAGGCTGGGGATGTGAAATAATACCCTTGCACAAGGCCACCCAGAGCCCCTGTCTTTACAGTGGCAACAGTTCGGTTCCTTCCGAGGGGCGCGCCACTCCCCCTCTCCTCACCCAGGGGACCACCACCCCAGGCATAGGAAGAACCGAGGCCCCTCCACCGGCAGCATCTCAGCTGGGGAAGAAAACACAATGTCGCTCCTTATTTCTGCGTACAAAAGGACTTTGCGCCCTCCTCCTCGAACTGCCGCCGCTGCTGCCCGGGCCGCCTCCTAACTTGCAAGAAGGTGGGCAACGCGCCATATTCGAGCGTCCCCCGGTCTACCTGGGTAACAAGCCCACGCCACCCCGGCGGGAGGAAGCTTCGGAGGCCGCCCGAAGAGCCAGACTCCTCTCCCGCAGGAGACAGCAGCTCCCGCGCCCCGGCCCGGCCCGCCGCGCCGCCCGCGGACCAGACCCGGGAAGGGCCGAGGGGGCGAGCGGGGAGCCGCGGCTCCGGTCCCGCGCAGCCCGCCCACCTCCCGCTCCCGGGCCCGGCGCGCTCTCCCGGGCCTCCCGCTCCCGAGCCCGCGGGAAGACCGGGCCCGGGCTCCGGGTTCTACGGTGGAGAGGAGGCCGCGGCCCCCAGAGCCTCAGGCGGCGGGGGAGGCCGGAACCCTGGGGCTCTCGGGAGGGCAGCGCCTCCCTCCCGAGCCCGCCAGGACGCCTGGGGCCTACTGCGGCCTGCGCATCCTCGGGGTGGCGGTTTGACTGGGCCGGGCCGGGGCCCCCCGCCCGAGGCGGGCCGAATCCGGCGGGGGCCCAGGCCCGGAGCCGGGGGCGGCAGGGTGCAGGCTGCGGGGCGGGCCGGCCGGCCGGCGGGCGGGCGGCGTGTTGCGGCTGCGCCGGGGCTGAAATAGCTGGAGATTGCGCGGTAGGGCACTCACCTCAGAGCGGCTGCGCTACCGTGGGCCTGCGCCGTGGAGACTGCGACCGCGCCGGCTCCTCGCAGCCTCCTGCCACCAGCGGCAATGGCGAGCGCTGCCGCCTCTGCCGCCGCCGCCGCCGCCGAGGAGGGGGAGGGGAGGGAGAGGAGGCACGCACGCGACGCACGGGCTCAGCTTCCCCGCCCGGCGGCCGCCATGATGAGGAGGTCGGCGTTGCCTCCGCGGGGCCGGCCGGGAGGGGGATCTGGGCGAGGGTCTCTACCGGCCCCCGCGGCCTCCGGGAGCCCACATTTAAGCTTGACAGGGTTAGATGGGGCCGGAACCATGAAGGCAACTGGATTAGTCAAGTGTGGACTCTTGGGAGAGTGGCGCAGGCAGCCCAAGATGGTTGCTAATCTGGAAATAGTAACGTTTCTCGCCCCCCAGCCCCGAGAATTATAGCACCTCCTGAACAAGCCTCGACAATTGGGAACGGGCTTCCCCGCATTTTCCTCAGCCTTGACAGTCTCATCTTCACCCTTTCTTCGGAATGACCTTTGTTTCCCGATTTCAAACCCTGCCCAGGTATTTAAAAGCAAAAATTTTTGCACAAAGCAATATTTTAATTTATCCGCTCATTCATTAGTTTGGCAAACATTTCTAGAGGGCCCTTTCTGTGCCAGTTTTGTTCTGGGCACGCTGGAGATGCACCTATTAGAAAGACGAAGTCCTTGCTGTCAAGGAGTTTGTACGTTCAGTGCAGGGAGTCAGAAGCAATAGGGACCCCCAAGCAGGTGCCTGAGAAGTAAAAAGGAGTGGGTAGCAGAAAAACAATCTAATGTTAGAGACATACGAGAGGTAGTTTTTGTTCTTGGTTTTTAAAAGTGGGATCAGGAAACTACGTGCATCAGGATCAGTAGGGCTGATTACTTAAATGCTGGGTCCCAATTGGTTGTCTCCACAATCTTGGCTTGTTAGCCCAGGAAACTGCATTTTTAACAGCCCCCCCTCCCCCCCCACCTTGTCCTGGTAATTCTCATGAACACCATAATTTAAGGACCATTGCGTTAGGATGCATGGTTGGTTCAGGCTACCAAATCATCTCTAATCAAGATGCTGCGAAAGACTACATGGTCTCGCTGCCACAGGAATTGCCCTCTCCAATCCATTCTACCCCGTATAGCTTGAGTGGTCTTTCAAAAAGGAAAACATGTCATTTCCCTGCTTAACAGGCTTAATAAGGTCCCATTGCACATAAGTTAAAGCCTAAAATTCTTTGAGTTGGCTTCAAGGCCCTTGGTGACCTCACCCCAGTGGCCATCTTCGACCTCATCTGCCACAGACTTCTCCCTCAGGCTGCAGCCAAATCAGGAAGCTCTCAAGTCATACATGGCAGGACGTTCTCCCACCTCATAATTTTTGCAAGGGCTGCTCTCTCTGCACAGAACTTTCTTCTCCATTCTTTATACCTTCTCGTCACCTGCCACTTCTTAAGGTCTCAACATTAATGCCTTTTCCTCCAGGACGCATTCTCGAATCCCCCCAAATTGAATGCTTTGGCTCTTTTAGCATCATACCCAGTATTTATCACTTGTGCTTATTGAGCACTCAATGTTTCAGGGCCTATTTTAAGTCCTTTACACACGTTATCTCCTTTCTCATTTAATTCTCAAGGAGAGACCATGAGGCAGATATACTGTTATTATTATTTCATTTTGCAGGTAGAGAAACAAGGGCATGTAGAGATTATTTGCCCAAACCCAGACAATAAGAGGTGGAGCCAGGTCTGAAAGCCATCAGCTTGACCTCAGAGTTGTGCTCTTAACCATTACCAGCATTTTCACATTGCAGGTTGATCCCCACTGAGGAAGCACAAAATGAACTTAGTGGGTCATGACCAACATTTCATAAAAGAAATAGAAAATATCAGAGAGCATCAAACTTAGTAAGGCTCTTGTTTTGTGAAGTTTTTATTTCAGATATATAAATGTATGTACATAGGTTTGTGTATTTGTACTGGATCACGATACTGGTTTACTGGATTACAGCTACAAAAAGTTTGAAAGTACTGCATTACTCTTTCTCCACAGCACTTCTCAGACCATGAATCCTTCACAATCCAGAAGCTGACGGAGGGCAGGGATTTCATCTTGTTCATGATTGTATACCAGCATCTCACGCAATGCCTGGCTCATAGTAGACCTTCAATAAACATATAATGAGAGACCTCTGTGTCCACCCTCCTCAGACATGCAAGTTATTTTCTTAAGACAAATGAGCCTGTGAACCCCAGTTCCTCTATCCAAAAGGCTCTTCATTCTGGATAACCAAAGACTGTAGAATCAGTCTCAGGGAAAAAAGCAGAAAAATCTACCCTAAGAGATTAAAAGAACTGGATTCCAATGAAGTGACAGTGATCAGCTTCAGCACATGGAAGTCAGAAACTGTAGACAGGATAATGTAAGAAGACAACTCTATAAGGTTAGGTGTAGGTAGTAGTTGCATTAAGAAAGAAGGGATGACTTGGGGCGCCTGGCTGGCTTAGTCAGTGGGGTGTGTGGCTCTTGGTGTCAGGACTGTGAGTTCAACCCTGCCTAGAGCAGAAAGAAAGAGAGAAAGAAGGGAGGGAGGGAAAGGAAGGAAGGAAGGAAGAAACAAGCAAACAGGGAGGGAGGAAGGAAGGAAGAAAGGAAGAGAGAGAGAAGGAAAAGAAAGAAAGAAAAAGAAAGAAAGGCAGACTGACTTAAGGTGACTTAATCTTGGCACCCAGAGCAAGGATAAAAAGAAGCCTAGACCCTTGAGAATATATTGGGAGTTCATCAGCCTTGGCAATGCAGGAGATTCCCAAGTTGGCTTTGCTTTCAATAAGCTGCTGGTCATTTGCGGACACCTGGGTGGCTCAGTTGGTTAAACGTTTGCTTTCAGCTCAGGTCATGATCTCAGGGTCTTGGGATTGAGCCCCGCGTTGGGCTCCCTGCTCAGTGGGGAGTCTGCTTGTCCCTCTCCCTCTGCCCCTCACCCTGACTTGTGGTCTCTCTCTCTCTCTCTCAAATAAATAAATAAAATCTTAAAAAAGAAAAAAAAGCTGCTGGTCATTTGGCTGGCTGAATTATAGTGTGTGCTAAGAACCAAATGAGTCGTCCTACAGATAATAAATGCTCTGGGTAATCAGAATTGAATTTATGTGGGAAATTTCAGAGAGATGTACTTTGATTTGGCCTTGAAGGGTGGGCAAGATTCTTATGGGCATAGAGCAGAAAGGTGAAGACCCTTTAACCGGGTGGATTGTTGTGGGAGACTGAGCAATAGGTGGAAGTGGGAGGCCTCCAAGTGTGTTTAGTAAGTAAAGCAGCAAGGTAGGTCTCAGTTGGGGCAGCCAGCATGCAGGCCTGTCCAAGGTGGTTTGCTCACTAGTGGGACACTTGACAGGATCTGACTTGTGGGAGGCTTTTAGCTCTAGATTTGACTGTGTCCCTTGGGGTGGGGTAGGGGGAACCACAGGGGATAGGAGATGAAGAAAGATGGCTGAAGCAACAATTTTCACAAGGGACCCTTCAGGACCCACTGTGTAAGAGTCCCAAGAGTAGCAGCCTCCCCATTTCTACTTCGGAATCTGTGCAGCTCCAGCCCCATAAGGATTACCGGGAACCTGGAACTTTATAAACAATACAAGGGAGTTTTGCCTCTTTGGGAACACCAAGGGCTGGCCCAGGCAGGGTCTGCTTTTTCAGAGAGTGCTGGCCCCAGGAGCCACACCCCCATGCTTTCAGAGGCCACATCGTAATATGGGTTCTGGAATCAGACTCCTGGTTCAAAGCCTGGCCATACCACTTCCTGCCTGTGAGACCTTGACAAGTCACTCAACATTTTAAGCCTCTGTTTCTCTGCCCAAGATGTGGAGGTTAAGAGGTAATATAAGGACTCCAAACAGAGCCTGGACCCAGGAAGCACATAGTAAGCGCTGGGTATTATTAGCTCTTCCTAATTATCATTAACCAAGCAAATTGCTTGGTACAAAATACAGGTGTGATAGATGGTCGCTGTTGTGGTGGTGATGATGATGAATAAGTGTGAGCACATGTAAATATCCCTGGGGACTCCCCCAAAAGCTAGGGAGAGCATTCAAGGGATGCCAAGACAAGGGATTTGTGTAAGGGAGCAATGTGTTACAAGGTTAGAAATGTCAAGGTGAGTTTTTGTATGCCTGAGGATGGTTTGGGGGAAAGAGGATGGAAAAGACTGTTTACTGTTACTTTATTTAAATTAATATTTCTGTATTAAGGTAACAACTTTTAAGGTGCCTGGGTGGCTCAGTTGGTTGAGGGTCCGACTCTTGATTTCAGTGCAGGTTATGATCTCAGGGTCATGAGATCGAGCCCCATGTTGGGCTCCACGCTCAGTGTGGAGTCTGCTTGAGATTCTCTATCCTTCTCCCTTTGCCCCTCCTGCTTGTGCTGTCTCTCTCTCTCAAATAAATGATCTTTAAAAAAAAAAAGTAATAACTTTTAAAATCTATTTTTCTTTGAGCCTTTAAGTTGATCTCATCTATTTCAAAATCTAGGAAATTTTAACAGTCATTTTCAAAGGGCCCTCCTCTCCCTGAACCCAAAGTCTGTTGATGACCCCCTATCATATGTATTTCCTGCTTCAAACTGTTTCCCGAGTGTCTGTCCTGCCTGTGAGACTTTGAACTATGATCAGGAACTCCTGTCATATAGACACTGCAAGTTCAGTCAGTTAAAACCTGGCCTCATTATCCTCCCTCAAAGCTGCTCCTGCTCCTGTAGTCCCTGTCTCAGTTAACAATGTCTTTTGGATGTAACGTCTTAGAATCCTTTTTATATGATTTGTCAGGTCAATTCAACACACATTTATTGGGCACCTCTCTATACCAAATGCCAGAGTGCTGGGGATACGGCGGGAAACATGGGCCTTGTCCTTGAGAAAAGGCTGATTAATGCTCCTTCAACTCAACTGGAATACACTACATTCCTTTAAATAACTACTTCACTCATTTAATGTTGTTAAATAACCACTAAACATTTTAAACTGCGTTTATATACATAACATATCTACCTTGCCTTTTAAACTCTGTATTTAAATGCCTGATCTAATAAACAGAATGTCCTCATATAAAGAATAATAACAACAACAATAACTAACTTACTGAGCATTCACTAAAAGTCAGGTACTATTGCAAACTCCTGTATGAACTCATTAATTCTTTCCCAGCAATGTTATGAAATAGGTACTATAATTATACCTATTTCATAGATAAGAAAACTCAGACGCAAGAAGTTAAGTTACTTGCTCCTAGTCAGTTATCTAGCAAACCTAATATATTTAAAATCTAATAAATTTTAAAATCTAATATATTCAACTTTAAGTATAGTGAATGTCAAACTCTCTTTTTTTTAAAGATTTTATTTATTTGAGAGAGAGAAAGAGAGCATGCATGAGTGGGGGGAGGGGCAGAGGCAGAGGGAGAAGCAAACTCCCTGCTGAGCAGGCAGCCCAAAGTGGGGCTCGATCCCAGTACCCTGGGATCATGACCTGAGCCAAAGGCAGACACTTCACCGACCGAGCCACCCAGACACCCCTCAAACTCTCTCTCTCTCTTTTTTTTTTTTTTAAGTAGGCTCCATGCCCAATATGGGGCTTGAATTCTAGACCCTGAGATTGAGTCACATGCTCTTCCCACTGAGCCAGCCAGGCACTCCCAAAGTCCCTTTCAATACCATTTGCAAACTAATAAAAATCTCTAATACAACTCTGAAATCAATTACTGAATTATATATTTTACATTGGAATCACAAGGCTAATTTATCAGATTCTCTAATAAATTATCTACATCTTACAAACATTGAAAATACCAAATTACACAGAATATTATTAGAGTTAAGACAAAAATACAAATTCTGTGGATTTATTCCATCATTCTCATATATAATTCTGAACTTTTTAGGATTAAATACTATTTAGCATCCCAAGCCATTGAGGTAACTGCCTCAAGCCAGCCAATTGACTTGCCTCTGCAGGAGAATGGGGATTCCCATCTCAGTAGGCTGAGATTGCTTTTTGGCCAAGATATATCAGAGAGATTCTTCTGCCACCACTGTGAACATGCCAAGTCCCTTCAATATAATCTATGTCAACAGAGTTCTCCTAGATCCTGCCCTACCCTACAGATTAGATTCCCCCTGGTGCCTAACCTAGTTCTTTCTGGACCCATTGATCAGGTTATGAGGTAGATAAAATTCTGGTAACAATCTTAAGTTCCTTCTTCTCTTGATTAGATCCAACTGATCTCTTCATTGGATGATTACATTTGGCATCCTTTCCCTATTCTTGACCTGTCTGCCACAATCCTAAGGTCATTCCTAATGACAAAAAAAAAAGGTAGATTGGGCCAGGCTGTAGAGGGTCCTAATGGCCTTCTTAGGAATTGGTTCTTAGTTCGGGGCAACAGTTGGCTTTTGACAATTTTGAGCAAGACACTTACAAAGTCAGAATAGTGTAGATTCACCAGGAATCCAAATATGAATTGAGCCACTGATCCCTAGAAGGCACTCAAGGCTCGCCACTTCTTCACTCTCTTTAGGGTGGAGTCAGGATGGTGAGCAAGAAATTTCACCCCACCCCAAACTCATACCCATATCCACAAAGGAAGGAAAACTTGCTGAAATTGGAGAATATGGCTTAAAGTACATTTTCTAGGGGTAGAGACTTTAAAAGGTAGGAGGTTCAGGATGGGTAAGTGTGTTCTCCCTTCTACTGTCAACATATCTGAGTGGTAACAGGGCTCTCCTTGCCCTACTTGGAGGCACCCAAGCCAGCATCTTCTCTTTTCTCCTTCTAGGAAGTCTCCAGGCCCTGGGGCTACAGCTCCACCTATGATGGCTTGGACAGCCCCAGCCTTTGGGCAAAGAAGTTGCAGATGTGTCTTTCTGTCCAATTTCTCTGGTGAGGGTGGCTTTTCATGCCACTAGGAAGTAAAGTTCTAAGACTCATGTTTGGGCATCAAGTCGGGGGGAATAGACAGAGATGACCAGAGTCCAGCCTGTCTTTCCTGACTTCTGCATTGTGGTTTGAGGCCAAATACCCAGCCAATAATAAAGTTCTCTTTTGCCTAGTTGTGTCATTGTTCCCCTTCCTTATATTTCCCCTAGTGACCTCTCGGGAAAGGGAGATGGCTGGCCTAGACAGGATTTAGGCATTCCCAGATCTCCAACAAGATATCTTCTCCATATCATTTTAATAACAGTCCTTGGAAGATATTCTGAACTCCCTAACAGACCAAAATTAGGCTGGGAATGTTTAAAAGAAAAAGAAAAACCAACGGGGGAAATAAAGGAAAATTCAACATTGCTTGGTAACTAATGAAATACTGAGGGACTAGGAGGGCAAAGGTCAGAGGTAATTTCAAGGTTTTAAGAAGTAAATGACAGAAAGATGGTGGTGTGTTCGACAGTCATCTAAAGGGACAGCCAATTTAGATGGAAAGAGGATGTGTTTGGTTTCAGACAGATTGAGTGACGGGTGGCAACAGGGAAGCCATATGTTTTGGGAAGATTACTCTGGCAGGCAGCAGCATGGAGTGGAGGTGGGGAAGGCTGAGGCAGAGCAATCAGGCATGAATGCAAACTGGTGGTGCCCGTGGCTTAGAAGGGAGGGAGGGATTTGGGAGACATCGGGAAGAAAGCTTAATAGGTGTTTGGAGACTGATTAGATCTTGAGGGTGATGGAGCAAGTGAGTTGTCCAGTAACTCCCTAATACTTACCTAATAGCTTTAGACAGTTGCTCTTTTTAAATATCATTCACTCATTTACTTATTCAACAAATACCTTTTAACGGTCACCTTTGGGTGTGACTTGCTAACTCAAGAGATTCCCCTTCTCTGGAAACTGCCCCCATTCGCAGAAATGACCCCCAGAAGTCACTCCTATGCTTCAAAACCCTCATCCCCCATTGATGACTGGCTCAGGCATGAACTTGACCCAAGCTATGCCAAGTATATTCTCTGTCCTGGGAGTTTAGCATGTTTGACTAAGAGATACAGACTGGAATCATGCTAGAGCTGAGTCACATTAATGGTGGAGTTAGAGAAAAGATCCATGAACACCACTGAGGTCCCCAAGGCTGCACTATCCCTCTAGCCACAGATGATTAGTCTGGCCACGAATGATTAGTCTGGAAATAGGTACCTGACTCAAGTTGGCTAATCAGATCATTTCCTGGAGATTTTGAAATTGGAATTGAGATCTCTCTCTCTCTAACTTTACAACTTTTTTTTTTTTTTAACTTTGGGAGCTGTAAGCAGAACCATTTTCCACCAAATCAACTGGGGAACAGAGACAGTCCATCAGTAGTGAGAGAAGAAGACACAAGAGAGAATTTCTCAGGGTCCCCACAGTGCTCTAGTCCATAGTTCTCTTCCTGATATTCACAGGATCCCTGCCGATGGGTTCCCTAAGTTCCTGAATATTCTCCTAATAAATTGCCTTTTTGGCCTAAAGGACTTTGAGTTGAAGTTTCTGATGGGTAGACACTCCCAAGCTAACGAGTTCTAGTGAATGTATATCTGTGTGTATGAGGCTCTGCGCAAGACACCACAGATCCACTATGGAGCAGGCTTGGGGTTCTGTACTCAATTTGCTCAGAGCAGTGAGGAGAAGAGAAATTCTGTTATCAATAACTACGATACAGGTAAGAAGAGAAAATCCACTAGAGATGTACAAAGCAAGCTCTTTGGGGACTTACAGGAGGCCCAGAACTGCTAACAGCAGGGCTGGACTAGAACGAGGCAAGCAAGGAGCCACTGACTCTCAGGGTTATGTGAGTGCAAGCTTGGTGCTTCCACAACCCTGAGAGAGCGTGCCTCCTTAAATTTTGCTCCTTAGGCACCTTTCTGGGCTCATCCCGCATCTGACCCTGGCTAATAGTGAGGGTCAGGAGGACTTCATAGGAAAGTTAGTACCTGAGCTGGACCTTGGGGAGGAAGGAGTTGGACTTGGTGGCAAGGTCATATAACTCAAGGTAAAGTTAACATTATCAAAAGTACTCCCGTGAGAACACAAAAGGATTGCTCTAGAATCATCAGACTCCTGAGTATGACTTAAGTATCCAGAGCGTGAGGAAGGAGGACACAGTAAGAAAAAAGGAGGGAACATAGAGTGAGACTCTGCAGAAACAAGAAAATAGTGGTGACTGTTAGAAACTCGGAAGTGACATAATCAGAGCGGTACTTAAGAAGATTAATTGAACAGAATGGCCTGAACTAAAAAGGAAGGGCTAAGGTCAAGGCAAACATTTAGAGGCTATTGTGTTAATCCAGGCAGAAAGGTGAAAGTCTAAACAAACTGGCACCAGGAATGGAGAGACTATAGGAAAAATAATACACAATTAATACAACTTGACAATTGATTGGATGTTGGAGACGAGGGAAGAGAGGAATTCGAAATACTGCTAAACTCTGTGCAGCTATAACAAAGGATGAAAAAGCATTTGATGAAATGATGTCCAAAATATATACATGAAAAATGCAAGTAGAACTGTGTATATGGTATGCTATTTGTATTTTTTTTTTATTTTGCCTGGGTTTTTGTTGTTTTGTTGTTGCTGTTGAGGTATAATTGACCTATATCATTATAGTAGTTTTAGGTATACAGCATAATGATTTGATATTTCTATACATTGCAAAGTGGTCACCACAATAAATCTGGTTACCATCTGTTACCATACAAAAGTTAAAAACAAATTTTTTCTTGTGATGAGAACTTTTAAGATTTATTTTCTTAGCAACTTTCAAATATGCATTACAGTGTTATTGACTATAGTTACCATGCTGTAAATTATATCCCTGTGACTTATTTGTCTTATAACAAATAAGGAGGTTTGTACCTCTTGACCCCCTTCACCCATTTCGCCCACCTCCCAGCCCTTTCCCCCATCATTTGTATTTTTAAAAGGGAAAAATGTAAATAAAAATACTTCTTACATATGCAAAATATAGGCATATATCCTTAAAGAAATACACACAAAACTTTGGCATTACTGGCCTGTTAAGAGGGGAGGTAGATAATTGGGGTTCAGTAGTGGGAGAGCCTTTTCAATGTACGTCAATGAACCTTTTGAATTTTGAATCATTTTGATGTGTATTACCTGGTAAAAAACAATTCCTTAAAATTACTGAACAAAAACAACCCCAAAGCCCAAAGATGAGGCTGAAGTATGGAGCTGGTGATAGCAGCTCCATTAACAAAAATAAAGACAGGAAGGGAAGTTCATTTGAGAAAAAAAATGATGTGTTTCAATTATGACATACTGAGACCGGGATGCCAGTTGTATATACATCCAGTTGGAGGCATTCAGCTAGCAGTGGTGGAGGGGAGAGCTAAGCAACACAAGGTCATGAAAGAACTTTGCCAGAATAGTCACTGTAATGGTGCAAACAGAAACCAGAATTCATGGGGTGCCTGGCTGGCTCAGTCTGTAGAGCATGTGACTCTTGATCTCAAGGTTGTAAGTTCAAGCCCCATGTTGGGTGTAGAGACTACTTAAAAATAAAATTAAGAAAGAAAGAAGGAAAAAAGGAAAGGAAGGAAAGAAGGAAAGAAGGAAAGGAAGGAAGGAAGGAACCAGAATTCGATGGGTAGCAGAATAAAGGGGAAATGGGAGAGGAGAGGTAACTAGAGTAGGCTATTCATTTAAGAATGATGGATAAAAAGGAGTAATGGAGAGGTTGTGGAAGCTAGAGAGAGATAAAGTCAAGGTAGAATGAGGGAGTGTTGAACATACTTTTAGGCTTCTGGAGAGGAGCCAGTAGAAAGAGAAAGGTTGAAACTACAGTAAGAGGGAGGAATTGATGGAGCAAGGACCCTAAGGAGGAGAGAAAGCACAAAAGTGGGATGAGGCTGAAAGGAGGTGGGGCACCTTCACATTTAAGAGAAGCCAGAGGGGAAGAAGGAAGGATGGGTGAGGATATAGATGTGAGTGTTTATAAGGGATTCATGAAGGAGAGAGGATTCAAGCTGGTTTGTCCTGTTTTCTCTGTGAGGCAGGGGACTAAATCGTCTGCTGAAAAGGGGACCCAGCAGTCAATAGCTCCAGAACAATGGCAAAGATGTAGAACAGGCCTTGCTTCGGGAGAAAGCACCATGCAAGGGCAGACAAGAGGCTGACCACTAGTGTCGAGAGCCCAACTCGACACTAGTGGCCCCATACAAATGAGGCCCCATACAAATATGGTGACACCAATCAACATGACTCATAGAGCACTTTCTGTGACTTTCCATAGCAGCCCACAGACACTCAGGTGGCCAATACATAGTTTTGTTTCCTTGTTTTGGGCTTTCTCTTTTCTTGAGAGTCAACTTAGGTTTGTTTATTTTTAACTGTGGTAAAATACACTTTACTGGTTTGCTCAGGCTGCCATTAACAAAATACCACAGACTGGGTAGCTTACACAACAGAACTTTATTTTCTTACAGTTCTGTAGGCTAGAAGTATGAGCTCAAGATGTCAGCAGGTTTGGTTTCTTCTGATGCCTCTCTCCTTGACTTGCTGAAGGCCACCTTCCCGATGTGTATTCATATGGTCATCTCTCTATGCATGCAGCTGTCTGTTATCTCTCTTTCTCTGTGTCCAAGTTTCCTCTTCTTCTAAGGACACTGGTCATGTTAGCGCCACCCTAACAACCCCATTTAACTTAATTACTTCTTAAAAGACCTTATCTCCAAATACAGTCACATTCTGAGGTGCTGGGAGTTAGGACTTCAACATATGAATTTCAAGGGGATGCAATTCAACCCATAACATGCATATAATAAAAAATTTAATATCTTAACTATTTTTAAGTGTATAGTTAAGTGTTTTGTTTTATTTACATATTCATTATGGCTTGTGAGTCTCACTTGCTTTCTATAGTAAGAAGATATCCCAGGGCCAAATAAAATTTCTCAGGCTCATTCCTGCCACATACTAGTAATCAGCCATTCCTATTAGTGGGGAAGGGTATTTCGGGACCACAGTCTAGATACTAGGAGTAATCATTGCTATTGGGTTGTCATCTTCAATGGATAATGCTATGATAATGCTATCTCTTTATATTTGAAGTGTATTTCTTATAGATAGCAAATACTTGAAATTTGCTTTTTGTTCTAGTCTGATAATCTGTGCCTTTTAATTGGGGTGTTTAGACCATTTCCATTTAATGTGATTATCAATATGGTTGGTTTTAAATTTATCATCTTGTAAAGTGTATACTATTCCATGTGGGTTTTTTTGCTCCATTTTTATATTTGCCCATCTTCTTTTGGACTGAGGATTTATTTTTCTTTTATGATTCCACTTTATCTCAACTATGCACTTATTAGTTTGACCTCTTTGTTTATTTTTTTCAGGTTGCTCTAGATTTTACAAATATGTGCCTTTAATTTATCACAGTCTACCTTCATTTGATATTATATCACTCCCTGTTTAACATAAGAGCTCAACTACAATCTAAATCCATTTCTGGCTGCCTATCCTTTCTTCTATCTTTGTCATAGGTTTTTCTTCTATATATGTTATAAACATCACAGTAAATTATCCTATTTTCTTTAACAGTGAACTATATTTATAATGAATTTTTAAATGAGAGGGAAGCATATGAAAACATGTTCAACATCATATGTCATTAGGGAAATGCAAATTAAAACAATAATGAAATATCACTACATACTTATTAGAATAGCTAAAATCCAAAAAGAACAACAATACCAATTGCTGGTGAAGATGTGGTAGGGAAACCTAAACTGTAATTGACAAATTGCTGGAGGCTCAGTGTGGACAAATTTGAGAGTTAAAAACTCTAGGGGGCCCAGTATTAGGGGTTCCCATATTTTTGTGTATTTTACCTCCACCAGATTCTCACATTGAAAATAAGAAGTGGGGCACCTGGGTGGCTCAGTTGGCTAAGCATTTGCCTCTTTTTTTTTTTTAAGATTTTATTTATTTATTTGACAGAGAGAGACAATGCTAGAGCAGGAACACAAGGGGAGTGGGAGAGGGAGAAGCAGGCTTTCTGCTGAGCGGGGAACCCGATGCGGGGCTCGATTCCAGGACCCTGGGATCATGACCTGAGCCAAAGGCAGACGCGCTTAACGACTGAGCCACCCAGGCGCTCCTAAGCATTTGACTCTTGATCTCAGCTCAGATCTTGATCTCTGGGTCTTGATCTCAGGGTTGTGAGTTCAAGCCCCACGTTGGGCTCCATGCTGGTTGTGGAGTCTACTTAAAAAAAAAAAAAAAAAAAAAAAAAGGGGCGCCTGGGTGGCTCAGTTGGTTAAGCAACTGCCTTCGGCTCAGGTCATGATCCTGGAGTCCTGGGATCGAGTCCCGCATCGGGCTCCCCACTCAGCGGGGAGTCTGCTTCTCCCTCTGACCCTCCCCCCTCTCATGCTCTCTCTATCTCATTCTCTCTCTCAAATAAATAAATAAAATCTTTAAAAAAAAAAAAAAGAAAAATTCCCTCATGCTTTTGGGGGTGTGTGTTGGGGGGTGGGGTGCCATTTTGAAATTTGCCCAGAATATTTTCTTCTCCTAACAAGGCCTGCCCTTAAGACAAACTATTTCACCAGAGCCTAACTGACCTGAGGAAAGGAAAATACTGAACTCTAGCCCCCTCTAGCCTTTCTGTCTCACCTAAAGGGAGGATGAAGAGATTGAGTAGCACTCGTACAGGTCACAGCCCAGGAGCGCAGGCTCACTAAAAGACTGAGATCTAATCATCATGCTTTATAATATTTCCCCTGCCCCCCACAACTCAAGCATCAGAACCAGACTCAGATATGGCAAGGATACTAGAATTATCAGACCAGAATTTAAAATAACTATGATTACTATGCTAAGGACTCTCATGGCAAAAATAGACAACATGTAAAAACAAATAAGTAATGTAAGCAGAGAGATGGAAATTCTAAGAAACAATCAAAAAGAAATGCTAGAAGTCAAAAACACCATTATGAAAATGAATGGCTTTGATAGAGTAGATAGTACACTGGACACAGATGTGGAAAGAATTAGTGAGCTTGAAGATATAGTTCAATAGAAATGTCCAAAACCAAAATGCAAAGAGAAAAAATATTGAAAAAAAAAACAGAACACGATATCCAAGAACCCTGGGACTATAACAAAAGGTGTAATGTACACATCAATGAAATACCAGAAGGAGAAAAAAGAGAAAGGAAGAGAAAAAAGAGCTGAAGCAGCAACTGAGAAGTCCCCAACATTAATAACAATGTATCCATATTGGCTCTCTTGGCCCTGCTCCAGCTAAGGATGGGCCAGAAATCCTAGGGAGTTAGACCCCCAACAATAGCCCTCCATCAGCAAATGGGTGGGAGCTGAAGGGTAAGAACCCCAGCTTCCTCATTCCTTGGTTGGGACCCCATGAGGCATGTTCTATACTGTTTCCCAGAGTTCTTCTGTGGGATCCAGCCTCGATGCCCACAACAGGCCCCTGTTGTATCACATACCTTCTGTTGCCTTCCTTCCCTGTCTCACTTGCCCATTTCCAACAGGGCTTCCTGGGATCACTTCCCAAATAAAAGGCTCGCCCTGTAATCCTTGGCCGCAAGATTGCTTTTAGAGGTACCCAAACTAGTACCTCCAAGTATATTCATTATGATGTATTACTTCTACGATAGAGGAAGATTTGAAAAAAGAATTGCCCCATCTATAAGGTGTTTTCAAGCATGAACCTAAAGACAACATTTTAGCAGTGTATTTATATTATCTAAATAGCCAGTCATTTGATGTATTTGGAGAGCAGAGACTGGAAGAGTTACATGAGGTAGAGTTCTTTAAGTTGGATATTTGATATTTTGGTGCCAGGCCCACTGTAATGCAGGAGCAGGACAGGAAAACTTGCAATGTAGTTGTGGCCCCATTATCAATTGACCATGTGTCATGTTTTTTGTACCAAAGGAGTAGAGCAAATAAAACATTGTCCCTTTTATGCAAATAAATCAAGAGTATAAACTGCTTTGAGGTATTTGGAATTCAAGATATATTGTTATGCTATTTTTTGAACAGCTAGGTGAAGTTTACTTTGTATTTTTACTTGACATACATTCACATTGCTGAGTATTTTAGCGATGACCTTAAATGCTGGGTAAATATAAAATTTAAATATATTTTTAGATTATAAAGAAAGTGACTAAAACTCTGAATGAGAAAAAATTGTCTCACTGAATTTAAGACCAGCTAAATGTTTGTGAAGGAAAAAAGATTAGAAGAACATGTATTAAAATTATAAAGTAATTTGTATATAAATTGATAAGATAGGTTAGGGGTTTTGTTGGTTTCTGTTTTTCAAAATTTTGTTTGTATGATTACATTATTTTCGTAATGAATACAATATTTTAGAAGAAAGTTCGCAGAAGCAAACAACACAAGATCTAATTAAAGAAGAGCTGCTTTAATATTCAGCTGTCTGCTTGCTTAATTTGAAACTTCCACAATAGGAAAAGAAGACTCAGAAAACAACTGTGCAAAATTTTGTCAGCCCCTGGTTATTAAGCAGGGTCTCCTCATAGATTAAAGTGTATTTTTTTTTTTTAAAGATTTTTTATTTATTTATCTGAGAGAGAGAATGGGAGACAGAGAGCATGAGAGGGGGAGGATCAGAGGGAGAAGCAGACTCCCCGCTGAGCGGGCAGTCCGATGCGGGACTCGATCCCGGGACTCCAGGATCATGACCTGAGCCGAAGGCAGTTGCTTAACCAACTGAGCCACCCAGGCGCCCCTAAAGTGTATTTTTAATAAATTTTTAAATGACATGTAATATAAAAGTGCAAAATTGGACATAAAGAGCTCAGTGAAATTTCAGTCAACTCACCTGTGTAACAATCGTCCTGTTGGAGAACTGGAACATCCCCAGTACCTCAGAATCCCACCTCATACCCCCTCCCAGTCATTACCACCCAGTCCTCCCCAAAGGCAACCATCAGCCTGATTTCTAATGTCATAGATTCGTTTGGCTGTCACTGAAGTTTATGTAAATGGAAATTTACATTATGAATTCTTTTGTGTCCCGGTTCTTTTGTTCAGCATAGTTTGTGAGATTAACCATGTCATATGTATAAGTATAGCTCCTTCCCACAGTTTACAACTATACCACAATTTGTGTATTGTACCTTCTGGGTATTTGAGATGTTTCCAGTTTGGTGTTATTATTAATAATATTTGTATATTCTCGTGCATGTCTCTGGATGCACGTATAGATATGCAGTTCTAGTAAGGAAATACCCAGGAATGGAGGAGTTCTAGATCATTGGGTAGGTGTTATGTTCAGTTTTAGTAAATATTCTCTGTTTTCTAAGGAGGTTATACCAATTTCCACCTCCACCAGCAGCGTGTGAAAGTTGTAGTTGGTCCACGTTCTTTGTCAGTACTTGGTGTTTTCTAATTGTTGCCATTCTGGTGAGCAGGTGTGGTATCTCGTGGCGGTTTCAATTTGTCTTTCCTTCTTGATTAAAGAGATTAAGCACCTTTTTCCATCTTATTGACCATCTGTATATCTTATGAAATGTCTGCTGAAGACTTTTGCTCAGTATTCTATCAAATTGTATCTTTTTCTTAATGATTTGTAGGAGTCATTTATATATTCTGGATGCCAGTCCTTTGTGGGTTATATATCCTGCAAATATGTTCTCCTACTCTGTGATTGTCACTCACTCTCTTCATGGTGAATTTTGATAAACAAAATAAAATTTTTCTTTTTTTTTTTTTTAAAGATTTTATCTATTTATTTGACAGAGAGAGACACACAGAGAGAGGGAACACAAGCAGGTGGGGAGTTGGAGAGGGAGAAGCAGGCTTCCCACAGAGCAGGGAGCCAGATGTGGGGCTTGATCCCAGGACCCTGGGACCATGACCTGAGCCGAAGGCAGACGCTTAACGACTGAGCCACCCAGGGGCCCCAAAATAAATTTTTTTTCTTAATGGTTAGTGCTTTGTGCGTTCTGTTTAAGAGATCTTTGCCTACCCTAAGATCATGAAGGTAGTTTCCTCTATTATCTTCTTGAAACTGTATTATTTAAATTTTCACATTTAATCTATCATGTACATGGAATATATGTTTGTGTTATGATGTGAAGTAAAGGTCAAGCTGCTTTTTTTTTTTTTTTTGAACGTAAGGATATTCACTGGACCCAGCATCATTTATTGATGACTGTCCTTTCTGCACTATTCTGCTTTGCCAACACATAAAACAAGTGATTGGTTTTTTGTTTGTTTGTTTTTTAAGATTTATTTTATTTTATTTTTCTGTCAGAGAGAGAGTGAGAGAGAGAGAGAGAACAGAGGGAGTGGCAGACAGGGGGAGAAGCAGGCTCCCTGCTGAGCAAGGAGCCCTATGTGGGTCTTGGTCCTGGAACCCTGGGATCATGACCTGAGCCAAAGGCAGACGCTTAACTGACTGAGCCACCCAGGCTTCCCTAAAACAAGTGATTGTATATATGTGAGACTGTTTCTGGATTTGGGCTCTCTATTCTGTGCCAATGAACTTCACAGATTTTTTAATTCATGAAAGACAGAGGGAGAAAGGGAAAGTTTAGGGGCATTCATTATAAATATATGTAAATTATAAAATGTATTATTATCATTTTATTTGCTTTAATTTCAAAGTTGTCTGTTTTTCTTTTTAAAAACAAACATTCAAAACCATCTGCCGCTTAATTTTTTTTTTTTAGTTCTATAGATTATTATAGAATAAGGGGTGCGGAGGTCAAATCCAGCAAGCCTCAAAATGATTCTCCACTGAGGTGCTTGGTACCAGCTGTTTAAGGCAGTAAGCTTTGAGTATAATCTTTTAAAATTATTCCAACAGAGGTTAGAATGCTTTATTAGAAATGTATTTGTCTACAAAGCATTTTATATACAAATAATATTTAGATTCCAAAAACAGCTTACATTTCAGTTTAAATGTACTAGGATATGACATGTGGAATTCAACTTTGGTTAGTATCTTTGGAGGGAAGTATCAGCCCCTTTGTTTTGTTGTGTTTTGTTTCATATTGGTTTATTTAGGGGTTCCATTTTCACTCAATAGATTTTATGTACTTCTCATATGCTTCTTCACTCATTCATTCATCCAGTTCTGAAGGATGACTGAGTGTTATCTTGGTCAGCCAACCATCTTCATAACAAGATTTGAGGACAAGTCCTGGATTTTCTACAAGAGCTTCATTAATTTCAGTTACGTCTCCTGATAGAGATGAGAGTTCACTAGCAGCTTTCACACTTTCCAAAGCACCAAACTCATCTTGTTTGTTCCATTTTGTCCCAGCTTTAGGCAGACTACAGTAAACAACATCTGTACAAAGTTGCTGTGCAAAATTACTGATTCCCATTGTTCCAATATCATTTTCTGTTGTTATCCATTCGTGTTCGGCTGTGAATTTGAGCACGGAGAGCGGAGCCTGAGCGCAGCGTTCGATGGCCTGGCCCTCCTCCCCTCCTCCCCTCCCCTCCTCCCCTCCTCCCCTCCCCT